>NC_071509.1:27612557-27916024 GCF_027887155.1 Malaclemys terrapin pileata
GGGCAGGAGCAAGCTCCTTATACAGCTCATGTGGAAGTCCTGGACTCACTGCTGGTTTCCCATGTTTGCATCACAATGTGGTCCTAACAATACGTGCTTGTGGTCCTAGTCTAGCAGCACGTGTGTCCGTATGCGAAGGGGATCTCCCCTAAAAAGCAGAATCCACTCAGTCCACTCTATCACTTCATGGTCCTGGTCTTTTGTTTTGTTCTGCTTGTAAGCTGCTGCCTGTGTCTTCTCCGGGCCAAAAATAGTCTCAGAAACACCTGCCATGGTCTCTTGGCAGCAGCTTCAGCAAAGGCATGAAAAAGAAAAATTGCCTCCATAAAAAAAAACAGCAGCTGTTGGTTATTAAGGTGAGTAAGATTCAGACCTCTGGCACAGAATAGCACAGCAACACACCAACTTGGGTCCTGCCAGGAAATGAACCTCCTGGGCCAAGGCTATTCCTTCCCACAATCCCCAGAGTGGACAGGCATGTTGCCCCATGGCACCCTGCAATTGTGAGCACAGAATAGTGTAGTGAGTTGTGGTGCAATGTATCTCGGGATACACACCCAGATAATTGTATTGTTTATCATGACCAGATACAGTGCTGGTGTGGACATGGGGCATGACAGCAGCATGCTTATATCAACATATGGTCATGCTGAAGTGGGTTTGGCTACCATACACTGAATAGCCTGCAATTGCTGAACCTGTCGTTAGCATGCAGTGAAGACATGGCCTAAGAGAAAACTGGATAAAGCGCTGAAAAAGTATATTGTAGGAAACAACCCTGCCCCAGCAGCAGAGGGTCTAAATGACCTAATATGTCTTTTCCATCTCTGATTTCTATTAATCTATACATGGAGCAAGAATTTTGCAAAATATTTAACTAGAGTTTTGAGATAATCTGACAGGTTACAGAACATCTCCTTAAAGTGTAAATTCCATTTGACAGAATAATGCTCAACAAATAACAGTGTAGCACATTCAAATGCAACAGTGGTATTGCCTAGCTAATCCTATTTAGGAAATCAGGAGCAGAATGCGTGACAGAGATATAACACTGCTTGGCTTCATGAACAGAGACACTGTGAGCATCTTTGTGGATTGAACTTGAGACCTTCAGTCTGTACTACTTGACTTTTTCAGAGTTAAGTATCTATCATCAGTATTTTGGTTTAAAGTGGCATATCTATAACAAGTACAAATGACAATTAGGACACAATGTCAAAACAACAGAGACCCCCCTAAAGCTTTCCCATCACTCCAACCCATCTACTCATCCTGGCCTCTTTCCTCCGTTGGTTAGGAGAACAGGAAGGCTTTGTGCCATGACCTGAAGGTCAACATATTCAGGCTCTGATGAACTGCTGGTTGAAGTGAATTCCACACGACAGGGCCTTGTCTTCAGACCCACATCAATAAATCAGGGGACATGTCAACTGATCTTATATGCCAGATTCAAACAAAACAAAGCACAGGGGCAGCCCCTCAACTAGTGTAAATTGATGTAGCTCCACCAACTAATATCAGTTGAGGAGCTGGCCCGAGTGGTCTTTATGAACCAGCCCATTTAAATCTCTATCAGTTGACCCAATAATATTACCAAGCATCCTGAAGTACATAATTACTACTAGTCACGTACAGAATTATATTCCAGAAAATAAAATATAGTTAAAGCTGCTACAATTGATAATCTTGCATTATTAGTTTTTATCTGTCACAGGTCTGCTCTTTATCAGGATAACAATGAGGAGTCCGGTGGCACCTTAAAGACTGACAGATTTATTTGGGCATAAGCTTTCGTGGGTAAAAAACTCACTTCTTCAGATGCATGGTGTGAAAATTACAGATACAGGCATAAATATATATTGGCACATGAAGAGAAGTGAGTTACCTTACAACTGGAGAACCAATGCTGAAGGCCAGTTCAGTTAGGGTGGATGTGGTCCACTCCCAATAACTGATGAAGAGGTGTCAATACCAAGAGAGGGAAAATTGCTTTTGTAGTGAGCCAGCCACTCCCAATCCCTATTCAAGCCCAAATTAATGGTGTTAAATTTGCAAATGAATTGTAGCTCTGCGGTTTCTCTTTGAAGTCTGTTTCTGAAGGTTTTTTTGTTGAAGAATGGCTACTTTTAAATCTCTTATTGAATGTCCAGGGAGATTGAAGTGTTCTCCTACTGGCTTTTGTAATTTACTATTCCTGATGTCTGATTAGTGTCCATTTATCCTTTTACGTAGAGACTGTCTGGTTTGGCCAATGTACATGGCAGAGGGGCATTGCTGGCACATGATGGCATATATCACATTAGTAGATGCGCAGGTGAATGAGCCCGATTGTGTGGCTGGTGTGGTTGGGTCCTATGTTGGTGTTGCTAAAGTAGATATGGGGACAGAGAAAGCAACGGGGTTTGTTACAGGGATTGGTTCCTGGGTTAATGTTTCTGTGGTGTGGTGTGTAGTTGCTGGTGAGTATTTGCTTCAGGTTGGGGGGCTGTCTGTAAGTGAGGACTGGCCTGCCTCCCAAGGCCTATGAGAGTGCGGGATTGTTTTCCAGGATAGGTTGTAGATCGTTGATGATGCGCTGGAGAGGTTTTAGCTGGGGGCTGTACGTGATGACCAGCGGCGTTCTGTTATTTTCCTTGTGGGGCCTGTCCTGTAGTAGGTGACTTCTGGTTACCCGTCTCACTCTGTCAATCTGTTTCCTCACTTCCCCAGGTGAGTACTGTAGTTTTAAGAATGCTTGATAGAGATCTTGTAGGTGTTTGTCTCTGTCTGAGGGATTAGAGCAAATGCGGTTGTATTTTAGGGCTTGGCTGTAGACAATGGATCATGGGGTGTGTCCTGGATGAAAGCTGGAGGCATGTAGGTAAGTATAAGGTCAGTAGGTTTCTGGTATATGGTGGTGTTTATGTGACCATCACTTCTTTGCACTGTAGTGTCCAGGAAGTGGATCTCTTGTGTGGACTGGTCCAGGCTGAAGTTGATAGTGGGGTGGAAATTGTTGAAATCCAGGTGGAATTCTTCAAGGACCTCCTTCCCGAGGGTCCAGGATGTTATTTCAGAGGATCTTTTGTTTAACATATATTTTAGTTTGGTACTCAGAAAGTGTATTAATTTAACAGTACATAGAAAGTCAGTCCTGAGAGCATTATTAATGTTACTGGTGCATAACCCGAATTAACAAAACTCATCTCAGAGTAAATACATAAATTAACCGATGGTGCAAACAAAAGTACAAACTGATATCTTGTGCAATAACTCCATTAGTATAAATTTTAGGTTTTTAATTCTATGTACTTTGATCCTAAGTGGTTTAAATATATAATTAAGTACAGATACAAAACCATTAGATGAGGAAAAAATTAGAATAATCTTTTTATGCCCGTTAGGGAATTTTCTTTTTTTTTTCAAACACATATTCCTTTTGCTTTCTTTTAATTTGCAAAAATTAAGAATACCATTAATGTGAATCATCTGATGATTTTTCTCCACTGAACAAAAGTTTATCCTTCCTTGAGTAGTAATTACTGTGTTTTGATATATACTCAGTTCCAAAAGGCAGTACTCTCAAGCAGAATTTTCAGAACCATAATTTACTGGCTGCATTTTTCTTTCTGCTAATTGTTTTTATAAAAGAAAAGTACACTCTGCAACAAAAGAATCCCAGGAATTTCAAACTGATTAAAATTTTACCTTTCTTGGTGCTTCTCCGATTAAATACATCTGACCTCCTGGATACCTAAATGTCATTTTAAACATGGTTCCTTTATAGTTTCCTCATCCTCTGTCACTGCTGAGAACACTAACTTGCTCATTGTCACTCAGGCTTGTAATGTTTCAGAGTAACAGCCGTGTTAGTCGGTATCCGCAAAAAGAAGAACAGGAGTACTTGTGGCACCTTAGAGACTAACAAATTCTATATGCATCCGAAGAAGTGGGCTGTAGTCCACGAAAGCTTATGCTCTAATAAATTTGTTAGTCTCTAAGGTGCCACAAGTGGGCTTGTAATGGTTGGTTAACTTTCCCAGCTCCCTCACCCCATACTTCTATGCCATGTCCAAATCTTGTTGCTTCTTCCTACATAACATTTAAAAGACCTGTTCTTTTCTTTCTTTCTTTCTTTCTTTCTTTCCATACAGCTGAAACACTTATCCAAGTCATCATCATTTTTTGTTTTAATTACTGTAAACTTTTTCTCTCTGGTCTCCACAACAACCACATTGCTACCTCTAGTTAATTCAAAAAGCAGCTGTCAGTCCTTGCCAGTCATTTTTATCACGTCGCCCACCTACGACATCTTTGGCTCATTCTACTACCTCCACTTTTACCACTGCATCAAATTCTAGCTCCTTGTTCTCACCTTCAGTATGTCTCGTAAGTCTGCTGTTCCCTCCGTATCTGTTCATCTCTGACAAGTATTTCAGGATGATGACTTAAAATAAAATCTCTTATCTGCTCTAATGCAGTAACAATCTAACAGTAAATTGTATTTCAGAACAGATTCATGGTGACATGGGAGATATAAATGTTTTGGACAGAGTTCCTCTACACTTTAGACCATGACTTTGGAATAATCAAAGCAAAGACAATCTTTGAATAGCACACTGTACGTTTTACATAAGATCCAGTGAATGCCAAGATAAGACATTCAGCAGCTTAGGCTCAGGTCCAACTCCCAAGGAAATCAACTGGAATTTGTCCTTCAACTTCAGTTTTGCTAGATCAAGCCCTTAGTACTTTGAGGCCTGCAACCTTGCTGCATCAGAAATCTAATCATTCTTCACCAGAATACCCTCAAGCCTGAAAATTCCTTATATCGTGGCATACTAAACACACTAGAATGTGTTAACTTTTATTGTGTATCGAGGGGACCGGGCTATTTCTGAATTTTAGGAGTCAATACAAAAATTAGTACACAGTCAAAAATCCAAATGACCTCAGCTGGAATTTTGGATGCATAACCACTGTGTGATTGGTTCTTTCAGTAAAATTAAAAGATTTGGTACACAACAGAAGGAGATTAGAAGAGGGGTAACATGATATTTTTTAAAGCAACCTATTATTATTATTCTTTAGTATTTGTATTGTGATAGCAACTAGAAGCAGAAGTTATAGATCAGAACCTAAGTATATAGCTGCATTTTTAAAAAACAAACGGAAAGAATTACAAAACAAAGCTGCAGCAGCCGAGTCAGGAATTAATTGTAGTAGTCTTAACAATATCACAATGAAATGCCTGTGAACTTAACATCAAGGTGGTTGGGAAATCTACACAAAGCTGGATATAAATAATTATCTATTTTGGTGCCATTAATCAAGTGGAGATATATTGACTTTTCCTTCACCATTACAATTATGTACTTTGACTAAGGCACAAAACATTATTCATATATATACTCTTGTCTTGAACTACATGTAAAAACTTTATTTTAACCACCTTAACTATATTCTCAAACTCCCTGTGCCATATCAAAACCCTAATTAGAATCTGTCTTTTCATTCACCTGCTTGAACATACAGTAAAAAATTTCTTTATTGAACTACATGGCTACAAATTATTATTAAAGTAGAATTACTTTTACACTTTTAAGTTTCAGAATCTGATAATAATTACTTCAGCTAATCCTTAGTTTATTATGAGCAAATGGACTTTAAGGACTAAAGAAGCTTCTTATAGTTACACCTTTAAACTCTATTACACAGTTGGATTATCTATTACATTTCTATCTTGCAACAGACTGCAATACCAGGAATTAATGACTTACAGGTGTGACAACTTGCGGCATAAATGCGCAATATTCTTATAGTCCTATCAGAATATTTTACAAATCCAGCTAAATTAGGTTCACTACTTCCCTTGATAACATACTGAAAGAAAAATCAATCAGGCATAAGTTCCCTGTCATGAATTCATGATGATAGTCCATTAGCAATAAATGTTGCTGGCTGTGAACTACCTTTCCTCCGAAACGGTCTTAAAAATTGTATGTGATATGTTTTAAGGCTTCCCTGGTAAAATATTTTAACAATAACAATCATAATAAATAATAATCATCAATTATATTGTCTTATATTTATAATAGCCTCTTTCATCCTAAAGGATCCAAAAGGGTTTACAAACTCTGGGCCAAACTCTAACTGAAGTTGGGATCATAGGATCTGGGTTTTCTGTGTATATTTAAAATAGGCAAGACACTGAGGCTTTCTTGTTAATGACTGCCTGAAGTCATTACAATTTTGTGGACTCTAGGGGTTCAGATGTGCACCGTGTACTCTGGGGAGTAAGTAATGCGGATGGCCCAGAATGGCACATGATTTGAGTAGAGCAGCAGAGATGCTGGTGCTGTGCCCAATGGCCAGGCTGAACACTGCCACTGGAGGGAGGAGGGAATGAACAGAGAGCTTGAGGCCTTCCCCCCATTCACGACGATGTCCCATCCAGAAAATGGATATCAGCAGCTAAGGCCCCAACAGAGGATTTAAGGGTTCCTTTTGATGGAGGGATGAGGGTTCACAGTGTCTCTAGGCAATGGTGCAGGAGAAGGGGAAATGGCAGGTCTTCAGAACAGAGGATCCTACCTCGTGATGTGAAGAAACAGATTGACAGAGCCAGAAGAGTACCCAGAAGTCACCTACTACAAGACAGGCCCAACAAAGAAAGTAACAGAATGCCACTAGCGGTCACCTACAGCCCTCAACTAAAACCTCTCTAGCGCATCATCAAGGATCTACAACCTATCCTGAAGGACGATCCCTCACTCTCACAGACCTTGGGAGACAGGCCAGTCCTCGCTTACAGACAGCCCCCCAACTTGAAGCAAATACTCACCTGCAGCTACACCACACAACAAAAACACCAAACCAGGAACCAAACCCTGCAACAAACCCCAGTGCCAACTCTGTCCAAATATCTATTCAAGGGACACCATCAGAGGACCTAACCACACAGCCACACCATCAGGGGCTCATTCACCTGCACATCTACTGATGTGATATATGCCATCATGTGCCAGCAAAGCCCCTCTGCAATGTACATTGGCCAAACCGGACAGTCTCTACGCAAAAGAATAAATGGACACAAATCTGATATCAGGAATTATAACACTCAAAAACCAGTAGGAGAACACTTCAACCTCCCTGGTCACTCAATAACAGACCTAAAAGTGGCAATTCTTCAACAAACAAAACTTCAAAACCAGACTCCAACGTGAAACTGCAGAACTGGAATTAATTTGCAATCTGGACACCATCAAATTAGGCCTGAATAAAGACTGAGGAGTGGTTGGGTCATAACAAAACCTAATTTCCCCCATACTAATTTCCCCCCTACTGTTACTCACACCTTCTTGTCAACTGTTTGAAATGGGCCACTCTCATTACCACTACAAAAGTGAAAACGACAAGGAGTCCTTGTGGCACCTTATAGAGTAACAAATTTATTTGGGCATAAGCTTTCGTGGGCTAAAACGCATTTCATCAGATGCATAGAGTGGAAAATACAGTAGGAAGATTTATATAGCAGTACATGAAAAGATGGGAGTTGCCTTACCCCGTAGTGGGTCGAGACAAATCAATTAAAGTGGGCTATTATCAACAGGATGAAAATTCACTTTTGTAGTGGTAATAAGGGTGGCTCATTTCAAACAGTTAACAAGAAGGTGTGAGTAATATTAGGGGCAAATTAGCATGGGAAAATTAGGTTTTTTTAGTTCTTGTAGTGACTCATCCACTCTCTGTCTTTATTCAGGTCTAATTTGATGGTGTCCAGTTTGCAAATTAATTCCAGTTCGGCAGTTTCTCGTTTGAGTCTGTTTTTGAAGTTTTTTTGTTGATTTTTCCTCGCTTGGTATCCTACTGTTATTTGAATTGTCTCGTTAGACTGACCTCCGACTTGGTAAGGAAACTCCTATCTTTTCATGTGCTGTGTATTTATACCTGTTATTGTACTTTCCACTCCATTCATCTGATGAAGTGGGTTCTAGCCCATGAAAGCTTATGCCCAAATAAATGTGTTAGTCTCTAAGGTGCCACAAGGATTCCTTGTTGTTTTTACACATTTTGTATGTTCTGAAAAGGTTTGGATGGCATCTACATTCTGGATGTTCATACAAACTGAATCTTTTACTAGATCCCTGAGGAAATTTTGCTGGATGCACGTTCTATTGGAACATAACCGATCCTGATACTATCCTCAGTGAGTGAATATCAGTAGTATGGCCTAAACACTCTATAGACATACATAGGTGACAGGGGGTTGGGGTGGAGGCTGAGGTGATGTGGAAGGTCAATACAGCTTGCAGATCAGTGTGTTGGCTCAGTGTGACCATACTTTTCTAAGAAGGCTGCATAGACTTTGATTGCTTCAGTGTCTGAGAGGGTAGCTGGTGAGCCATTGTAGCTCTGTTTGCTTTAGGACATCCAGTCATTCCAAAAATGAAGTGGTCAGCAGGAGCTGGATGAGAATCCTCTAGATCTTAGGAGGGCTATTGATTGCTGGGTCAAACACTCTGTCAATCAATCCCGTACCCATGTACTCATATTTCTGGATAAGTGCTGGGCCTTCCCACCTGACTGATTCTACCCAGTGTATTTTTTGCCACACAACTCCAACTGGTGCTTATTTATTTTGTGTTATAGGAAATAAGTTCTCAAGAAATTACATTCTTGTCCTTAGGGACATTTAACAATGCATCTTAAAACTCATTAAATTTTAACCCTTAAGTCCTAGTGCAGCCTAGAGAGATCATGCTTGTTTAAGTTAAAAAGAAATGTGCTGAAAAGTAAGTAAAGAATAGGTTTTTGGGCCAAAAATTTGGCTTGATAACAATAAGGCTTAGTAAAATATGAGTGAAGTGAGATAATTTAGGAGATAACCTTGGGTTATATGGTAAATATATTTTTGTTTTTAATTGGCTTTAGCAAGTTTTGTAGGGGAATTTTTGGATGTTTTGGGATACGGGTAATCGCAGAATTTGCATTGACACAAATGATAATTAGACTGATGTTTTATGTTAATAGTCAATAAAGAAGATAGTTGGGTTTGGGGTACAGAACATTAAATATGGCAGCGGAAATATAGATATGGTAACAGTCAGGCTTAATTAATTAACAGGGCACTATAATTGATTATAAAAAGGCTACAAAAACAACAAAGAGTCTGGTGGCACCTTAAAGACTAACAGATTTATTTGGGCATAAGCTTTCGTGAGTAAAAACCTCACTTCTTCGGATGCATCCGAAGAAGTGAGGTTTTTACTCACGAAAGCTTATGCCCAAATAAATCTGTTAGTCTTTAAGGTGCCACCAGACTCTTTGTTGTTTTTGTAGATACAGACTAACACGGCTACCCCCTGATATATAAAAAGGCTAGTAATTTTAGATTAGTATACATCATTCATTAGAGAAAGGATTATATACACGTTCTTCTCATCCAAGGACTGATCACCCCTGGATGCACCATTTTGAAATGTGAGTATAAATGCAGTGTACGGTTATATTGTAACGTCTGTTTGCTTTACCTAATTATTTTATTTTAAATGAAGTCTTTAATTCAATTACTTGTTGTGTCATTCACTATCCTCCACTAAATTAAATGATCTGTAACTGCCCCAGAGGCTCAAACCTTAAAGAGTTCACTTTGGTCCTATTAATTGGGAACAAATAAATCAAGGTTACACTAGTCAACTGTCTTAAACAAACAGAGGAAGACTGGCCTTTCATACGTGTGTGTATGCACATGCGCGAGAAAGAGAATTATAGCCTGCTAATGTTATTAGTACAGTAATAATGTTGTGTGGCAACTATAAATACATTGCTTTATTCATAGTCTACAAAAGAAAACGTTTGTTCACCAGATACATATACCAGTGTTGTAGGCTGTGATTTGCAAAGCCACCAATCTAATTTGAACACCCAATTCCCAATAGCTGTAATGGGAGTAGGGTGTCCAAACCCCACAGGCAACTTCTGAAAATCTTCACCATAATTTTTTAGGGATATGCAAAATTCTAAAACAACAAATGGCTACATTTTTTTCTAACTTAGCAGTAGATTTCTAATGTCTTGGAGCTGAGAGTCATTAACAAGCAATTAACCCATCATTCAGGAAAACATATAGTTCAAGGCTAATGTTCTTTTCAAGTATTGCAGTAATCACAATTTGAAAGCTACAATTTTAATTGGAAATGAAGATCATTTTCCACAATCCATTGTTAAAAGGGGGAAAGTTCATAAAATTTCCTGCTGTGGAGGTCCCCAAGTGTCATCTCCAGTAATTCTCCATATCTGACAGATACAGATGATTATAACCTTTCAGTTATTGTAGACCCTCATCTTTCTTTTGAAACCTTTACCAATTGCAAAGGACCAAAACTGCATCCCTGGTGGAACTCTATGAAAGTCAACAGACTTACACTGTAGGCTCAATGTAGATAACTTCTAAGCGCATATTCAAGCCAAATTAAAAGTGTATTAATTCTGAGATGTCAGTAATAATGTCTTATTTAATACTCCGAGGGGTCATAGTTTTTCTGAGTACCTTCCACACACTGACATAAAATGTATCAAAATCCAAACCAACCCTGGTATTGTTTCTGCACCGTCCAAACCACTATGGTGTGTCGCTTAGGGCAGCGGTTCTCAACCAGGGGTACATGTACCCCTGAGGGTACGTAGAGGTCTTCCAGGGGGTACATCAACTCATCTAGAATAGATATTTGGCTATTTTACAACAGGCTACATCAAAAGCACTAGCAAAGTCAGTACAAACTAAAATTTCATACAGACAATAACTTGTTTATAGTGCTCTATATACTATACACTGAAATGTAAGTATAATATTTATATTTCCAATTGATTTATAATTATATGGTAAAAATGAGAAAGTAAGCAATATTTCTGTAATAGTGTGCTGTGATTCTTGTATTTTTATGTTTGATGTTGTAAGCAAGTAGTTGTTAAGTGAGGTGAAACTGGGGGTACCTGAGGGTAGGTCTTCACTACGGGGTGGTGGTGGGGGGTCGATTTAAGATACATAAATTCAGCTACGCGGAGCCGACTTACCCCGCTGTGAGGACGGCGGCAAAATCGACCTCCGCAGCTCCCCGTCGACGACGCTTACTCCCAGCTCCGCTGGTGGAGTAAGAGCGTCGATTCGGGGATCAATTGTCGTGTCCCGACGAGACGCGATAATTTGATCCCCAAGAGATCGATTTCTACCCGCCGATTCAGGCGGGTAATGTAGACCTAGCCTGAGACAAATCAGACTCCTGAAAAGGGTATAGTAGTCTGGAAAAGTTGAGAGCCACTGCCCTACGGAGACCTAACAAGTGAGAATCTGTGAACTTTGCTGGTTCAGATTAAATGGAACCTGGACTCAAACCTCGCCTGGTATTTGTTATGGAAAACCAAAACTGGCCACTCCCTCAGCTCATCTCTGTGGGTGTTCCTGCTGCAAAAATTTACATTATTTGTAATTCCCATTGTGAAGCAAACTGACATAATTAGATTGTAAGCGCTTATAAAATCTTCAAACCAGGGACCCTATCTAACATTTGTAACATATCTCAGACACCATTAGCCCTGTACAAAAGTAATGGGGCTCTGGAGCCTTAAGAAAACCCTCCACCCCTCACAATTTTATGGTTTGGTTCATTCGCATTTGAATAGCAATTCTCTGACTTCAATTATTGTGGGAGTTCTCTCTGAATTGGACTGGAACACACTGTAAAACGTTTGGAATATTTTCTGTGTAACTGCTTGTGTGCCCGCACATCTTTAGATCCAATGCTGAACCTACAAAGAGGCACTGCAATTACAAAAAGCCCATTTATTTATTTAATATAAAGGAATATTAAAGGTTACTTCCTCCACAGAGGTCTTAATCTGTCCTCCTATATCATATAAGACTGCCTATTGCCTGGGAGGATTTCATTAGCTTCTAACTGAAAGGATTAAAGTCCCTGTTTGAAAATACACAGGAGCTTTAAAATGAACGGCTTTTTAATTAAACACACAAAAAGTAACATAGGATTTGTTTAGATGGTACAAATTTCTGTTGAAAAGGGAGGCTTATGAATTCAAGCCTGGATCTAACACGTGTTCAGGGTGCACTCAAAAGAATGCATTGAGATGAGACTCAATACATGCATCCCTGTAATGGGAGAAACTACAATAATACCACACAATGCTGCTTGTAATTTACATTTCAGAAGGTAATCCCGATATTGCATTTTATGTCAGTCCTTTGTCTCTGGCTACACATGAACAGATACATGTAAATGTGAATTGTGTAACTCTTTGCTTTTGTCATGGCTTCAGCAGCATTTTTTTACTGCACTTTCAGGTCGAACAAGCCTCCTGACTTTCAAAGTGACCTGTTTCTCACAACCAGCTCCACTGTCAATACAGCTTTGTGTTGACATTCAGAATAAGAGTCCAGACTGATTTAAAATCTAAATACCGACCTCAGGCTGCAGCAACAATTTCCTCTGAATTTCCTCCTGTCTACAACATGCCACCAATTTAACACATGCCAAATGTTCAACTACCATAATTTACCATATATACCTTGCGTCTAAATTCAATCTTGAATCACTTTCCATAAAGTTCCAGTAATCTTGGAACTAAATCGTTACAAAACCATAAGACAAGTCACAAGCTACAAGAGAGAGACAAAAGATAAGTGAAATCTCCTTCTGAGACAGTTTAGTTTGCTAGTATGTCTTAGCCCTGTGTATTAATGCAGTCAGCAGTAAAAGTAACCATTGGGAAACATTAATCTTGGTATTATAGGATTATTTTTTAAATTAAACTGTTGGGGGTTTTTAAAAAATTGTTTTCTTTTTCTGTGATCACATTATTAGGGTACATTTTATCTTTCCTACCGCCGGAACATCTGCTAAATTAGTACTTCTAGGGCTGATGACCCTTACTCATGTTGAGTAATACCTTATCCCAAAGTAGTCTCATTGAGCCAGATTCTGATACCCCTATTCACACTGAATGATGCTTTATGCTATATGAAGACCATGGCATTATTTCTGGAGGAAGGGGCTACTCAACTGGAGGAAGGCTCACAGAATCTG
Source organism: Malaclemys terrapin pileata (assembly GCF_027887155.1). Lineage (NCBI taxonomy): Eukaryota > Metazoa > Chordata > Testudines > Emydidae > Malaclemys > Malaclemys terrapin. The sequence goes on from NC_071509.1 coordinate 27,625,637, forward strand.
GGCCACTTGCAACAAGAGTCACTACTTGTGGAGTAGGGTGCTACATAACATGAATATAAGGGTGGCAGAGTCAGGACCCTGAAACTACTGTATCAGGACTGCTTAGTGACTCTGCCACCCTTATTAACACTGAATAATCTTTACAAGCAGTCCCACTGATTTCAATGAGGCACTAGTCAAAGTCAGTAATGATGGTAGAATCTAGTCCTTAAATGAATGAATATAATGACCAGAAAGGCATCTCTCTACAAAGATGATCGCTTTCCAGGAAGTGTTCAGGTTTCTTTAGAAGATCATTGTTAGAAGATCACTGTTATAGGTAGGGCCCTACCAAATTCATGACCATGAAAACATATCATGGACTGTGAAATCTGGTCTCCCCCGTGAAATCTGGTCTTTTGTGTGTTTTCACCCTATGCTATGCAGATTTCACAAGGGAGACCAGCGTTTTCTCAAATTACTCAAATTCTTAAGTTCCTGACCCAAAAGGGAGTTGCAGGGGGGTTACAAGGTTATTTTAGGGGGGGTCGCAGTACTGCCACCTTTACTTCTGCAGTTTGCGCTGCCTTCAGAGCTGGTGTCAAGTAACAGAGCGGTAGCCGTGTTAGTCTGAATCTGTAAAAAGCAACAGAGGGTCCTGTGGCACCTTTAAGACTAACAGATGTATTGGAGCATAAGCTTTCGTGGGTGAATGCCCACTTCATCAGACGCTGGGTGGATGGAAATCAGTGGCTGTTGGCTGGAAGCCCAGGTCTGAAGGCAGAGCCACCACCAGCAACAACGCAGAAGTCAGGGTGGAAATAACATACCATGCCATCCTTATTTCTCTGCTACTGCCGGTGGCATCTCTGTCTTCAGAGCTGGGCTCCTGGCCAGGCACCGCCGCTCTCCAGCTTCCCAGCTCTGAAGGCACAGCCGCTGCCAGCAGCAGTGCAGAAGTAAGGGTAGCAGTACTGCAACCCCCCCCTACAATAACCTTGCAAACCGCCCCACAACTCCTTTTTGGGTCAGGACCCCTACAATTACACCACCCTGAAATTTCAGATTTAAATAGCTGAAATCATGACATTTAGAATTTTTAAAATCCTATGACCGTGAAATTGACCAAAATGGACCTTGAATTTCGTAGGGCCCTAGTTACAGGGTTGCCAGGGAGAAGGGGTATATAGAGGGGTCTATTTTGGTCATGTTTTTCTATGAGGAAAAAGGGAAGAAAGCCCACTATTATAACTGGCTTAGTCTTTTCTTATTTTGGGGAGAAGCATCCGAAGAAAGGAAGAAGAAAATAACATTTCAAAACTGGAATTGCTGCATGTCCTCAGCTATTTTGGGCCCTAACACTGGGTCTTCTCAACTCAGATTTTCCACATGGCATTACAAAGAGATAGGGAGTTAGATTCACAAGGTTACAAGAAAGGCATGAAAATAGCATCCAAGTAAATATAGTTAATTCTCCACAAATAACTGAAGTTAAAGAGATGGATCAGAAAGACAAGTTAAATGTCCATGTAGAAGCTTATCCTGGGACACAAAAGTATCCTTCTTGTTTTCTCTCTCAGTTAGTCAATATTTTAACACCTATCTTATTCTAAGCATACAGTCACCCCGAACACTTAATATACCTCAGCTTCTTAGACTGGTAGCAGACTTTTCAATTGTCTGTAATTAAGCACATGTCAGACTCCTATACATGATTAAAACTATCAAAGGCAAAGTGAGAACTGAAAAAAATATCAATCCCATACTTGAGCTGGATCCTTTCAGAGCAAAGATGGTTGGGATAAACTTCAAGAAACAGACACAGAACCAACACTTCAGATCTCTGAAGGTTCACCAAACATTACTCCCTGGTCCTCATTCAGACGCAGACAGATTTCTTCTCTACTGTAGCAAACAGTTTTTTGATACCATTCCACAAAACAAGTAATACTAATGTGTGTCTCTGTTTTTGTTTATCAAAAGGTTCATACTTAGTTTATATGCCATTTCAGTGGTCAAAGGACAGACAGCAAGATTGTATCTACCTGTAGTGGTTTTAGGTCAATGCTAGTTGTTTAAGGTGAAAAAATAAGTCTGGTTTTTTTCAGTTTGCTAAAGCTGCAAGATGCTGTTCTAAAAGATATTTCCCAAATTTCATAATTGGGGGAGGGAGGGAATCATACTAGCAGGCTGTATTGGCTATAAGCAGTGGACAAATAGCAACATAATCACATACAAAATGCTAAACTATTCAGAATACTTAACAAAACTCGATAAAGGAACATTACAATTTAATACAATCTTGGCTTTTGATTGGATTAAAACATTTATGTGCAAAGTCAGTAAATATCTGGCCTGATATTTAAACTGGGCATCCATTTTTTTATGGACATTTTTGTACTTGTAATTCATTTATACAGATTTCTGGCAATTGATTGCAAGCGTTGAATTGCCGGTGCAGTTCCTTGTGGACACTCTCCATAACATCCAGTCTGAAAGCCTTACTGCCTATTGTTTACCTCCGTATGTGCTGATAATGCTGAGGTTTGAAATTATGTTAACTAATAGGTGATAGGTAAGGTCCCATGGGAATCAAGACTGAGGGGAAAAACAACTGAGGAGAGTTGGCAGTTTTTCAAAGGGACACTATTAAGGGCCCAAAAGCAAGCTATTCCGCTGGTTAGGAAAGATAGAAAATGTGGCAAAAGACCACCTTGGCTTAACCACGAGATCTTGCATGATCTAAAAAATAAAAAGGAGTCATATAAAAAATGGAAACTAGGACAGATTACAAAGGATGAATATAGGCAAACAACACAGGAATGCAGGGGCAAGATTAGAAAGGCAAAGGCACAAAATGAGCTCAAACTAGCTACAGGAATAAAGGGAAACAAGAAGACTTTTTATCAATACATTAGAAGCAAGAGGAAGACCAAAGATAGGGTAGGCCCACTGCTTAGTGAAGAGGGAGAAACAGTATCAGGAAACCTGGAAATGGCAGAGATGCTTAATGACTTTTTTGTTTTGGTCTTCACCGAGAAGTCTGAAGGAATGCCTAACATAGTGAATGCTAATGGAAAGGGGGTAGGTTTAGCAGATAAAATAAAAAAAGAACAAGTTAAAAATCACTTAGAAAAGTTAGATGTCTGCAAGTCACCAGGGCCTGATGAAATGCATCCTAGAATACTCAAAGAGCTAATAGAGGAGGTATCTGAGCCTCTAGCTATTATCTTTGGAAAATCATGGGAGACGGGAGAGATTCCAGAAGACTGGAAGAGGGCAAATATAGTGCCCATCTATAAAAAGGGAAATAAAAACAACCCAGGAAACTACAGACCAGTTAGTTTAACTTCTGTGCCAGGGAAGATAATGGAGCAAGTAATTAAGGAAATCATCTGCAAACACTTGGAAGGTGGTAAGGTGATAGGGAACAGCCAGCATGGATTTGTGAAGAACAAATCATGTCAAACCAATTTGATAGCTTTCTTTGATAGGATAACGAGCCTTGTAGATAAGGGAGAAGCTGTGGATGTGGTATACCTAGACTTTAGTAAGGCATTTGATACGGTCTCGCATGATATTCTTACCGATAAACTAGGCAAATACAATTTAGATGGGGCTACTATAAGGTGGGTGCATAACTGGCTGGATAACCGTACTCAGAGAGTTGTTATTAATGGTTCCCAATCCTGCTGGAAAGGCGTAACGAGTGGGGTACCGCAGGGGTCTGTTTTGGGACCGGCTCTGTTCAATATCTTCATCAACGACTTAGATATTGGCATAGAAAGTACGCTTATTAAGTTTGCGGACGATACCAAACTGGGAGGGATTGCAACTGTTTTGGAGGACAGGGTCATAATTCAAAATGATCTGGACAAATTGGAGAAATGGTCTGAGTTAAACAGGATGAAGTTTAACAAAGACAAATGCAAAGTGCTCCACTTAGGAAGGAACAATCAGTTTCACACATACAGAATGGGAAGAGACTGTCTAGGAAGGAGTACGGCAGAAAGGGATCTAGGGGTTATAGTGGACCACAAGCTAAATATGAGTAAACAGTGTGATGCTGTTGCAAAAAAAGCAAACATGATCCTGGGATGTATTAACAGGTGTGTTGTGAGCAAGACACGAGAAGTCATTCTTCCGCTCTACTCTGCTCTGGTTAGGCCTCAGCTGGAGTATTGTGTCCAGTTCTGGGCACCGCATTTTAAAAAAGATGTGGAGAAATTGGAGAGGGTCCAGAGAAGAGCAACAAGAATGATTAAAGGTCTTGAGAACATGACCTATGAAGGAAGGCTGAAAGAATTGGGTTTGTTTAGTTTGGAAAAGAGAAGACTGAGAGGGGACATGATAGCAGTTTTCAGGTATCTAAAAGGGTGTCATAAGGAGGAGGGAGAAAACTTGTTCACCTTAGCCTCTAAGGATAGAACCAGAAGCAATGGGTTTAAACTGCAGCAAGGGAGGTCTAGGTTGGACATTAGGAAAAAGTTCCTAACTGTCAGGGTGGTTAAACACTGGAATAAATTGCCTAGGGAGGTTGTGGAATCTCCATCTCTGGAGATATTTAAGAGTAGGTTAGATAAATGTCTATCAGGGATGGTTTAGACAGTATTTGGTCCTGCCATGCGGGCAGGGGACTGGACTCGATGACCTCTCGAGGTCCCTTCCAGTCCTAGAATCTATGAATCTATAATTACATTTAATATTCAAATAAGTACCTAGAGCCAGCATGAGAGCTGGCTACAGGCTGACAATTCTGTTTCATAGGAACTTTTGAAATTTGTTTTCCTTCTGCAATAACTTTCCAATGTTTTTGTGAAAGTGGAATTTGTGTCACAATATCCATTTTCAGATCGAAATCAGAGTTTTTGTATTCAGGAAGTTTCTCTCTCTCTCTTCCTCACATCTTCCTGGCAAAAATTAGTCATAACTAACACATCTTTGTGAAACATTCTGACTTCAACGTAACAACATAATCTGATGAAATTTTACTTAGATGGAAATGTTCCAACCAGCTCTACTCAGCACTAACTGAGTTTCCATTGAACTCATGAATACATATAATATCTTTGCTTTTTGATCAATTAATCTGAGGTCAATTTTTATTCTTTAGTATTCTAGCCTGTAGAATGTTAGCATATTGAAAAAAATTATTCAAGAAAACAAAGTACAGATCCGCCCCTATGCTGAAGTTGCTTTGGACTGCTCTGCTGGCATAAAGTTGAAAGACATTTGCAATAAAAGTCAATGTATTTTCTTCCACGCCTGATGCTCAGAGGCTTTATAGAGTTTTTTTTTTAAATGTTCTCTTGACACTTTTTCTTTGATTTGTGTGATCCTATAAGCCCCCCATGCCAAATGGCAAAGGGTTCACTGTCATGTAACAGCATCTCTTATCAGGCCTGACAATCTCACTACACCTAATACATTGCTGTCAAAGTATTTATCTATAAAGAATGTTGTATGAGGTATCAAATAAAATCTAGTCATCCTAAGAATTGTGAGTTGTATGTACAGGTGTCATACAAGAAGTTTGTACATATATACTAAAAATGTTTAAACTACGTAGCCAAGCAGAGTTGATAAACAAGTTTTTCTTAAACAAAGAAATGTTGATTTACCCATCTGCCTAGATCTCTGATGAGACAGTCTGCATGTAACTGCAGCTGGGTGTGTCCCTACCTGTGTGAATGCTGGTGGAAGTGTAAGATTCATAGATTCACAGATTCTAGGACTGGAATGGACCTCGAGAGGTCATCGAGTCCAGTCCCCTGCCCTCATGGCAGGACCAAATACTGTCTAGACCATCCCTGATAGACATTTATCTAACCTGCTCTTAAATATCTCCAGAGATGGAGATTCCACAACCTCCTTAGGCAATTTATTCCAGTGTTTAACCACCCTGACAGTTAGGAACTTTTTCCTAAATGTCCAACCTAAACCTCCCTTGCTGCAGTTTAAGCCCCTTGCTTCTTGTTCTACCCTTAGAGACTAAGGTGAACAAGTTTTCTCCCTCCTCCTTATGACTCTCTTTTAGATACCTGAAAACTGCTGTAAGACCGGAAGCGTGTCTGCAGCTTGTCTCAGCAGCACAGTGTGAGATGGAGCTCAGGCTGGTGGGACAGAAGCCGGTCTCAGTGGTACCCCAGTTCCAAGAGGCACCCCGGGGGATCCCATCACAAATACATTTTAGATTTTTGTTTATCTTTTTATTGTGAACAGAGGGATATCAACAATCACCTACTCCTCAATATACCTGCAGTTAACATCACTGTTTCAATACTTAGAATTTCTTCCTGGAACACAGCTGCAAACTTGCATGCAGAAAACGGGGGGAAAAAACTGACTGAAAGTGACAGCTGATCCTAATTGGCGAGGAGCAGATGGGACTCTACCATATGCTTTTCTGAAAGTGACAGACAGCACACTACCTATACAACTATCAAGAAATCATCAGATGTTCTAATAGGATAGAAAATACTATTAAATGGGAAGCCACACTGGCACTTTGAGACCATTAAAATGTTAATTCCTACATATCGTGGGCTGGATCCTCAGCTGGAGTAAACTGGCATAGCTTCGCTGAAGTCAATGAAGCTATGCTGGATTTATCCCAGGCAAAGAGCTGTATCTCTAGACCCACTGGAAGCCACATATTACTCTTGCTGAAGTCAACAGAAAAGCTCCAATTAACTACAAAGATAGTTAGATCAGATCTCAAAGCTTTAATAATGTCACACTATATCAATCCCAGTTTGGCAAATATAGGTGATACTCATCCTTCCACACCAGGCTAAGAACAGTCACGTATTTTATTAAGTTGTAGTTCAATAATATTATTCATTTTCCTGGGGAAAAACAGTCTCACAGATTTATGAAAAAACAGAAAAGATTAAAAATAATTTTCAGATCTGTCTAGATAAATTACATTATATAGGGCTTTACTGTAACACAGCTAGTAAGTGTGAAATTGTACTTTTTCTACTTAACGATCATCATAGAACTACAACTGTCCTCCTCACCATGATCATACCAGACATTCATTAACATTAATATGTCTCTTGTGTTGGTCACACTATAATGTAATAATAATTTCACCCTGGCATAGAAGGTTCACACAAGGCCCTCCGCTCCACTTAAATTCTTGACCAGTCTGAAGTCTAGCAGATGGTAATACACAGGCCCTCAATTCTGAATTGAGTTTTTGGCTCTAGGTGTCTCAAAATGGACACCTAAAGACAGAAGAACCCAAATTTCGTGGATGCCATGAAAATCTAGACCATAATGCTGAAGAAATAAAGCAGATTAAAATATTTCGTGCACATTTTGCACAAGAAATGTTAGATTTATTAATATTTTGCACTATGTAGCCCTATATAGTTTCTTTCTAAAAGTTATTTTAAAAGTTCTCTTATTAAGCAGCAAAACTTTGAGCCTAGTCAGCTACTCTATTTAAAAATATAAAATTAAGATGAAGTAGGCGGCATACAGATTGATTTTTAGTGATCACAATCATCTTCCTATTTGCATAATCAATCAATTCCATGCACCGTTTCCCTTCAGCCGGGTTGCATAGGTAACTGAAACAAGAATTTGATCCACACTGTATTAGTCAATAACATACCAGAGTAGTGAATTTAAATTCATATACAGTTACTACTATACTTTATTAGTTTTACCCACAAAGATTCAAAAGTATAGATTCCCCTTACAAGTCTAAGTTAAGAAGACACAACTACAAACTACTGGATTTTGATGTTGAAGTAGCCATTTGACCAGTGGCTAGTAACTGTTTAGGGGCCTGATCCTTTAATTCTTTACTCACATGAGTAGTTCCACTGGAGCCAATGGGCATACCCATATAGATGTATTAATTTAATTTAGTATTAATGTAATAATAAATAATAGATTTATTATTTATTTGTGTGAGTAAGAGTTGCACGATTGGACTCTAGAATCTTTATGAACTTTTTGGAATTTCATGGGTAAATTTCTGCTTGCCTAACTCCCAGGAAAAGTCCCACTGAACTCATTTGGCCCCCCAGTCAGAACATTCTAAGGAAACACTTGAGTTATGCATTATTGCTCAAGATCCTGCAAAACTGACTATATCTAGGTCTTAGCTTAATTATACTAATGTACTGTATGGCTTGTTCCTCTGTCTTCATAGATCAATTAACTAATACGTGACCCATAGTTAATGAACTTTTCCTGTCTGTAAGCCCCATCTCAACTCATTTAATAAAGTCCCTTTAGATGGACTAAAATTTAATCTAACCCAATTTATTGATTTTTTTTGTTCCACTGTAAAGTAATTAGATGTCTTATCTGTTCATGTAAAATGAACTAAAGCAATTTGGCATGAATAACCAATAACTGAAAAGGAAAAGCTGTCTCTCGCACTGGGGCAGGGACAAAGAGGGTGTAGGAGGCCACTGTTGAATATTACCTATGCAGGAACAGAATAATGGGATACTTCAACACCTACCACAGTGAGGCCCTGGTCCATGACTAGGGGTCCGAGGCGCTATGGTAATACATATATATGATAATAATAATATTAACAACTAAGAGAATAACAACGATATGAAGGTTTCAGAGTAGCAGCCATGTTAGTCTGTATCCGCAAAAAGAACAGGAGTACTTGTGACACCTTAGAGACTAAGAAATTTATTAGAGCATAATAAATATATGAAGTGTCATCCAAACAAAAGGTATTGAAAATATAGTAGTCTGAAATTATATTTGTGCTGGAATTACTATGTAACACTTTCATCCTCTTATTAATTTTACTGGAGGGAATTACTCTTTCATTTTACTATTCATTTAAACACCTGCTGAGGCCTTATGGAAAACTTTGAACAACTTTCTATTAAGAAGAAATTCTGTATCCATCTCTTATTGTTTTCTTCATCTCCATTTTTTAAACAGACACATGCATAAAGGCAGATCCTCTGTTTCCATGGAGTTCATCTGCTCCTCCTGCTTATTCTCTATCTGAATCCACAGTTCTCTCTTTATGATATCATCAAGTCTACAGACACTAAAAAGGATCTCATATAAAAGGGACACTACTGCAATATGAAAACCCAAGAAATTTGGGACTAGACTGTTCAAGGCAAACAACACTGATTCCCTTCCAAATATGCATTATGGGGCAAATCTTGACCTGGCTGGTACTGCAAGGTGAACATAGCCACTTTCAGATGAGTCCATGCTTCAGAAATGCTGCCAGTTGGCACAGGAGTCCATTGGATGGGCCAGAGTAGATATGCAGTGCGGTCCCCTTTTCTGGTGCTTTAAGCATCCTCCACTCCTACCTAGTGCCTGCTGTGACCATTAGTATATGTGCTAACAATCTAGGATTGGACAACCATCCCTAGCCACCAGACCACATATGTGGATCTTCTCTGTACCTCAGCCCCTCTATTTTAATACGTAAACACTGTTGCTTACATGTGGAGAAGGAGCACTCTCTTTATAAGCCTTCCCTCCTTGTGTGGTAGCACAGAGAGGACAGGAAGTTACCTCATCAGTGGTTCTTTCATTATGCTGTTGGATCAAATAATTCAGGGCAATGTGAACATACGATTCAGCAAATATATTGTAGTATAACAGTGTCCTGCTGTTTAATCGCTCTAAGCTTTAAAAGAAGAGTAGAAACTTCCTGTTTCCATGGTTAGATTACAAAAAACATGGCTGGCTCAATTTTTAAATAAAAATGCAAAGTGAAAATTCTTCAGGACCTGACTGTGCTACCCTCACTGCCACAGAGTAGTCCCTTGCTCAGTGAGTAGTCCAGTTGATTTCAATGAGACTACTCACAGAGTTAGGTACCACTCAGTATATGGGTTGTACAATCAGGATATCTGTGTCCGTTTTTTTCCTGTTTAGGCATGCAGGTATAGATTCAGTGTCAGCCCCCACAAAATCATGTACAACCATCACTGAAGTTAATGGGAGTCTCACACACTTAAACCAGGGATGACTTTGGTAAACAGCAAGCAGTAGAGCTGGATTTGAACTATTAAGGGCTAAATTTTGACTTGGACTACACAGCTATGAAGGATAGTAAAGGGAGTTGGAACCTCCATTACACCTTTGCAAAGGATACCCAGACCTTGTAACTGGGCAAGGAGATAAAAGAATGGACTGCTACATGCTTGTTTACCACCTTGTAGGCTAAGAGGACGGGGTCAGGGAATGGGTAGAATCTGAGCTCTATTTTCCAATACACTAGCCAGCAGAGATATGCCAGAGCAAGGGTGCCATAACTTACTGCTGGCATAAACTGGCAGCAAATTGCTATTTCCCATCACCCATAGACAAAGGGAAATCAGGAAGGGAATTGGCTATGGCACAATCCCTCCTGCAGCCTGTGCTCAGGCAAACTCAAGCCTAAATTATGAGAACTGAAACCTCATCAATAGGATTGCAACCACATGTTTCTCTCTCAAAGTAGACCTGATAACTGCATTAAAATTTTCAAAAAGTTATGCCTCTGTCTTATGACAGGGACAGATGTGGATGTTCTACTTTTTTAGTTACACTTTTTTTAGGTTAACAATATATGCTAGGTTTTCTTTTATTATGAAATATGGCTAATAATGGAAGCTAATTTCCATTTCTGAAAGAAAAATGGTTCCTGACAGACCAAAGCAATACAAAAATTCTGGGCTTGTCCAGATAGACTAAAGGATAGCTGATCACAGAGGCAGTTTCACTGTGGGTAAATCTGGCCTCATTAAACTCAGCTGAAGTGCTGCCAATGATTTCAACGGGAACATCATATTACCTGGGGCAAGATCCCCCCAGTTCACTCCCTCCAGACTGGGAAATTAAGCTACAAACTTCTGCAATTCACAGGTTTGACTTTAGTTCAATACTTGCTGTCTTGTTCTCTCAGAAGCAAACACAGGGTTAACCAATGACCGGGCACTTCTCATGAAGCAAAGTATTATTCGGTCAAATCAAAACCATTACAGAAAAAATATTTCACGCAAACAACAAATAGCTTATACACATGTCTAGCTTACCAGGTATCACCCAGCCTCCACATGGAGACTCTGGATCAAGTGTGAAAATAACCTCTCTCCTCAGTCAGGGTGGTCACTTTATATGGCTTTCAGTTCTTTATTTGTCTGGCCTCGTGAACCACGTCAAACCAGTATATGTAATTTCCCACCCCGGGATGAAACTTCTTCAGACTTATTACCTGCCTTAGGGATGTGCATTAATTATTCCCTAGTGATTATAGTTCCTGAGGAAACATTTTAGCACCCCTATTGAGTCAGGAATATAATCCCTAGCCCATAAAGACACATATAACATTTATAAAGTTGGAATATTCATAGAATATTGTATCATGTGCTGATAGCATCTATCACAGTCACCATATTTTCCCCAGCAATTAATGTATTTGACTATATCGGAATGGTAGATGGGTTGGTTGTAAAGAAAACACAGTATTATGTTTTCTTCCTTTAAAAACAGAAACAGAAAACACAATAGCAAGAAGAGTGCTGTAATTTTAAAGATTTTCTATAGGAAGCAGTCTGTTATAATGAATAGAAGTTTCAGTCTTGCATACTTATAGATGTATTGCCTCAACACAAGCACAAAATGCATTAGAAAATCCTGACTGGCTGCAATGAAGGGATAAAAGCTAAGTGAACAAAAATAGAATCTATCATAGGGAACAAAGACAAAAAGAGGAAAAAGGAAAAAATGGGGAAGGATTTATTTTAAAAGGTTGAACTGTGATGTACATTTGAAGTTTTGAAAACTGGTGAAATATCTTATAGGGCTGGCCTAAATTACTCTTCAAATTTGTTTCTATGGGGCTTTTTGGAAGGCAAATAAGTAGAGGTTACAAGTGTTCATACTTATTTACAGGAGTAAAACTATTTTTGTGTATTTAAAAGGAGAATTGGCAAGAAGTTTAAAGTCACCACTTGACCTCTGAAGCCTATCTGGTTGAGAACTGGCTCTAATTTCAAAATGCCTTTTTTTAAAACCCAGCAATCTGTTGCTGAGAATTTTGTTTTAAACATGAGGAACCTGGGCAGAATTGAAATTTGCCCTTACAAAAGCACTAGGGGATTTCATGATGATTTGCATCACGGGTTTCAGTGCCAGGGTTGGGTGGGGCTAGAAAGAACAGTCTTCAAGGGACTTCTACTCTCTACTGCTCCCGGGCTCCCACACAGATAGGGAGCAGGGCAGGAACTTTTCAGTTTTTTCAAGTTAGTTTGGTCCCATCCATATATCAGTCAGTGAAGCTCAGAAAGCACGGAAGGGGACTGGCACAGATTAGTGGCATAGTCCTTCCCCTAGAAGCATTAGGAAACTAGTGAGGAACTTGTGAGTCCGAGTCATAGCTTCATGGTCTTTTCCTGAGGTGTCATGGATATCTAACACCTCTCACTCAGAGGGTGGAGAGGGGGGGGTTTCAATATTACAGTTTAGCCCTATTTTATTATAGGATTCACAAAAAACAGTATGCTGCCTTTTCCAGCTGTCTTCCCAGTAGTAGTTAAATAATAAAACACCACCCCCAAAGACAAAAGTGGCCTAAGTAAGTAATGATGATAATGACAACAATGATGCACAAGCAAGGAAACTAAATAGAAGAATCAGGTTAAATTTCATCTTCATTAAAAAGAAAGGAGAAAAAAATGTTGGATAAAACCATGGCAGAAGTGATGGGGACAGAAATGTTTTCAGATTTATAACAGAACATATATGAAGGAAAAGCAGTTCATTTCCAGCCCTCTCCCCCCCCCCCACACACAACTTTTTTGTGAAGAACAGTTTGTTACAGAATCTTTGGAAAAAAAACCACACCTCGTTTTAGCAGCACATATTGTACATGAACTATGCTCTGGTTAAATTCCTCTTTCTGCACCTGCAAACAGATGCTATCAAAATTAGTTACTTGCAAATTCACAGGGCCAGATTCTGTTCTCAGTTAAATTGATGTAATCCTGGAGTAACAATGTTTAAGTCAATGGAGTTGTTCCAAAGTTACACTGATGTAACTGGTAATCTAGGTCATTATGTGTCAGTGTTTCTTAATACTTCTACCGAAACCCCTGCTCCAATGAGTCCCAGAGTTTATTGTAATAAGACTGAAAACTAAGAATATACAGTATATAAAGTTGTATCTATTGCCATGAAGAAGCCTAATAAACAGAACCCACACAGAGAACGAGTGAGATGTCATTATTTGCACACTATCAACATACTAATCCGAAGGCATCAGATTCAAATTCATTAAGTCTATATAGAGTTGACATGCAATGGGGAACCAGAAACATTATCAACAGGAGACTAACCTTTTTGATCATCTTCTTATACAAGGCACACACACACACACACACACACACACACACACACACACACACACACACACAAACCCCTGCCACACACAGCAAAGTCTAATGCAATGTCACTTCAATGTGCATGTTTTAGTGTTTGGTGCATGGAGAAATGCCATACAAAAACACGAAAAAAAATTACTTACCTGGGCCAATGCAAAATGATGCAATTACTGCAAGAATGCAAAATATACTGAGATAGGGGAGCCAGTATGCATGATTCTGGAAAAAACACAACCACAAAAAAATAACCCACACTAGCAATTCTTATGTCAAATGCATAATCAATAATAAGAAATCACATGGAATACAAAATATTCTTTACATTCTTTCCATAGATTAGGGTTTATGCCAAGAGTTAGGGTACGTTTATACTTACTTCCTGGTCCGGATGTAAGCGATCGATCTTCTGGGATCGATTTATCGCATCTTGTCTAGACGCGATAAATCGATCCCGGAAGTGCTTGCCGTCGACGCCGGTACTCCAGCTCAGTGAGAGGAGTACGCGGCATCGACGGGGGAGCCTGCCTGCCGCGTCTGGACCCGCAGTAAGTTCGGACTAAGGTACTTCGAATTCAGCTACGTTAATAACGTAGCTGAATTTGCGTACCTTAGTCCGAAATGGGGGAGTTAGTATGGACCAGGCCTTAGTCTTAGAAATCAGTGTTCTTGAAATATTTATTAGACAATTTGTATTAAAATTAAAATTTGGAATCTATACAGTGAAACGTCAGGAGGTCTGCTGCATTGAAGAAGCCACATATATTGAAAAAACTCAGAACTTCTTATGCTGCAATTCAAGCCAAGCTGTGAAAGAGAGTTTCCTTGTCACAAATTCTGCTTAATCACGTTCCCCAGATGTCTCTGCCATATTAATGAAGGCCAGTATGGCAGCTTTTTTAAATGACAAAGTTAATCTGTGTGAAGGATGGACTAAATACATGGCTCTCAATGGAACAGGGAGTTCTGTTCACCAGAAGCTTGGATTGGGTGACAGGGGATGAATCGCTTGATGATTATCTGTTCTGTTCATTCCCTCTGAAGCACCTGGCATTGGCCTCTGTCAAAAGACAGGATCCTGGGCTAGATAGATCTTTAGTCTTATCCACTATGGCCTTTCATATGTATTAAGCTTAAAACAATATACAGCGGGTGTAGTCAAACAGGTTGGGATATTCAGCCACATCCTGAAATTGTAGACAAACAACCCAATGGATCGGATTCTGTAGTAAAGGAAAGTTTTGTATGGAAAAGGACAGCCACAGGATCAACCCGATAGATCAGTGGCGGGAAACCTGTGGCCTACGGGCCGCACACAGCCCATCAGGGCAAGCCGCTGGCAGGCCGCCAGACCATTTGTTTACATTTGCTTGGCTGCTCGCAGCTCCCAGCGGCCAGGAACAGCGAGCCACGGTCACTGGGAGCTGCAGGCGGCCGTGCAACTGTAAACAAGCGATCTGGCAGACTGCCAGGGGCTTGCCCTGATAGGCTGTAGGTTGCCCACCACTGCCATAGATTGTACATGGTTTTATAAGTCTCCAGGTATGTCTACACTTCGAGCTGGAAGTGTCAATTCCAGCTCAAAGAGACCTATGTGCACTAGCTCTGATCAAGCTAATGTGCTAAAAACAGAATGTAGCCTCAGCAACGTAAGCATTGAGAGGGGCTAGGTGCCCAGGGTACATAACTAGCATCTCGCATGGGTACATGCTCAGGGAAATTAGCCACTCGTGCTGCTGCAGCTACACTTGATTTTTAATGCTTTAGTTTAATCAGATTTAGTATGGGTATGTCTCCTTGAGCTGGCATTTACATCTCCAGCTTACAGTGTAGACACAGCCAGTGTATTCTTCCAAAGTTCCATACTTCTCTTTCTATTACAGATTATGTGGTTTTGTGAGGAGTTCATTTTGTCTACAGAAAACTAAGTGAAGCAACAGCAATACAGGTAAAAAGTAATCAAAAGGAACTGACTAAGATTAAAAAGAAGAGCTTAAAGGAAGGTAACATTTGATTCAATAGGATCTCTAAATTATATGAATTTTCCCTCTAGCTTCAAATACTGAGAGAGAATTCTATTGAATTGCCAGGCCACAGTCCATGATTCATCTATGTAATGCTGAATAATAAAGCCCCTTGATTTCCCCCCACAATCCTGTGGTCTCATCTTATTTCTCAGAAAATTTTGAATAGCAGAATGTTACAGTGAGGTTGCATATTACTAAGTCTTTGTTACTTTTACAAAATACGAAGATATATTTACTTACAGTATCTGAAACATCATCATAACTATACTTGTCGATATAAATGACTGATGTACAGGTTCAAACAAAAAAGTACTATACTGGTTTGTTTCTTTTTAACTTGTTTATTCATTTACTCACTAACTCTCAAAATATGACAATATGTCAAGGCTTTCCTTGGCATTAGTGTGAATTCATAAAGTTATATATTTATCAGAGAGGAACTCAAGTTGGATCCAAACACAGATCTAAACTTCTTAGCCCCTTATACAGAGAGGACACAGGTGCAAATTCAGAACCAGATACAATTTTCCTCTGAGTTCAAGGCTGCATGCATCCTGGGTTCTTGGTTCACACTTATATCTAATACTTAATGCATAACGGACCAGAGATTCAGCTAATGTAAACTGACGTCGCTCCACTAAAATCTAACTTACAGTCAATGGAGTATCATCACTGATTTACAACAGCTGAAGATCTAGTCCAATTAGTTGAAACACATCATATTATGTATTAAAGGATTGGAAAAGCCTACTTTTCAGTCAGCTGATAACAAAACTTGCAGCCTTATATTTTATGTGTCTTATGTTTGTGCTAACAACCTTGGTTTTATGACCTAGTCTGTAAAGTACAGTTTTATTGTTTCATACAGTTGACAATATGGTAAGTGCTATTCAGATAGTTCACAGATTCATAGAGTTTAAAGCCAGAAGGCACCATTAGATCACCTAGTCTGACCTCTTGTACAACACAGGCCCTTAAATTTCACCCATTTACCCTTATACTGAGCCCAATAACTTGTCTTCGGCTAAAGCACATCTTCCAGAAAGGAATCCAGTCTTTATTTGAAGACATCAAGAGATGAAGAATCCACTGCTTCCTGTGGTACTTTATTCCACTGGTTAATCACCCTCACTATTAAAAATTTGTGCTTTATTCCCAATTTGAATTTGTCTGGCTTCAGTTTCCACTAGCTCTTGTTATGGTTTTACTACGTTCACACACTATACATACATTGACTCTGAGTGTATGTCTACACCACACAGTAAGGTATAATTATAGCTCGAGTGAGCATACCTGTGCTAGCCATAAGCTAGCTAGTGCAGGTACGCTAGCGGTGAAGAAACAGGAGCATGGGAAAAGAACCCAAGTATGTACCTGGTCCCTGGTGGGATTTTACTGGGGTAGGTAGCCTGCTCTGAAGCTTGTGTTGCTACATCGTCATTGCTATGATTACCTTCACTAGCTAGATTAAAGCTAGAGCAGGTATACCTACCCACAGTATAATCACACGTTGGTTTCCAATATAGACATACCGTCAGTGGCTCCCTTTGTATCAACTCAAGCAAAGAAATAGGATACTGCAGTCAGATAAATGGTTAGGCTCATTTTAGCCGCTGTTCTAAAGACAGAGAGATCTTGACTATAGCCAGCGGAAGAACAACTTGCTGAAAGATCATCAAAAGCAGACTGTTCCAACCTATCAGAACTTTACTTTTCAGGCCCCAGGAACAAAAGAAAGCTGTATGTGATAATGCACACAAACGGAGGACAAACAAGGCAGACAAACTGATTTCCTTTCAGTGTTACAGTTTGTTTAATAACCTTCTTCCAATCATTTGACATAATCACTTGCGAAGTAAATGCTAACCCTGCATCTCCATGCCAGTTGCTTCCTTCCAACAAATAATGAATCTTCACCTTTTGAGTCAAAATAGCTGAACTGAATTTCAAAGCTACAGTTGCACTGGAATGTTTTCTCCCCCGGGAGTCTTCTGTTTGAATTTAACCTTTTGCTTTTTTAAAAAAATCACCAGTAAACAGAAGGCACATAGAGAATGCAAGCAATTTCAAGAAGATATACACCTCTATCCCGATATAACACGAATTCGGATAGAACGCGGTAAAGCAGCGCTCCAGGGGGGCGGGGCTGCGCACTCCAGTGGATTAAAGCAAGTTCGATATAACGTGATTTCACCTATAATGCAGTAAGATTTTTTGGCTCCCGAGGACAGCGTTATATTGGGGTAGAGGTGTATACTGTTTTACAGCAAAAATATGAAGTGTTGAATGCAGCGTTTCTCAACCATAGGCAAAATTATCCTCTCAAATCTGCTTGCATGAAACTCTCACTTGGTAAGAAATGAATGAGACAATCTTTTAGATCACATTACAACTAACAATCGCACTTTGAAATAATTAAGTTTATGATTAAGCAGAAGATAGAACTTCAAATCTCCATTTCAGAATAGGCCATCATTTAAAGTTCATCAAAAGTTGGAATGGTCCACAGAAGGAATCTGAAGCCAAGAAGTACTATATACCTGACATTTAAAATAGAAAAATGAAAGAGAATAGTTATGTAATGAATATACTGTACCTGTAAAGTCAGGGATACTGTAAGTATTGTAAAGAAGATGACCATCAAACCAAAACCTCCGATAAGCAGAGGTCTACGTCCAAGCCGTTCAACAGCTAAGCCCTGAATAAGAAGAATTAGTATTTTACTTTCCTGAAGAACCAGTAGAGCTTTGTTAATTAACAAAATTCTTACAGTGAAGTGTTAGGTGCTATGTAAAAACCAGAGATAGTAACAATTAATTTCATTTTGTTAATTCTCAGCTACAGTGTGTTCATAATTACAGTCAGATTACATCATTTGACATATTTTGGAAAATGGGTAATTGTAATATTCAGCCTTGCTCATTAAAAATAGAGCAAATAAGTAATATTTAGTTGGGTTAATTTTTTTTCCCTACAGAACCGTAATAAGATTATAGATGGAAGAATGTGAAACTTGTAATTGATTGTCTTAAAGTGCAATGGTGTAGGTTCAATTTCCATTAGTGAAGTGGATATCAAATAAATATGTTTAACTTTTCTTACATAACAGTTACTTTAATTTGTATGATCAGACAAAGGGAATACAAAGCTATGAATCATAAAATCTCATTCAAACGTGGCATAGATACACAGAAACCTGTGCATTCATGCACCTTTTCATTTATTTATGTTGACTACTTTGCAGACAAAGGAACTTAATTAAAAAAATTACATAAAATCAGAGTATGTCTCTAAAGAGGAACATGATAAAAAGAGCTCTAAAAAGTGTTAGTATAAAATAATTTCATTTTCCTAGATTCATACACTTCAAGTAGATGAGTGAGATACATTTTAGACCAGACACGTCAGAACATTTTCTAACATACTATTCCCACCAATAATTACTAATTAAAATCGCTTTATGAAGAAAGGGTAACATTACTTGAAATCTAAAAAGTATGTGTCAAATAACTTCTTCAGATGATTTTAAAAAGGTAGAATCAAATATTTAATTTCCAGGTAAATAGTTACCTTGGACTAAAAGCCTGAGTTCAAGCATCACCCATGCGAAAGGTAAAATGCAGAAATGAAATGAATTCTAGATTACATGGGGCTCCATGGTGGTTTGCAGCCATGGAATTCCAGGAAGAGTTGTGTTATAGGCAGGCACGTGTCTGTAGATGTGGAAGGGGAGGACATCACTTGTGCAGTGGGTACTATCTCCACAAATTTAGATCTGCTAGTTGTTACGGAAGAGGCATGGGGGTTGCAGTCATCTTGCTTCCTATTCCTCCTCACCCTCTTTTGGAGAAGCTAAAGCCAAAACTGGGGATAGCCTGGGGCATTCTTTGGGTATGTCTACATAGCTAAGAAAAGCCCAGAGCTGGTCTGTACCAGTTGACTTGGGCTCACAGGGCTTGGGCTGCAGGGCTGTTTCATTGGTCTGTAGAATTATAGACTCGGGCTCGAGCCCAAGATCTGGGACCCTCCCACCACACAGAGCCCAGACTCCAGTCCAAAAGTCAACGCAGCCATGAAACAGCTCAGCAGCCCAAGCCACACAAGCCAGCAGCGGATTTTTCTTTGATGTGTAGACATATTCTGAGTGGCCCAATATTTCACGGACTGCCAATATGCTCCATTGGTTCCCTCCTCTCATTGTTGTGCACCCCTGCAAGGCAGAACACATACTACTACAGCACCTTCCATCTTAGGATCGCAAGGTGCTTTGCAAATATGAATGAACTGAACCTGTGAGGCATGTAATTCCTAACATCCTTATTTTATGGGGGAGAGGGAGGAGGCACAGAAAAGCTGAGGCGAAATCTTCAAAAGTGTCCACTAATTTTGGGCGCCCACCTGAGACATTTATGGTCTGATTTTTCAGAGACACTGAGTACCCATTCATAGGCCCCAATTTTCCATTAAATATGAGCTCTGCTCGAGCACAGGTGACAGTGGCAGTGGCTGCCTGCAGCTCCATGATCACCAGCCCCAGCAGAAGTTAGAGCAGCAGGAGGCCAACTTTAACTCTGGCCACTGGAGCTCACACCAGCAGAGAATCTGCCATAGTGGAGCCTGGCTCCATCACAGCCCCACCCCCGCACACCTCCCAACCCTCCCTTACACTGGAAGCATGTAGGGGCAGCTGGGGTAGGATATGCAGCACTAAGTGAACTTAGCAGACCAAAGAAACTAACCCATGTAGACTTTATGGCCAGAAGGGACCACTATAATCACCTAGTCTGACCTCCACAACACAGGCCACAGAACTTCATTAGCAGTGGAGAGAATTATCCTTCCCTATTGCACAAGTAAACACACTCAAGCCGAGTAACTGTGGGTCAAAACAGAGGCACCCTATTGTAGAGGTATTTGGAAAATTTTAGCCCAAGAGATTTTCCCAATCTCACACAGCAAGTCCTTGGCAGAGCTGGGAATAGAAGACAGCTCTCTGTGCTTCAACTAGTAGACCGTGCCCTAAGGACTTGATCCTGCAAGGTGCTGAGCATGTTGGCCCTGATCTAGCAAAGCACATGCTTCACAATGGGACTACTCATGTGTTGGAAGTTAAACAGATGTGTAAGTGCTTTGCTGGACCCGTGCCAGAGCACTCAGCCCCTTGCATGATCCAGGTCTAGCTCCCCTATGCAGGGAAGTCCCCATAATACAGTCTGTGGTGACCAAACAGGAGAGAGTTAATTACCTTTATATAACTCTTTCCCCCTCTGGGTAATTCTGATTCCAATAATGAAGTCATAGAAAACACCAATGCCTGTAGCTAAACAGAACATGCCAGAAAATTTCACAGAGAGAGTAAAAGAATTTTAAAAGGTAAAAAAATGTATTTCTTTGCTGAATGTCTCCCATAGTATGATAGGAATATGTTCTGAACGTCCCTGCCTGAGGGTGGCTAGGGGAAGGTTTTGCTGTTTTAACTATACAGATAATACCAGCTTACTGTTGACAGTATGGAAGTGCTTATCCCAGTGTAATTTATGCCTCTTTGGAAACCAGCATAAACGATGCTGGTAGAAGCACAGTTATACCAACATAACTACTTCTACACTACAGCTTTCAGCAGCATAGTTAAGTTGGCAAAAAAAAAAAAAAAAAAAAAAAATCACACTCCTAATTACATAGCTATACGGGTACAAACTTTTTAGAGTAGATCGGGCTCAGTTTTCTTTTCAGCTTTGCAGTTCACCACAATAAACCAAAATGTAAATCATTATTGCCTTAAAACTAGAACCCAGATGAACTTGTAGGAAGGAAGTCATGAACAGAATTAGAGAGAATGTTATAATTAATTAATTAAGTAGTTTATGGAGCAAGTGAAAAGAAGTGTTATTCATTTGTAAGAGTGAGAATGGTGTTATCTTTTAAAACAGAATTCCTCTGTTAAACTGGATTCTTCTGTTAAACTGTCATACAAACCATGCACAGAGTCTGTCCCTCGGCATAAGGTGGTCATCTATAAAGCACAATGGAAACTGGTGCAAAATAAGACACAAGACAATTAAAAACTAGCTTCAGTTTTTCTCTGTACCTCTTTTTCCTTGAAAGTATTTACAAATACTTCTCCTGCCATATGTCAATCCTGGAGGTGTATTTTTATTTTCAAGTTAAATAAATGTCATGCTACTGTAGTTTCAGTTGTGGACTGTGCTTGGATATGGTCATGCTTCAGAAGTCATGTCTACAGTTCAAGTTATTTTGGATTCCAGCACTATTTTCATTCATTTTACTTTCATCTTTGGATTGTTCTAGTTATTTTAAGTAATAAGATGAAGAGGTTTTTATTATTTTAAATAGCAAAAGAAACTGGTTTGGGCTTTACCTAAGGATTTAAATTTTTTATATAAATAAAATAGGACTATAATGACATAGGAATGACAAGTTACAATTTCATGCTATATTTTAAACTTTTGTCCCCTTTTGAATCTAATAAGCAATAGCCACTCTAAAATTTGAACATTATAAAAACTTCTGATAGTTTCAGTGTCTGAGACTTGAATATATAAAATGCTGAACAATTCTGTGAGATGTTGTCAGCCCTCAATTACCAGTAAAGAGCCAGTCTTGAAAACATTTATGCACATGGATAACCTTGTTCTGGTAGGACATTTGTTTATGGTTGTGAGAGATGAGAAACATGTTGAACAGAGCTGGATGAAGATTGCCCTTTCTACAAGTTGTTGGTGATTGGATGCTTTGCAATGCATTTGACATAACTGGATTTCTTAATTTTAATATAGGAGTTGGTGGTGGTTGTGAATGGGAAACCTTCTCTGTTACACAACATTGTGTTTTTGTACTGTAATAGAGAAAGGGTATGAATGTCACTGTGACACAAAGGAAACTAGGGGTATGAGCAAAGATTTCATACAAGGAGCAATCTAAGAAACAGCCAAGATTAGGTTGAAATTTATGGCAGTTACATGAATAATAAAGCAAACCCCAGGAAGGGGGGAAAGTTTGGACCATTTTGTGTATGTGTGTGTGTGTACGCACATACCCACAGTGTTACAAGCAGACTGGGAGTGGCACCAAATCCTTACATCCTATATAAAAGTTTAATATTCTCTTAACTAAGAAATCATTTGACTCTTCCCTAATATTGATTGGTTTTCAATGGGAAAAAAATAAAACAATGGAAAGGAAGCAAAACACAACTACACCAAAGCATTGTTTTCACAGTCTGGTATATGGTTTACCATGTTTTTTCACACTACATATTTGTTATTACACCTCTACCTCGATAGAACGCTGTCCTCGGGAGCCAAAAAATCTTACCGCGTTATAGGTGAAACCGCATTATATCGAACTTGCTTTGATCCACCGGAATGTGCAGCCCCGCCCCCCCCGGAGCACTGCTTTACCACGTTATATCCGAATTCATGTTATATCGGGTCACGTTATATCGAGGTAGCGGTGTATTTCTATTTATAGTACGGTAATACTTCCTGAATTTCCCATTCCCCTTGTTGATCCCAATGCTCCACTGAAATTAAATAGAAAGCTAAACAAGGTCTCAGCAAATAAATAAAAAGAAAGTCATAGATGTTATTGAGCTTGTTATGAGTTATTACATGTTTCACTGGTAAAGAATGCTATAGTTAAGATAACATACAGACTTTGATGATAAGACCCTCTTTTGACAGATGATAACTTGCTCAAAAGTTACAGAGGGTCCTTTAAGACCAACAGAAGTATTGGGAGCATAAGCTTTCGTGGGTAAGAACCTCACTTCTTCAGATGCAAGTAATGGAAATCTCCAGAGGCAGGTATAAATCAGTATGGAGATAATGAGGTTAGTTCAATCAGGGAGGGTGAGATGCTCTGCTAGCAGTTGAGGTGCCTCTGGAGATTTCCATTACTTGCATCTGAAGAAGTGAGGTTCTTACCCATGAAAGCTTATGCTCCCAATACTTCTGTTAGTCTTAAAGGTGCCACAGGACCCTCTGTTGCTTTTTACAGATTCAGACTAACATGGCTACCCCTCTGATACTTGCTCAAAAGTTGTTAATTAGCAAAACCCACTTAGATGTTTTTGAGTTACTCTGTGTGAAAAATGTTTCTACCAGATTTAAAGCATTTATGGTTCTGCATTCACCATTTATCTGTATTAGGAACATTTCTCAAACCAGTAAAAACTGGTAGAAATCTTTTTGTACCTTAAACCACTGTATATGGCATAAAAGGAAATTTTACATGTGTTCACCTATGATTACAGAAAAAGTGCAATGGCTTCCTACTACTGGATTGTGCTACCTGCCAAATAGTACAAAATATAGCACTTCGCTGTGAGATGAGCACACATACGGGAAGGAGGAGTTGTGGTGGTTCCTGTGATTAACATAACTCTGAAGTTCTTGACTTCTATGCAATTAATACTGCAACCTTAAAATTCCATTGATGTAACTTTTTTCAGATAGCAATACAACTTCATATATCACCAGTCAATAAGGGAACTATATTCTGTATCACAGATCACACACAACTACCTTCTGACTGACAACTCCTTTGAATAAATACACAGTTAAAAAAACAACTGCCAATCACTTCCACTTGAGTCAACTGCAGAGACTGGTGTTAACATAATGAAATCAGAGCATATTCAAAAAATCTGAGCATGTTTATGTGGTGAAAATGATTATATTGAAGTGGAATTGCTAACAGGTCCCAATTCTGTAGTTCTTATGGTAGGTTCCTGAATACTTCATTTCAAATTTTCCCCAACCTCCAAGTTTTATTAGAAAACTCCCAATTATACTCTCTTAATATCTTAAGACCTGCTATTAAATATGCTCTACTACTTTTCAATATTAAAATGATCATTATTTATATTCCTTTTTTCTCCTGATATGCTTCTGACTGATACTGTCCTGAATAAGAGCTTCTCTTTAGATTCAGACTCATGTGATTAATGTGACTTGCCAGTTCTGTGCTATTTCCATCTTAAGCAGTAGGATTAAGTAGATAATCAAATCTACATCACTCTGATGTCTATTTATCATTCAGGGTACAGTCACTTGACCAAGAAAAGAGTAATAAACAAACCAGAGAGGTGGATTTATAGTTCTACTTATAGCCCCTTTATTCACAGCAGAGTCATTTCTCCTATAGCATGAACCATCCTGTTGCAAAAAGAAACAAAGAATCAGGCCGCCTTTATTTAGGTACCTAAATATGGATTTAGACGGTTAGCCTGAGGCACCCAGTTTGGGCACATCACACTTTAATAAATATATGCCCTGCTTGGCTCTTGCATCAACTTGGGTGAGTATGTTCTTATGCCCTCATATGACAACTTGTTGAACATTTCCTTCATTCAGCACCCTACAGGGGGCTGTCAGCAACTGATGGCATTGGTCTATAGATTCAGTCTGATCAGTCAAAAGGTCGTCAGCAGAGGAACACCTCCTGAAGGAGGTCCATTGGATTCCCCTTGTTGAATATCTTTTAGGCATGCTGAAGTCTCCATCTGTTTCACTTGGTCTATCTTTGAGGTTTTTGGGATCACTCTCTGTCTTTCTAACCCTGTATATAAGAGCTATTTGTAAGGGTAAATGGAGCATGATTCAAGGAACTGGAACAAGACTCTGGAGACATGAATTCTATTCCTTGCTTTCATATTGACTGACCGTCTGACCTGGGGGAAATTGTTTAACCTCTCTTTGTCTCAGTTTCACCATCTGAGAAACTGGAATAATGCTGCTTCTCTCCTGTGAGATCTGCAGATGAAAAACACTGCATAAGAGCTAAGTATTATTATAGTACTCCTTCCTCTCATCCCATTAAACTATGGTTTTGGCAAGTGACCCCTTTTGGTGATGAGGTGGTTGGAGGAAATGCTGGGTTTTGCCTTGTACCAGATTACTTTCCTAGGTTCTGTCTACACTGCACACCTTACAATGGTGCAACTGTGCTGCTGCAGCTGCGCCATTGTAAGGTGTCCTGTATGGTCGCACTTTACCGCCAGGAGAGAGCTCTCCTGGCAACAAAATAAAACCACCTCCAGCGAGAAGTGGTAGCTTTGTTGCCGGGAGCACACTCCTACCAATTAAGCGCTGTCCACACCAGCACCTTTTGCCACTAAAACTTTTGTTATTCAGGGGCATGTTTTTTCATACCCCTGAGCAACAAAAGTTTTAGCGACGAAAGTGCCAGTGTAGACATAGCCTTAGTTAAACTAGAATTTGAAATGGTTGGTTCTTTGTGGTAGATTTCAGTGCTGGCACTTTGGTTTTTAATGAATAGTGTTTGGATTCTTCGTGATAGGTGACCTATATATGGACTGAATAATAAACGAACATACCTTTCAAGAATTTTTCACATAATCTGAGGAATAGTAAATATTTCTTTAAAACTTATACATTATCAATATTCATTTGTATTAGTATCCAAGCACAGCATGTCATATCTCTGGTTTCAACTTAGCATTCAAGTTTACGAGGCATGATCTGAGACACTATACTGCACAGCACTGAAGCATGCTAAGTTCAAACACAAGAAGCAGGAGGGCAGCAAATGTGGCAAGGCAAAGAATGAAGCATTGGGACACTCCAGAGAAATAAAACAAAGTTGTGGCAGTTGTATTTCCAACTCTCATTGTCAAAAGGGAAAAAAAAGGACCTGACTTCTGAGCCTTAATGGTGGTGGTGGTGCATAGACACAACACAAGCCACCACTGCCTGCCAACACCACCACCAGACGCCTCTCTTGTCCCCTTTGCCAGAAGGCCATTACCTCGTCACTCCAATATTAGTTGTTTATAAATACTGGTTTATAAAAAGTGACCTAACAGTCCAGATTACCCTTATTAACATTGAGTAGTATCTTAAATCAGAAATAGTCACATTGACCTCAATATGCATGTGGATTAAGGTACTACTCAGGGTGCATTAGGTGATCATAATTTGGCCTACATTATTGAGTCCAGATTCCCCATGTAGTAAAAGACAACCATTACATACACATACACATAAATGAATGTCTAATGCTCTTGAAAATTTCCTGGAACGGTAGCTATTTCCCACTACTACAGCATTGCTAGATTTTACATTTGTATGTGGTGTGATACTAAGTATCTTTCAGCTCACAAATTTGCTTCATAAAGATCACAGATAGTTACATTCAAATACTGCAAAATGAGGATGAGCCCATGAATAGAGATTAATTAGTGAATCATTCTTTGAGACGAGAAGAATACAGTGCTTTATGCACTGAATAAATCATTGAGTATTCTTTGGCTACCACTTACCACACATATTTCGCAGAGCTTTCATAGGATTAAGCAAAACACATTAAAAGTTTAATCATCTAAAAATTCATGCTATTGAAATGTTATGCGGTCTAAACAAATTAGCATGGCAGCCAATTTAGAAAAGCAAATGTCTGCTTGTACGGGCAATTATTTATAGCTGGATAAAATTATAGATGATGTTCTGCATAAATATTGCTCTTGGATAAAATTAACACTTTTTTTGTTCCATGGTTAATTTTATTAAGGGGAAAATGCTGTTTTAAAAGGCTGTAAATCTTTTCACAAGTACTCTCTGGGGAAAAAAGCAATAGAGGATATTTTGTAGGGAACTGATGTAAATTTTTAAAAACCAGTAATACTGACAAAGGATATTTTCTCATTACAGTCTGTATTTATTAGTAAATAATAATAATTGTAAAAGAGCTACTTAGACTTTACAGTATCTTTCATTCCAAAGGATTCCAAAGTGCTTCATAAACAAAGTAAATTCAGCTGGACCACTCAAGTAAATGAAATTATTAATGTGAGTATGCATTGCACAACTGGATCTTTGAATTGTTAGATAATTAATAGTTCATCATGTGAAGACTCCCTACCTGACTGAAAATGTAAGGGTCATTTAGATAGGGAGAACATGGTAACCAGAGTTTGTATGCGACCTGAAGTTTTGGGTTATCACCCCTACTACTTTATTAAAAGTACCATGGGATATTTAACAAGCACACATGGCTAAAACCGCTATTTTTCTACATCTCTAAATAATAATAATAATAAGAAAAAGCAGTAACTTCAGCAGCACAGTCCTCCATAACATTGAACTAGGACACTGGTTCAGCAATGGCTTAGAATGAAGAATGTCATCTACTAAACTGAATCACTAAGACCACTTCCTGCAGCATTTAAATTTCGTTTGGTCTTTCATTCAGATACTGACCCAGCATGTGCCCCCTGAACTGGTGGGATCATAAGTGATGGAGCACAAAGTGGTATTATACGGCTGTAGATGTTCCATGAATCATTCTAGACAGGAGTTTCAGTCTGGGAATGAGCCTGGGAACAGTGGTATTTGCAGCAATATTTGCATTTCAATTTTCAAGTTCTCATTTGTTTATGTGACCGTTGGGATTTCTACTCTATAGAAAGAGTGACAGGGCTATAATTAAAGCTTGCTAATAGCAAGCAGCAAATAGATTAATATAATGGCTATGTATTAATGAGATAATATTTGTAAAGTGCTTTGAAGAGACAGTGCTATAAAGGGGCAAATTAATATTATAATTAAGGCTACAATTTTGTCCCAGAGGTCGCGGAAGTCATGAAATCTGTGACTTACAAAGATCTCCATGACTTCAGCCCTGCGGTTGGGAGCTGCAGGGTCCTGCTGCCTCCCACAGCAGCAGAGAGCTGTGAGATACCCCCGCCGCCTGAGGCAGCGGGCCCCCAAGCTACCAGCAGCCATGGGCAGCGGGGGGCCGGAGGATCCTGGCAGTTCCCCGCAGCAGCGGCAGGGGGACCCCGCAGCTCCCCGCTGCAGCAGCAGGGCAGAGGGACCCTCGCAGCTGCTGGCCACCACGGGGGGCAGGGGGCACCTGTCGCTCCCCACTGTGGCAGTAACAGGGGGACCCCTGCGGCTCCCTGGCTGCCACGGCGGGGCAGGGGGACCCCGGAGTGCCCAGCCACCTTGGGGAGGGCAGGGGGACCACCACAGCTCCTCACTGCAGTGGTGGTGGCAGGGGGATTCCTGCAGCTCCCCACTACTGGGGAGGGGCAGAGGGACCCTGCAGCTCCCCTCTGCCACGGAGGGGCATGGGTTGTGGGGGCCCCAGAGCTCCCAGCCACCCACAGCTGCCCAGTCCATTCCCATTTTATCATGGATATTTTTAGTAAAAGTCACGGACAGGTCATGGGCAATAAAGAAAAATTCACAGAAGACCTGTTCCTGACTTTTGCTAAAAAATATCCTTGACAAAATCTTAGCCTTAATTATAATTATTGTATGTTTGTTTTTCCTCAAGGATCACATCAACCTATTATTACTGGGCTATTATTCCCAGAAGATAAGTTAAAGGGACACTTTCTATTTGAATTTTCTGTTACTGTATTAAGGATATATTGTGAATTGAATGTTTTTTAGATTCTTTATCAAAAATATATATTATGGTTTTTCTTCTCTCCTGTCTGTTGTGTAGACCCAAAGCACTACTACCAAACGTTCAGCTGACTTTTTACACAACAGAGTGCTGCCTGGATAACCTACTGCCTAATTGCATCATGGACCCTCTAATGGCTAGTCCACAAAGAGGATAAAAGTCTACTGTTGCTATCCGACAATGGTGGTAATTCATTAGCTCACTTGGTAGGGACTTTTGTGTTGGTCCTAGGTTCTATTCCAGATGATGATCTGGTTTCAGTTTCAGCTTTGTTGTTACTTGTAAACAGATTCTTTGGGAAGAGTGTGCTTATGAACTCCCATCCAGAGCAAATGCAGGAGAGCGATGCAGTTTGCCATCAACAAAACAGTGAAATAAAATGCTGGCAAATGCACAAAAACAAACAAACTAGGGGAAAAAGAAAAAGAAAAGAGAAGGAAAGGAAAGGAAAGGAAAGGAAAGGAAAGGAAAGGAAAGGAAAACATACCGCCTTCAATCTCTTCAAACTATAGTAGTCTTAGGAATTACTTATAACAAGAGAAGGTATAACATTTTCAAATGGCAATGTAAAATTCAAGTTGGTGTCCCTTGGAACAAGAACAATAAAATGTGCCTGAGGATTCTTGAAATAAAATTAAGGCTATAAAGCAATGTTTCAGTGCATCTCAAAAGAGCATGTTTGAAGAGTTAGAGATTTCCATACATCAGTATTTCCAGAGGCGCAGCAAGCAGACTGAATATAAAAGAAGGGAATTAAAAATAACCTTGTGGGCATGAGAAACTTACTGAAGAAATCACAGATACCGGGAACTAACTTAGACATATCCATTTCCTGTTAGATATAACAATGTATTCTGAACATGCCCTACAAATTGACAGTATGGAACCCACTGAAAAGACAACAAACCCTATTTATAGAATGGCCTTTATGCCATGGAACCTTCTCCATCTAATTTTCAGTGCCAGAAAACAAAAATCTGCATCCTCCCCATATAAAAATATCTGCCAAATCACTTTTCTGTGTTTATCTTGAACAAAGAAATATTAAAATAAATGTCCCATTTATTTAAAAGTGGGACTATGTATCTAAACTGAGATCGTCACAAATCTAAAAATAGATGTGTGGAAAGGTACAAAGATCAAGAGAAGGCTTTTGTGACATTTAAGATTTCCTTATGTCCCGTACAATATGAAAATAATGTTGATAGCTTGGTTTAGTATAACATTTAAGAGGCCACAACGCACTTGTTATCCTACTAGAATGGATTTTTTGCCAAGATTGTTTCTCTGACATTTAAAAATGTTTTAAATCCCAACATGGTTATGTAATATTGATGGTATTAGAATATATGCAGATAAAGCTTTAATCAAAACGTATGAAATTTACCTAGGCAGTCAATCTGTTGGTTTGCAATGTCGCATTCCAAAAACATTTAAATATTTTAATTATAATAGTGCAAACAAAAATATGTTTGCACTAACAGCAGTTTATTCAACTACTGAGAATACCTTCAGTTTTATTTTGCCACAATAATGTATCATGTTGTCTAATCAAGTTTGCTTGGGGGGGGGAGGGGGAACAGCACATGGCTACTATTTATCCGTCAAAAGCTTTATGGGGATTTTTAGCATTTGAATTCAGTATACATTCACGGCACATTATAGATTCTGGTGCTAAAGAGCTTTGTCTTTGATACCACTGAAGGGGCCAGAAGTGAGGTCATGGAACTTTGGATCCCCCCACATCATCATCATCACTGCGGTTGTTTTGCTTATCTGTCCCATCACTGTTTAAAATGACAGGCTGGTGTACAAATAAACATTTGCATGTACACCATGAAAGGTGAAAATTTTTTGCTTGATATTCATTAATCACTATGGAATAATTGTCATAGCACCACTTTTTGACGGCTAATGAAAGAAGTTACAGTTTCTGAAGTCCAAAATGACTTACCTTTTTACCTAGCCCAACTCTGAGTTGGGATCTTGAGGATGAACTTCTCCATGCTCTTCTTTCTGCTCATTTACATGAGCAGTCTTGCAGCTCACTATCTGGATAAATTGGCATACTAAAGCAGTCGCTATGCAGTTTAAATGTCATTCTGGGATTTATACACCCTACACGGTCATGGAAAGTAGGTCTAGAATTGGACTCAATCATGGTATTTTCAAGCTGTTGAACTTAATCATCAATATATGGTTGCTGATAAAGTATTTGAACATGAATAAAGAAATAATAAATCAGTAACATTTATTTATTTCAACATTAAATAAGTAATTTTAAGGGGGTTATTTATCATCAAATGTACACATCTCCAATTTATCATTCAACTTACGGAAGAAACAGCAGACAAAATCTCAACAGTGCTGGTGCTCAAGGTAACGTAAGGGATCAGTTGATGAGTTATCCCAGCTTCACTGAAGATGCTATTTGTGTAGTACCAGATCTATATAAAAAAACAAAATAAATGCTTCATTAGCTGTCATGGTTTGAAAAAGGGGACTTTAACATTTAATTCGAATATATAATCAGAAGACTTAAAAAAAAGCCAAATAATATTGCATGATGAGCTGCCTGAGAGTGTTAAAGTGACTATAAATCTTAAATTGGGGCACATGATGGATGTATAATTTTTTGTTTCTTCACTCACAAATCAAGAACTTTGAGCAAAAAAACGGATAAAACCTAAAAGGCAAATTATAAAAGCTGAAATATAATATTGGGTCTAATTCTGTACTTCCTTTTACGCCCTGTGGAGTCACCTGTAATATTTACACCTGTGCATAACAGACTGAAAAGGGGGAGTAAAACACAACCATATCAGAAAACTAGTCTCTTACACCCCCCCTTGGCAGTATATCACTGTGCTGGCAGTAATCTGTACTTGTGCATTATGTATAAATGGCTACATTGAAGTTGTTTATCGAATCTCTGAGAGTGCTTTGGACCTACAAAGCCAATGAAAGGAAACAAAACCAAAAATCTTCTCTCATCTCCCTTTTTAAAAAATATGCACTAACCAGATATTTGGGATCAAATTGAATGTTACCTTGCACGCTGTGTAACTCTACAGCATTCAATAGGGGAAAGAAAGTAGCACATAATTTGACTCATATTTAAACACGAGGCAGAGAATTCATATTTTTCATTTTGCTCTCAAAGTTCATGCTACAATATTTAAGTGTTGTGAAAAAATATGCAAGAAAATCGAAATCTTGAGATTTAGGGATTTCACTTCAATTTTTGCAAAATGGGTCTGAATTCAAGAAAAAAAAAAATCTATGAAATTGCAAGGTTTTCCCCATCAACAATATCAAAAGTGTATAGATGTTGAAATACAAAAAAGGAAGCAAGAAAGGTTTCAGATGCCACTTGAACAGGGACTTCTAAATCTCAAAAATACTTGCGAACCAAAACACTGATCTCAATATATTTTGGTTTG
The DNA here is from genome assembly GCF_027887155.1 of Malaclemys terrapin pileata. NCBI lineage: Eukaryota > Metazoa > Chordata > Testudines > Emydidae > Malaclemys > Malaclemys terrapin. The sequence continues at coordinate 27,657,923 of NC_071509.1, forward strand.
GGTCAACTGAAATGTTTAATTTTGATAATTGAGAAACATTGTTTCAATTTTGACATTTGTAACTTTCTTGGCTAATTAGCTTAATTTAAAAATGAAGTTGTTTTGAACCAGAAAACCAAAAATTTTCATTATGAAAATGTCAAAAATGAAACATTTTGACAATTGCAAACATTTTTCGAGATGGAAACCAAGCCTTGTTTCGTGAACAGTTTCAGTGTTGAAGAATTGGCATTTTTTGACAAAAAATCATTTAGTCAAAAAACTCCCAACCAACTTTATTGAGAACAAGCATTTCTGATCATCTCCCATAGAAATACCACATTCATGCAATTAACTATAACATGGAGCCTACGCCCTTCAGGGACCCTTGGCTTCCTGGACAGAGCCAAAATTTGCATCTGGGCATGCTGCATGGCCCAGTTATTTTCTTGGGCATCTAAAGAGTGGGTGGATTGAGGTAGATGAGGCAGATGGAGAGCAGGTTTATTTTGAGGGAGAGCTTTAATATTGGGCATGTGCTTTATCCTCTTGATTGCATGCCCTTGCGTTTTATAAAAAGTGCACAGAGTTTTGGGGCTTGATTCTGAAAAGTGCTGAGCACTCTGGCCCTGACCCCCCCCAACCACCTGAGTAATCCCATGGAAATCAATGGGACTTAAAGTACAAGTTTAAATGCTTTGTTGGATGAGCAATATGAACGGCATGTAACTGATGCAGTTGCAAGTATAACTCTTCTGCATGCCTTTGCAGGACCTCAAACAATAGCTCTGAGAGGAGTGACCTGACCCATTCATCTCAATGGAAACTCAGATGCCCAATGATAAGGGGCTGCCATGTAAAAGTATTAGCTATTCCACTGTTCAGCAAAGCATGTAAGAAAGGAGAGGAATGATCATATCATGAAGACAACCTACTGTGACTGACAGCTTGTTTTGGTGCTTGGGAGAGACTGACAATCCTCCCACTCCAAACAAGAAGATGCCAGCAGACGACCAAAGCCCCTTCAAAGGGAAGCTAAGCTTAAAAAGCCCAGTGGGGCATATGAGCTTCACTGAGGGGAAACCAAGCCTGATAAGTCCACCAAAGCACATGGGTCTTAATGGATCCTAGTGAAGGTGTTTGAACCCAAGCAGCCCAGAGAGTATGTGACACCACATTCTGACTTGGTGCCTTGTGTGGGTGGAGCTTTGAAGAGTATGACCATCTTTTTCTCCCAATTCTGACCCGTGGACAATATAATTCTACTAAAAAATGGTTCCGCTCAACTAGACATGGCAGAAACAAAGAGCAAAAGGAGCATTCATGTTCCTGTGCAATTCACACACTAAGGAATAACTATTTGAGAGAAGAATAACCAACGCCAATGACTTATTTTAGTAACCTGGATAAAATATTCCAGCATCTTTGCCATTAAACATAATTTACAGAATAAAGTTACTCTGCCCTCTGTTAAACTATCTTGTTGATTCTCTATCAGAAACTTTTTATCCCTCAAAATTCTATCTTAAGGTTGCACATGGTGTATGTTAAGCAGTCGGAAATGAATTATATTAAATAGGAAGCAAGAGAGAAAAGGAACAGATCAAATTCACCAGTGATGAGAAATTATATTCACGTAATTTTGTTTTATGTATATGTTAAGGCTGAGATACTTTATTATTAATTTATATTTTGAAGTTAATTCCGTGTCCATGGTATATAGATTTATCATATACACCTCTACCCCGATATAACGCTGCCTTCGGGAGCCAAAAAATCTTACCACGTTATAGGTGAAACCGCGTTATATCAAACTTGCTTTGATCCACCGGAGTGTGCAGCCCCACCCCCTGGAGCGCTGCTTTACCACGTTATATCCTAATTCATGTTATATCGGGTCACGTTATATCGGGGTAGAGGTGTATAACTTTTTATTGAACCAATAGAAACTAATACAGCTTTCTTTTGAATATTGTGATTCATTGTTTAATGTTTCACCATAATTACATCTAGTAGTATGATCATCAATGTCTTCATTATAGTTTCTGGTGCATCTACAAAATAATGTACTTGCTGGAATTAAATGGTGAGAATTTTTATTACAAGATAAAGCCTTAAAGGGAATAATTGCTAGATATACTCCTCAAGATACCAGCTGGACAATTACAGAAGGCAGCCACTTGGTAATTTCCCCTGGGAATGATCTGAAGCTCTTGGATAAATGTGGAAGGATGAGTCCAATCTTTTTTCTGGGACAACCATCTGGGCAAGACATATGGCAAGCCCTGCCTGGCTAGTTGGCCACCACAGGCCAACTGGATCTTAGAGTTTAATATTATGGAGGATTTTCATATTGTAAAGAACTCTCAGATGAAATCAGAAAGAATGTTAATTCACTTAAAATATTGTCTGTGTGAGAATGGATATATTGCATGCTTGCGACTGAGCAGGCAAAATACTTGCTCATGGGCTAAATCCTGATTGCCACATAGTCCCACTGAAACCAATGGGATTCCGATGGAAGTTATGTCAAGCCTATAAGAATAACGGTTGTATGGTTGAGAAATAAAAGGCTATACTTATTTTAACTTTAATTCTCTCTCAAAATTAAAATAAAACAATCTCAAGAAACCTGCACCACGAGAGGGTGGGTGTCTGCATGCGCACAATCTTATTTTCCTGCCAAAAGGACAGTAGGATCTCTCTCTCTCAGTTCCATTGTCCCAAATGGGGGCCTAATCCAAAATCCACTGAAATCAATTGGAGTTAGCTGCACGGGCTTCAGTTGGGTTTGGATCAGGCCCAATCTGAGACATCATATACTTGCACTGTTCTACTTTTAGATCCTATAAAGAAGGAGAACCTGCTCACTCTTTGTGCCCTCCTATAGTATTAATAATCTGTAGATTCCAGTAGACATTAAAATGGCAATTTCCACTAGATACTGGGATTCCAACATATACCTAGGTGTGAGGACACTTTCTGTTTACCAAGAGATTTTTTAGAAATGCTTAGCATTCCCCAAACTAAGTCTCTGATTATGTTTTCAAGTTTATAGTGATTGTTTATACTGGTGAAGAATTAAAAACTAAGGTATGCACATGTACAAAAAGTAAGGTCCTGATTTAGCAAAGTATTTAAGCATGTTCCTAACTTTAAGTAATCAACGGAATGGAAGTATTCATCCACTTAAATTTAGAACTGTGCTTAAATACCTTGCTGAATTCAGTCTTAAATAAGGAATTCAGGGAAGAGATATTTCCCACAAAGAGTAATGAACATACTGGATAAGTTACTGTGAAATATGATTAATGCAAATAGTGTAATTAAGTTAAAAAAAACTCTTGGGACAAAACTTTGTCGTTGAATACATGCATGATTTCCATTTACCTTAATGGGAGCCCAGTAAATATACCAGAGAGCTGAATTTGACTATGATTTGATTTTGCAGGAAAAGAGTATGGAGAGTTATAAAATGTACATCAACCAAAGAGCAGCAGGTTTGTCCGGGTACCTTACCCTTTTCTTAGGATGTCTTAAGTTCTTAGTGGCATAACAAAGCAAGTGAAACAGTGATTCAGTATATACTTTAGCCAATTTCTGGTACACAGCACCTTTCTTGCAGGCATCTCAGAAGGTTTTACAATAATAATAATTTAATTAGAAAATCAGTTTCAAATTGTAATTCTAAACTCAATTTGTGTAACAAATTTTACATAATTGGCAGAATTATATGGGGGAAAAAACAAAGCAAAAAATGAGATAAAAATACCCAATTCCTAGGGCTACAGGGCACTGCCAATTGATACTTTTATATGGAGCTTTGATTTCAAAATGTGCCTGCCTAAAATAAATGCTGCATTAGTTTTGGAACATGTACAATAGTTTAAAAAATATATACCCCACCAGGAAAGATATGGTGTTTTGCTTATAAAGCATGTCATATTTCATTGGAGCTGGGCAATTTTGGTCTTTCAAATATGCCAAAAGTCACAAATTTCTCCTTATATCCCTGAAAATATCTCTATGGGTTTTTTAAAGCAATGCAAACACATAACTTTAGTAGTCTGTGTTGCTTACTGTAGGTGTCATTTATTTCACTTATAAGTTGAGTTGATAAATTGTAACAAAGAACGGGTGACAAGATAATTCCATTTCATTTCATCGCAAAATATCCACAACAAGGAACAAAAAAACCTGTCATTAGCACTGAAATCTTGCAGTTAGAAGAAAACAATATCTACTGTGCTACGTTTTTTCTAGTGTCCCCTAAAAATTGAAGAAAATCTTTTAGACTTCTTTCTCGTATGTGTTGAAAAGTTTTTCCGTTACCTGGGTTACATTTCCAGTTCATTATCACTTTAGGTAACATTTTCAAAAGCGCCTAAGTGACTTTTAAGGTATGTCTATACTGCAGCAAGGAGTGAGCCTCCCAGCCTGGGTAGACAGACTTGCACTACCGAGCTAAATATAGCAACGTTGATGTTGCAGCACTAAGGGAGGCTGGACAAGCCATTTGTGCAGAAGCCCATCCTGCCCCTTGAACCCTAGCTCAGGTGGCTATCCTGAGCCTACGCCAGGGCTGCAAGAGCCACATTGCTATTTTTTGCATCCTAGCATGAGCCCCGCTAATATGAGTCTGTCTATCTGGGCAGGTGCCTCGTTCCCAGCTGCAGTGTAGACACACCCTTAAGGGCTCACTTTTGCAAACTGGGACTTTATGCTCCTAACAGCATGCGTCTCATTGAAAATCAAGGGGACATAGGCCTCTAAATGCCTACGTCACTTGTGAAAAGATTACCCACAAGAGACCCCAATTAGAGCTGGGCAAATAACTGATTTTTCAGTTCACTGGCAGTTAAAAAAATTGGGTCGGGTTGAACCAAATCCAAAAATTGTGAACGTGAATGACTGTGAACTGCCACTATGAATGACAATGAATATTCATGGGGGGAGTGGAAGGGGAGGGAGTGGAGAAAGAGTGAGAGAGAGGAAACTATGCACACACATCAGCACAGTGTTTAGGGTATGCACCTTGGCTGTGGGAGAGCCAAGTTCAAGTCCCTGTTCCAATGGCTATTTAATTATTTATTCAAAACAGCTCCAATCACAGAGACAGAGAGCACAATAGTAGAATACCTCAAAGCCTATTGGTTAGGGGCCCCCTCCTGCAATGTAAGAGACCCAAGTTCAAGCCCTTGCTCTACATCAGCAGAGGGGGGAATTGAACCCATATCTCCCATCTACTAAGTGAGCGTTCTAACCAGTAGACTAAAGATTACAGGGAGGCTGCCAATGGCACATATTTTTCAGGCAAATTCATGTCAAATTCACTAATAGTTTTGCGAAGACCAAAACTGTATTTTTCAGTAAAATGTACAAAAAACAGTTTGCTAGCTCTAACCCCGTTGTCAGTTGGGGCTTTGAAATGCTACTGCAACACAAATAATGAACAACAGTCATAAGAACATAAGAACGGCCATACTGAGTCAGACCAAGGCCCATCTAGCCCAGTATCCTGTCTTCCAACAGTGGGCAATGCCAGGTGCACAAGAGGGAATGAACAGAACAGGTAATCATCAAGTGATCCATCCCCGGTCACCCATTCCCAGCTTCTGGCAAACAGAGGTTAGGGACACCATCATGAGGAATAGCAGAGAAATGAAAAATTATGAAGATAGTCAAGTATGAGGACATATAAATACTGATTAACAAAAGGCGTGACCCATTAGAAGGCCGCATACTGAAAAGGAATACTTACAGCATTTAGCCCACATAGCTGGTAGCAGGCCATGGTGATGACCACAGTAATGATCTGCCAGCGCACAGAGGGGTTTCTAAGAAGTTGAAGGACAGACTCTAATTTAACATTTCTCTGCGCGTCACTCTCTTCTAATTCGTGAGAGACATCATCTTTCCCAAGAAAGGTCCGGAACGCTGCAAATGGACAATCAGAGACATTAGCAAGAAACCTAATATGCTTTATTTTTAAAAACAGGTGAGTTTCGCAGAAGGTTGAATACGTTTAAAAACACTTTGAATGTTTTTCACCTCTGTAGTGTAGCTATTCTGCTCCCTCTTTATTGAGCATGGCCTAGCTCACCATCATCACTACAATGGAATGCAATTTTGGGGCCCAGTCCTGCAAGCTGCTGAGCTTGCTCAACTCCAGCTGAAGGCAATGGCCGTCGAGGCCATTCAGCGTCTTGCAAGATCAGTCACTTTATTTTATTTTTTGTCTTTCATACAAATTCTATCCCAAAATACTTTACCGAGTCAAAACTATGCAAAAGACAATGCAGATGTAAACTGAAGGAAATTTTAACTAGGATTTCACAAGTGGTGCTGAACACCTCATTTGGCTCTGACTACCTATGTAGCCAACCTGTTGAGCACCTGTTGATGACACTCATCATCAGAGTGGCAATTTTTGGTAGCATAGGCAAGGTTTTAGTCAGAAGACCAAAACCAGAGGGGAAAATGACATTACCAATGCATAGGAAAGGGAGAAGTGGGACATTTTAAGATGTGATTTAAAAAGAAACAGAGTTCTGGAGGCAAAGATATATAGGAAGAGATAATTAATTTCACCTACAGCTCCATAGATTTACAGGGCGCTTGACTATTAAATAAGAAGACAGGGTCCTTGCCTCAAGGAGTTAACCTTTTAAGGGACTAATCTCGCTCCCATCAAGTCCCAAATGATGGAACTTTAGTGACCTGAAAATCCCACCTCTCCAGCTCTGTGATAGTGCTGCAATTTTGATCAGTGGAGGCACTAGAGGCAATTGCCTCCCTGCTTTAGCAGGGAAGAGCCTTAACGTCTGAACTACATGAACATTTATTTAAATTAAAATAAATAAGAGGTCATTTTATGTACAGCATACAAAAACACTCTTAGTTATGTAGCCTATGTATTTGTGTGCCAATACATTCTTCCTCCTCCCCTTCCCTCTGTTTATGTCACAAAACAATACAGATTCTTTACATTAAAGAAGAGAAAAAACTTAGGAGGAAGTCTGGAATTCACAGAGAACTATTTAACATTGATTGTAACAGAGATCTATGTAGCCAATGTATCTATGGTATCTCTATAGCACCCATCACCACAATATCCAGAACAAAGGAGGGATTTTCTAAAGCACTAAGCACTACCTAACTCAGTTCCATGAAGGTTAATGGGAGTTTTACCATGGACTTCAAAGAGAGCAGTGTTAGGCCAAGCAAATAGGTGAAAATCCCACCTAACAAATGCAAGTAGCAATGAGATAAAGAGACTTTTTGTTTCTGAAGATGAAATGGACTGAGAAAAAGCAGAAAGGTGCAATTATTATAAACCAATAAAGAACAGACATTTGGGGCTGAAAGATTTTACCCTTCCTAAAACAATAAACTTCAACTTCTTTATGCAGACAGATTACAGCCAAGGATTCAACTACTCGGTGTATTAAATGGTTGGAAAGAATTACCCAAAGGAGTTAGTATTTTCCCAGTTCCCATATATAGAAAACTGGGAATCTAATTCACATCACTTTCCTTAAAAAGAACAGGAGTACTTGTGGCACCTTAGAGACTAACAAATTTATTAGAGCATGTCCGTGTTTATACCTCATTAACATGCATCAGCCAAAAAACAAAAAAAACAAAACAAAAAACCACTTTGGTGTAATAACATAATGGGTGAGATTTACTGCATTAACTTTTCACTGTGAACAATAAAAGCTTTCTACTGCATTCATGCACAAAGCATTTCCCGAAGCATTAGTCACTTTTCAAAGAACCCTTAATTTTGAAGTCGTCCTATGGGTGTGCTATAAATTGCTGATATTTTTATTAAAATCTCCAAGAACATATCCTGGGGGTTGGCTTCACAACATATATTTAAATGTTCGACACCTTGGAATTATTTCTGCTACAGAGAATCAATTGCATTATAAAGGCTCCTGTAAGCAGGCTGTTCTGAACACTGTAAGAGGCGAGTCTCAAAAACAATTATTTACTCAGCAGGCCACTTAAAATTCCTCCTTTTAAGGAAATAATAGCAGTTATTATTATTTTATTAGGAAGAAAAGTGATAGCATTGCTTTGATTTTACTGAGAAAGAAAAAAGCGTACTTTTGGCTTATTCACATTATTCACAGTTTTGCAAAGTATTATCTACTGCATAATGTGCACAGCCACTCGTTTAGACCGCACAAAGGACTTGGATATCTAATAAAGCCAGATACACTCAGTCATGACGACTGAAATGCCCACAGTCCATTTAAGGTCTAAAATTCCTGGATTGTAGCATTATCTAGCAAAGAAATAGGACATACTGTGGAATTTCAATGTTATTAAGAATGTCACCCAAATCAAACAAAAAACCCATAATATTAATGTTCCAGGATCTGTGCTAGCTACCAGTTCAGTTCTCAGTGGAATTAAAAAGGACCTAGCCAAAATCTTCAGAATTGTCTAGCAATTTTGGATGCCTCCATTTTTTTCATGCCCAACTTGAGACCTCTTAGGGTCTGTCTACACTGCAATTAAACACCAGCAGATGGCCCATGTCAGCTGATGAAGGCTTGTGGGTCACGAGTTGTGAGGCTGTAAAATTGTGGTGTAGACATTCTGGCTCAGGGTGGAGTCCGGTCTCTGGGACCTTCTCCCGTTGCGGGATCCCAGAGGTTGGAATCCAGCCTGAGCCCAAACATCTAAACTGCTATTTTACAGCCCCATGGCTGAGCCCCAGATGCCTGAGTCAGTTGACATGGCCCAACCATGGGTCTTTAATTGAAGTGTAGACAGACCCTTTAAAGAGCCTAATTTTTAGGGGTGGTTGCTGATCACTTCCTGAAAATATGGTACGTCAAGTTGGGCACCTAAACAGAGGCAAACAAAAACAAATAGTCACTTTTGAAAATCTTAGGTCTTTAGCTTTAACCTATAGCAACCTAACTGCTTTGAGAGCTGCATTCTCAAGAGACCTCATCTCTCACTGCTCCATTCTACCATCACTGGTATCAAGAGAGGCATCCATGCAGGAGCCCCCTTCATTTGGAAGACAGGGGGCTGCTAGCAGAGCATTATACTTAAAGGGCTTTTTCCTCTGCAACTCACAGTTTTCCCTTTGGTGCAACACAGACCAGATTATTTTTTTAAAACTTCTGGCACACTGCTTAGATTCATCTATTTATGCAGGTCTTTTGAGCAGAGGTAGGTTAATAAACAAATTCTAATTGTTTTGTGGTTGGGGCCAAGCAGGTATCCTTTTCTCATGGAAAAATTACCGGTATTATTCATTGAATTATACTTTTTAAATGATGTTCTTAATTCTTGCTTAAATTATTGTAAAGTATGTAGGCTTGGTATAAGCTGTAAAAGAAGAAGTAAATCTAGGTACACCTCTACCCCGATATAACGCTGTCCTCGGGAGCCAAAAAGAATCTTACCGCGTTATAGGTGAAATCGCGTTATATCGAACTTGATTTGATCCATCTGAGTGTGCAGTCCCGCCCCCCCCAGAGCACTGCTTTACCGCGTTGTATCCGAATTCATGTTATATCGGGTCGCATTATATTGGGGTAGAGATGTATAGTATATTTAATGATCTACTTACCTACCTACCTACTTACATATTATATCCTTTATTGTTAAGGATGCTAATATTGAAGAACAACACATAAGGAAGGTAATAAGAAGTACAACGTCAAAGAGCTTCACATATTTTTAATGCATCGTTTTATTTTTTTACTGGAGTAAACCAGGTCAGTGCACAATTTTCTTTATTTTCCTGTTCTCAGAACCCTCAACATCCCTGTAGGGCATGCAGTCAAAATACAGGTGCAGTCAAGTAAAAAGGAAGCAATCTGTCCATTCTGCACAGGGGGTTTGGTATATTTCTAAACGGAGGAGGAAGTCAAAAATGGTAAGTACAGAAAATGATTAATCGAGCACAAGGGAGAAAAAAAAAGGTATCTATTTTCCTTTCCCTCCCTGCAGTTAAGAATAGAGATGTAATTGCCAACAGCAAAACTTCACAAATACTTGAAACACCAGTGAATGCTAACAAACCACTACTTCCCTGCATTAATGCAGAGTATAGAGCACACTCCTACAACGCTACATCCTTTCCAGCAGATTTAACAAGATTTCATGTTACTCAACACTTATCCTGAAATTTCCTCCAACCCACCTCTTCCAATAATGTCAGAAATATAATTTTATAAGTTGTTAATATTATTTGCTAGGATTTTTCAAGCCTGCTTGACTAGGGAAGAATCTGCCTGGAGAAGTGGTAGAAAGCTCAGACACTCGCATCATTTAAACTCAGCAAAGCACAAAGACACTAAACTGAAGGAAATAAAATTCTGCACTGGCAGGGAGATGGCCAGAGTGCAGTAATGGGGCTTTTCAGTCAGTTATGTCTAATTTTATTAATTCCAACAGCTCAAATTAAAAAATTAAGTTGAGTGCAATGGCAATTTTTGTCCTGGCAAAAAGGAATGATTTGTTTCACTTTTATCCCACCTGGAACACTTACTTTTCCATCTCTGGCTGGCTGTCTTTTTATCTTTATGGGAAGGCTTTACTTTCACTTCTTTCCTGTTGTGCCATAATGACTAAGGGCTTATTCCTCTGGCATCTCTTAGACTTCTTTCCACCCGGTCTTTCATCTCTCTCAGGAAACCATGTGCCAGATACATTGCACTCAAATGCTAGTACCATAATGATTGGTAATAGGACATGAAAACTTTCAACTCTAAACCACTAGCTCAAATTTAAATGGTATAAGACTCACGTTTCATCAGATGTATGAAGTAAAAGATACAGGAGCAGGAATAATTACACGAAAGGATGTGGGGTGCTTCACATCTGATGAAGTGGGTTCTAGCCCACGAAAGCTTATGCCCAAATAAATTTGTTAGTCTCTAAGGTACCACTAGGACTCCTTGTTTTTTTTTTTTTTTTTTTTGCTGATACAGACTAACACGGCTACCACTGAAACCTATCCCAGTAGTGTCCCTGAGAGCAGGGTATGGCCTATAGGTTATGAAGTTAATTCCCAGCCAGAGGCAGCTCAAGGATGGAACTAACAGATGGGATTTGATCAGGTGCAGTGGAGCCTGTTTAAAGTCAGCACCTGGGTATCTCTCAGGATGGAGTGTTAGCACAGACCCATGCACCACTTAACTCCTCAAAATAAGGCTAAAGTGGCGCATAGCTCTTGTGCTCACCCACTGCACAGGGATGAATTTTAGCTTCAGGAGGTTGTGCTCACTAGAAACCAAGCCAGGGAGATGTGGGAAACATGGAACTTGTCCTATTTGGTTTGCACTTTTTGTTTTTATTAATAATATTTATTTATTGTGTGTGTTTACTGCTTGTTAAACTGCAGGGAAGGAAATGGAGAGAGAGACTTTTGCCCAGGCAAGAGAAGTGTGGATTAAAACAAAACACCTATAATAAAACCTAGAAGTATTCTAAATATTTACAAAACACACAACCACAACAAAACCCTCTAAAACAAAACACTCCACTGCATGTACCTATCTCCCCCAGGAGAGAGGATGAGAGAGAGAATGAATCCACATAACAGATGTTAGTCATGTCACTTAGTGCACAACTGGAAGGTACGCAGACACTAAAGCGACAAGGGTGGTATAAGATAATTTATGCAGAATGGAACAGAATATGGAATAGTATTCATGCCAGAAACAAAATAAAGTTCCTAAATTTATTGTAAATGAATTACTATAACCTGTACAATATGTTGATCTCCATCTAGTGGTGTGGTTTATTAATTCTAAGTGTTCTGATTTGTTCTAAGAGTTTGACCCAGCCAAAAGGAATGCAAAACTGCATTCAAGACATTTCACAAATGATCAAATATCTGACAGCCACAGATCCGCAGTCCTGAGCTGAAAGACTGGGATTCTTCCCTCAGACATATCAAAATTATGACATGTCTCAAAATTCTGCCTTTACCATAGAAATAGGTTTAAAAAAAATGTACTGTGAGATAATTAAGTCTTTAAGTAATGGATTAATTTATGATGCAAAAGCACACACATAACAGCTTTGTTTGGTACAATTTTCATAGTCATCTGTGGTATTTTTAAATGCACTGGTACTGCTGGAAAAGGATAACACTAGTACACGAGTCACTTTAAAATCCAACCCTTTTTAATGTAATTAGGAGAGTTACCACAACACCCCCACAAACAGCTCACAAGATTCTTTGGCAGATCTCATTCAAAACTTCTCTCTTGCTTTAAAATTCTCCATAGACCTATTCCAACCTACTTCAAAGACCCTGGCTAAGACTTTCAAAACCAGGAGTCTAAAGTGAGGCACCTATGTCCATATTTAGACACCTACCAAGTGACTTGATTTTCAAGAAGTGGTGAATACCTCACAGCTTTGACAGAAATCAGTGGTCCCTGTGACACTGATTCAGTTCAATTATTTAGGAGTTTAAATGACAACTTAGGAGCATAACTTTAGGCACTCGGGCTTGACAATCTTGGTCCTTTTCTCCAATCTTTTCTTCATCCTCTTGGCTCACTTAGCACCCACCTTCTTCCTTGTCCCTGTCACTCAATTTGACTACTGTTAGTAGGCAGGCCTTCTGCAGCTCTTTCCCGTTGGAAAAGCATTTTCCACGTCATTGAATCTCCAATCTCTTTTCAAATCTCAGCTAAGAACTATCCACTTATAGGAGCTGGATTTTATTATGGTCATCCTTTTGTTTTAGAATAAGTTATAAAGCTACTATGGTTTCCTATATGTATTACAAATTAGGAAGTAAGAGACAGAATTCTCTATTGTGTCTATGTTAAGTAGATTAGAGGAACATTGAAGGCCTGGGTCTCAATGTAAATTGGCTTGGTTATTGATTGTAAAACTTAGCAAGGTTTAATTTGCAATGCCCTTTTGCTCAATATAAATACTACTGTTTGTATTCTCAATCTGTTTGTGTGAATGAGGAATGTATGCATTAGAAAAAGATAAGGTGTGAAGGCCATTGTTATAGCCAGAGTCAAGGAAGAAGGAGTGAAGAAACTTAAAGAACATCAAAGAATCATCAACACGCACCCATAATGAAGGGCAGATTGACGACCTTGAGGTAAAGGCTGGCACCCCTAAAGACAATTGATTAAATTGGAACAAAGGACAGATGACCCTCTCGGAGGTGTATTGAAATGTTTACACCAATTAAGAAGTAACCGGTCACAAAGTGACACAGCAGAATCCATAGGCTTCAACAGAGAAGAAAACCTATAAGAACAGGGTGCTTTGCCATAGGACTTTGGGGTCGTCTTGCCACACTCCAGGAGAATCGGATTGCGACCGATAGAACCCCGCTCCCCTTTGCGACCAATGTGGCTGGCCACTGGATTGATCCAGACTCTGGAGTGGTAACTATAAACATCACTGCAGGACAGAGGGGGGGGGGGGGGGGAGAGAGAGAGAGAGAGAGAGAGAGAGTGTGTGTGTGTGTGTAAAAAGCATATGCTCACTATGGTATTCTCAATAAACGCTGTGTGTATTTACCTTCCTCTATAAAGATCCCATGTGCTTTGTATGAGCATAACACACTAACAGGACATAATGAACATTTTCTTCAGTCCCTGCAAGATTCCACAGAGTCTGTGAGCCCCTTCGATTTGTCAAGTGCTTCTACCTTAGGCTAGGACAGATGTTGTACATACTTGCATATGCCATCCTAGCTATGCTGTAACCATATGTTGGATTTGAAATTGATCTGTCCAGCTAATAGTAATTTTAAGAGAGAAAAAAGATCATTATTAATCTTAGCATTGATCTGGCCCAAAGTTGGGCACATCTCTGCTGGGAAGTAGTAAGAGGGTACTGAAGCTTTTCACCTTTAAATAAATATGGCCTAGATTTGTAGTAGACCTGCCATCTAGCAGCTATCCAATTACATAAATGTATAGATTCAATCCAGCTACTACTGGACAAAGACCAGGATCCCTTTTTGGCAGTGTTGGTTGAGAGCCTAGGCAGTGTTGGTTGAGAGCCTAGGCAGTGAACGGTCATCGAGAATGAACTTCCTTTCACCTCTAAAGATAAATTCTGCCAGGTAAAAGGTGAGACAGAATGACAGGGCAATGTGGGAAAACTTCCACCACCATTGTCCATGCTGTACCTGTTTTGTGGATAATTAGAGGTCTTCAGTTATCAATCAAGTCGGCAGCTACTTCACTTACACAAAAAATGGTGAAGGGAAAAAACAAATAAACTTTTAGGCTACAGAAAGCATGATGTTCAAAATTACTTGCCAGCTAGCATCCCTTTAATAAAAAGATTTATACTATGTGGCAAATGATTAATACCCTGTACCTTTTTCTGCTCCACTTTTGTCATTCTTTTCAAGTAGGAGGTAGTGAGGACTTTCAGGGAGGAAGGGCAAAATCCCAACTTGGATCAGTGAAGGAACAACAATCACTCCAAATAAGTAGGGCCAGCGAAATTCCTACAAACAGATGCAAACATGACATTTAATAAGGTTTCCCTTTAGTGAAGCCAAGACGAAAAATAGCTTTGAGGTAGCAAGCTGTGCCTTTTGAGATAACTTTATGAAATGGACATTGTAATATTTCTTCCATTTCAGTTTAGCCAGTGATTTGAGCACAGCCTCTGTGTGTGGGGAGAAGAGGAGGGGGGGAAAAAAGAGGAAGAGGGAATATAAAAAAAATCAACTGAGCATCCGTGAACAAGAGGAGTGGGGAGGGGAGCTGGGAAAAGGCTTGGGATAGATTAAGTATATGGCATGCTTTTACTTTCCTTTAATATTGCAAACCACAACCAAAATGACTCAATATTAACCAAGTAAAAATGGCCAGAATGAAACCCAAGCACCATATCACTTGTCGGCTTTAGGAAGCAGTACAGTATTACAGTGGTTATATAGTTACAGATGGCTGCTCAAGGCATCTTAGTCCTATCTACTTGTTTAAAAATCATTCAGACTGGCTACAACACATTCAACACCTCATAGAAATGACAAAAATTATATTTAGGAAAAATTCTACTTCTCCAATGCATTTTCTTTATTTCTAGTAATCAGAGCATGGGGCTCAGAATGGGGTACTTCTTACTTGAACTTAGACACCGGACTCAATCTCAATCTCTATGCCATGTGTAAAATCAAGATAATACTGTAGCAAATTGGTGGGTGGCCAGAATTTCATGGTTGCCACCATGATGCACACCGTGACCATTCCGAACTTCATTGGCCCTAGGAGTGCACCTTACTTAGATCCTCCTGCTTCAAAACACCAACATGCTCATTGACTTCAATCGGGTCCAGATTTCACCCTCCTCAGCCTCTATTTTAACTAAAAGGAAATTTTGCCTTAGCAGTATTGGCTCTCCATATATAGTTGAGCAGTTCTAATTCCATCCAGTAGAGGGCACACATACACAATTCATCATAATCCTTACCCTTCTCTTCACTTACGTTGGAGTCATGATCTGGCTATGTTCTATGAAATATTATTTATTATAATTATCTAGCTCTAGCACAAGAGCACAGCACTAATAAGAAAGTGGATTTTTGAATTACAGGATATTAGAAATACAGGATATTATTTAATATTGTAGATATTTTTGCTTTTAGAAAACATTATTTTCTAAAAGAAATGGTTCAAACGGTAGGAATACAGGATCACTATTCTCTCTCTCTCTTTAACCTAAAATTGTTAAAGGGAAAAATGAAATTATCAATAAAATAGCATTTCTCTCTGCAACTCAATAGAACCTGTTTTGATTTTTTTCAGTCATTTCCTTGCTCTCTTTTTTAAAATACAGTAAAATGTGTAAGGGATTATATTTTTCTATTTGTCTCTTTTTAAAACTGAGGGGGGAAAACAGAGCAGCAAAGTAACTGAAAACCTTTTAATCTAACCTGCACTTCCAAGTTTATTTATAACTTGTTGGCAGAGTGAAGAAGAAATGTACCTTAATTCTAACATTATGATTTTATTACATTTAAACAGCATTATGCATGCATGATATTCACCAAGAGTTAGAAAAATGATCACATGCTACTTTATCTTGGACTTTCCCTAGTAATAAGGCTCATAATTTCATACTGTATTACATAAGCCATTATGAACTGACAGTCTGTGACTATTAAACATTGCAGCTATTAAAATATATTTGTTACGTTATTTTAAAGGCATTTTTACTGTAGTTTCAGTGAAATTCTTTAAAGATTACTTGACAGTAAACAATAAAACAGGAATAAGATCACACAAAATGGAAGATTCCTCTATTACACTGCACTTGAAGAAAAACTAAAAGATCATGAATAAAGAAATGTTTTCCTTCCATCACCAGTCTAGGTATTTATTTGTCTAGGTACTTATATGATACTCATCACTGTACTATCTGAGCACCTCCATGTTATCAATGGGGATCTCATTGCCACAGGAAATCACTGAAGCCAGGACCTTAGCAAGGTTCAAAAAGGGATTGGGCGTTTATATGGATAAGAAGTAGAATATTCAGAGTTACCATCATTAATGTTAATAAACATTTCGGGGTAAGAACTATTAAATCTCATGCTTCAGGCACTAAGCCAATCTCTAACTATTAGAAACCAGTATGAGACTACGTGGTGGTCAGATTATCCCACATCTGCCTATTGCATAGTTCCTACACCTTCCGAAGCATCTGGTGCTGGCCGCTGTCAGAGGCATGGTATTGGACCAGGTGGATCTCAGGTCTGATCAAGTCTGGCAATTTTTATATTTCTATTTGAGCAGCAATGCAAGGGCAGAATTATCTAAATTCGTCTGAGGAAATGGGAGGGGATAACTAGTCATAATGGAATGAAATTTAGCAAAGGAAAATGTAAACTGGGTATTGGGGAGGGAGAAAGCCTTAGAATGAAATCTATCAGACTGGAATAATGTCACAAGAAAAGTGTCCTATCAGTAGGATCACTTAAGCCTGGACATGATAAGGCATTTGAGAAAACAATCTGCACAGGGACTGCTGTATGGAAGAGTTCTATATTGGCAAGGAGCTAGACAAGAGGGCCTAGAAAGCCTTCACATCACTAATTTCTATCAATATAATCAGGAATTCATGCTGTTGTCCATAACATTTCCTAGAAATATAATTTTAAAAGAAAGTGGAAACCTTGCATACCAAACTCAGGTCCTCTGGGTTCAATATTAGACTCTTTGTCTAGGGGGGAGGGATAGCTCAGTGGTTTGAGCATTGACCTGCTAAACCCAGGGTTGTGAGTTCAATCCTTGAGGGGGCCACTTAGGGATCTGGGGCAAAATCAGTACTTGGTCCTGCTAGTGAAGGCAGGGGGCTGGACTCGATGACCTTTCAAGGTCCCTTCCAGTTCTAGGAGATAGGATATATCCAAAGATATATGTAACATACTGACATTCAGTCAAGGAGAAAATCAGCAGCAATGGTATAATGTATGTAGTTACCTGGGAGACATCATTAAAAGTTACTGCCTTAGTGGATTTTAGATTTAATTTCTCTTCCATAATAATCTTTGAAAGTCACTGACATTTGATCAGAACACTGAATTTTGCCATTATTTAAAACTAGAAGCAGATTGGGAACCCAGGGAAAAGTACTTCAAAAGAAGGGTTTCTGGGGAAGGCAGCTTATAGAAAATGTATCAAGGGAAACCTGGGTTTGCCTTTGAAGAAAGAATGGAAATATGTAGGATTATGGTGAAAAAAGCAAGAAAACAGGATTAACATTAACTCAGAAAAGCAAAATGGCCTTTTGGTAGCTTTCTGCTCCTAAAACGTCTTATGTTCTAATTCTATAATTAACTTTGGGGTAACAATCTTAGCAGTGGTCTCTTTTTAAGATGATCATAAAGTGTGGTTTCACTCTGCCTATCACTAGTGGTTTCATTTCATTCATTCTAATTAGAGACTTGACCTGGAAAGGTGCTGAGCAGATTTCTCAGACTTCAGTGGGGCTACCTGAGCTCAAGCATGTGTTTTCACAGGCTTTACTGGATTGGAGCAGAGGGCTCAGCACCTTGCATCATCAAGCCCTCACGGCACCTCTCCAAGTACTCTGGACATGATTTCTCCAGCACAATCAGAGCCCACATCTTTCAACAAGAGCCCACTGCCATTTTTCTATCTTTCTGAATGGAAAATTAGGTTTTCAACAAAACAAATTTTTTAGTGTGAAGTGACTGCTTTCGGTGGAAAATTTTGACATTTTATCAAAAACTGAACACCCGTCCCTGCTTCCCCCCCCCAAAAAAAAATGTTTTGATTTGGATTGCTGTCACCGTTGCTGTAGTTTGGGCGCCTCATGAGTGCATTCTCCTGTATGGGCCAGGTTCCTCAGAAGGACAGCATCTCCCATAATGCATTGTGGCCATGGGTCTAGCAGGAGGAGAGACTGGTGCATCTGGAGAGACATAACCCAGGCAGGGAGCCCAGCCCCTAGAGGAGAATGATAATATGGGACACCCAAACAACAATTCTCTTGAGGCATACCAGTGGCATTTCTGAATCAAAATGTTCAGTTTGGGATTTTCCACTTAAAAGTCAAAATTTTCCGCAAGCAGAAAAAAAGGATTTTCCCACAAGCTCTACTCTCAACTCTTCGTCTCTCAGTATTTTGCTATAACAGGACCCCCCCCCCCCCACCACTATAAATGCTGCAAGGCCCATTTTTTTCCTCTCAAGCATTCAGGAAGAAAGGAATTCGAGGGTGAAGCTTTTTGTTTACATTAGAAGCATCAGGAGTTGCTAGCCATCTAGGGCTAGCTCTACACTATGACCTAGAGATGGGATTCCCCTGCCCACGTCCATATACTAGCGCAAGATCTCATTGAACTAGCATGAGTAGACAGAGCAGTGAAGTACAGGGAAAAGCAGCAGCAGAGGCAGAGCTGAGCCCTGCCGAGTACATACCCACCAGTTTCGGGCAGGTTTGTAGTCCCCTTTACCGCTGCTACCAGTGCAACCACAGCTATACTGTTACTTATACTTGTGCTAACTCAATGAGCGCTAGCTGAGGGTGTGTACATGAGCAGGGGAAATCACAACCCCTAGCTTGCAGTGTAGACGTAAACTGAGATGGAATGAGCAGTTGTCTATTTGTTTTATTGGATAATGAAATGAGATAGTCTCCTTTACACCAATTAAAATGGCTAAGAATACACTTGTTAATGGAATAACAAACCTTTATAAAACAAAAGAAGACCCTACAAAGCAAACAGCTATTGTAACTGGCTGTTTTGCTTTGTGGGCAGCTAGAAGCAGACAGTTTCTTCATTTTTAATAGTCAAAAACCGGTCTTATTTCCATTTAGAGCCCATCATGACTTCCCAAAACATTGTAAAAGGTAAAACAGTAACATAAAATTTTTTCTAAAGTTACATTTAGTCGGTGAAAGTGATATATAAAAATCTGACTCTTGATTAGTGCCTCAGATTTCTTGTACATTTTTTCCACAGTGCCAAGGTACTATGCAAAGGCAAAAAAAACCTAATTACTTTTGTAGATTATTATTATTAATGTTCTGCCAGCCTAGGGAGTCTTATTTGCCTTTAGTAAATCTATATTCCATAGCTTTTCAGTTTTTCACTTTTTTCTCCAAATAAGTCTTTTAAAACTATTATTGTGAAAAGCTATAACATGAGAATTAATTCAGTCCTTATAATAAATTTCAGGCTAGCACAATACAATAAAAATCTATTTTTACTGAACAAGACATTGATCTTCCTTTGTTTCCTCTATAGAGGAATTTTACTTTTTATTTACAAAAAGGAGAAAAGACAGACAGACACAGTCCTTATCTAAAGCAATAATAAAGGTGCCTCACCTTCTAACAATGCATTTTAATGCACATCGACTTTGTAGTTCATACAGATCTGCCAAGTCTACTGTTTTTCCCTGTAGGCTAAAGATTTTTGGCCCTTTCTACAGGGAAATTGAGCAATCGGTTGTTTTCCTCTTGTGTATGTGTTAAGAAACATTCTTGGCATTAAGGACCTGTGAACCTTTCCATTGATTTCAATGGGCTTTTGAGTCAGGCCCTAGAATACTTCAAATTCACATTCTCTTTCCATTCCCTTCTCTCATGATTTACACTATCCAAATCCAGGCTCCTCTTACCAACTCAAAACATTTTCTCTCTCTCTCTCTCTCTCTCTCTCTCTCTCTCTCTCTCATTTTTTGTTTGTTTTGGGTTTTTTTGTAAATGTCTTTATATCTCAAGTTTCTCACTTCATCCCAGTGAATTTCTTGAAACCACTTTGGAATTGTTCAAGTTCTTCTCTGGAACCAGAGAAAAAAATTCTTTTTCAGAAAACAAAACAAAAAGAGGCAAGTATTCTGGAAATCTCAGTTTGCACGTGCTCAATAGAGATTTGTTAGTTTGGCAGCAAAATTCTCTAAATATTCCATATGTACTGAGCATGCTCTAGTCCCATGATGCAGGGACTGAGCAGGACTTTCATGCAATTGCTGCTCCTCTTCTGCCACAGTCCCCTAGGGCACTGGATACAGCAGCTGAAATTAGAGACTCTCTTTTGTAGACTCAATATTCCCCTTGCTGGTGCCCTGGTTCTCTGACTCTTGTCTTCAGCCTGAGCTTTCCAAAATGTTAATTTCTATAAAGACAATTGCCAGCATAAGGATATCAAGACTTTGGAGACAGTGACATTACAATTTTCAATCAAAACTTAAATTCAATGGAAGTCTTTCTACTGACTTCAGCAGGGTTTGGATTAGGCTCTACAGAAGTACGATACAAAGATGGATGCAAAATGCAACAACATTAACAGCAGCACCCAGATTCCTAGACATTTTACTCACTAGTAGCGCTGTGTGAACAATGCATTTTTTTTATTTACTGGCAATTCCATAAAATTTTTTGATTTTCAAGTCTAACCAAAACCATTTCCCCCCAAAAAATTTAGCTAATCGAAAAGTAAATATATATATACATATATGGGTAGAACAAAATGCTGTGTTGCAATTTCAATTTTTTTAAAATTAAACTGAAAGCAATATAAAAACAAAGTCATTTTGAACTGAAAAATTGAAATGCTTCATTTCAAAAATGTCAAAATGTTTTTCCCCCCTTGCCCTCCAACACAAACAAGTTGACAAAAACCAATTAAAAACTGCAAAATATTTTTGTGTTCCTGAATCTGCATTTTTCACAAAAAAATAGTTTTCGATGAAAAATTTCACCCAGCTCTACTCATTAGGTCATTTTGTGCAAGGTACGGAGAATTAATTTCCTTACAATTTCATAGATGTTATTCTGAAACTAATTTTCATCCTGTTGAAGTAACAGCTGGTCTTCACTTCACATTTAAAGATGTAGCACTCCACAAGTGACTACAGCATCATTTCCATCATTTCTGTTAACTTTCATTTATTTAGTCCTTTCTTACTGCATTATATTAAAACAGTGCGTGTGTTGGGGGGCAGGGGAGTGATCTATTTTCAACAGCCAATGTATAAATGAAAAATATTTGAAATAAATGCACTCTTATGGAAAGTATTATTAGAAAATATATTCCATCACTCAACAGAATAACTGTCTGCTAGTCAGTGCAGGAGGACCACTCTACTGCAATATTGGTATGCAGATTGCAAACACATACATCAGGGAGAAAACTACTAGTCTTCTAAAAATTCCCAGGAGTATGGAATAATTAGAGGATGGTTATCTTTACTATGTGTGAAAGGAAGTCACGGGTCAAAACATCAAGACTCACTGCTTATTAAAGGACTTGTAGGCATTAGCAGATGCTCTGGCACCGGCAAGAGAGAAATCAGTATTAGAGAGTTTTATCTTCTCACTGACACTATGAGCAGTGCTATCATAACAAAAAGAAGAACAGGAGTACTTGTGGCACCTTAGAGACTAACAAATTTATTAGAGCATAAGCTTTCGTGGACTACAGCCCACTTCCTGCTTTCGTGGACTACAGCCCACTTCTTCGGATATGCATCCGAAGAAGTGGGCTGTAGTCCACGAAAGCTTATGCTCTAATAAATTTGTTAGTCTCTAAGGTGCCACAAGTACTCCTGTTCTTCTTTTTGCGGATACAGACTAACACGGCTGCTACTCTGAAAGCTATCATAACACTTGATCATATTTCAAATACAAGGCTCAGTCCCCACGCAGCCAAATCATCTATTCTAATTTTTTAGGCTTAAAGAATGCAACACTGGGACCAGAATTTGAGCACGTTACACAGGATTGGTCAGTCATGAACTATTCCTAAACTGTTTGGAACTAAGTCTTGCAGCACATTCAATTTTTAAAATATTTTTTTTAATCAGAGCTTTTATTTGCAAATGTGGAGATTCACTGCTGCAATGTCATGTATTATTTAATTAATTAATGAACTCCATACAGGTAACAGGCAAATACAGACAGTTTTGTAAACATGCTAGAGTCTTACTAATTTAAAAAAAACCCTCAAATTAATAATCATGTTCACTTCTAATCTTTGGGAATACTTATATTTATGAACAGACCATGTGAGACTAAGCAAAGCACCATGAGTAACTTATTAATATTTCTGGCTATCTGAAACAAAGCCAGCAATCAAAGAGCTGATTGCAGTGAAGCTGTGCTAGTCTTCCCATTGGTGGTTTTACACCTGCAACCTTCCAAACCAGGTTTTATAAAATCCTGTGTACAATTCCAGTGCTGTAAAAACAAATTTAATATAGAGAGAAATGCACATGGTTCTTTTTTTAAAATCCTACATCAACACGCACTAACCCACAGCCTGGGCCCCGCACTGTTGCCAGGTCATGCACCGGTGGTTGCTTTAGTTTTTATACTGGGTGGCTTTTGAGTTCCAGCTCAGCAACTCACAGCTTGTAATTAGGTAGAAATGCTTAGCTGTATGACAAGAAAACTGCTTAAGAAAAACTGCATCCTCTGCCTTATGTGCCACTGGGAGAGGTATATCACATTCATCGCTGCTAGATAAATAAAATAGGCAGCTCCTAAGAGTGTGCCTCAAAAGGGAACTGTGCTCTGTTAATAATTGTTAGCCCTCATCCAGCTCTCTTACATCTGAAAAGGGTAGGGTTGGGCACCAATTAATAGGACCTGTTAATAGCAGCAAGATCACCCATAATGCAATGTTGACACAGCTATACAAAGTTGGGCCCTCTGTTTAGAAAAGTGCCTAAGCACCTGCTTAAATCCATTCCTAGTCAAGTAAGCCCTGAAGTGTAGGCTGAAAGTTGATGATGGGTTTAAGATCAGGAGGTCACAAAAATCAGCTTAAAGCCACCTTAGTCCCCACTCATCACCCCCAGGCTGTGAGTTCTGTGCTTTGTTTCTTAGAGGCACAGCACAAGATCTCACCCTATATTTTCTACTGGTATCTTATTTCTAAGCCTAGTATAAAATGCTTTTTTAAATTCTTCAAGATCACCCAAGGCTATTCTTTGACTCATTCTACTAACTATTCTAAGTGACATAGGATTTAAATGTCTTGCTGATAGCTGGCGATTTCTGTGCACTGTAATGCTAAGGCCCTGCTTCAGGAAGGTAATCCTACTGAAGTCAATGGGACTATTATTCATGTGCTTAAAGTCAGGTACATGTGTAAGCAATTTGCTGAATTAGGGCCTTGGTTTAACTATATCACTCTTTACAATTTTAAATGTGGGTAGAAACAGGCTATGATGGTTCTTTGTGTGGCCTCTCTATATATTAGTGTAATTGTAACTTATTCTGATATAAGATCAGGATAGAAAGCCAGGGTTATATTTTCATGCACATGGTTTCTTTAAGGTTTGAAATTGTGCTGAAGAGATCAAAGGGATATTGCTCTGGGGAACAGAGTGTAGTCTCAGAAGAGATTGGTGCTCATGAAAGATGCTCCAGCACTGGGTTTTATGCAACCCTTCTTGTAAGTGTTTGTTGGATTCGGACAAAAAACTTTAATAAAATGCTCCAATTTAAAACAGCACTCTGATCTGAAAGTGTAACATTCATATGTAATTAGTATGCATCCATGTGGACAGACCTCTGTGCAGAGCCCCATTGACTTAAATGAGGCTTCAGGAAGAGTCAGGAATCCATCCATGCAGGTTACACTGCAGGATTGGAACCTAAAATCTTTTAATCCTATATTATAAAGTAATAACAGAATGATTCCTTCATAGAGAAATATCTTTGACTACTGTCATAAGTATTTCAATGACAGGATTTGTACACACACACACACTCTCTCTCTCTCTCTCTCTCTTACTTAAAGGACTCACAGCACTAGAAATGGATGGATTGCTCTTCATGTTATCATACTAATATTTAACCGTCTTTCAGCCATCATATCTCAGCAAGATCATAGATTCATAGATTATAGGACTGGAAGGGACCTCGAGAGGTCATCGAGTCCAGTCCCCTGCCCGCATGGCAGGACCAAATACTGTCTAGACCATCCCTGATAGACATTTATCATGTTCTCCTTAGTCTCTACCTGCAGGCTGTGGCTCCCTGGGAACAATTCTTTATAGCTTTCTTTACTAAATTTAGAGTGTAGCATTAGTTACCAGGCAGCCTTTGAGTCTGAGTCAAGTACAAAGTCTTAGGAAGGAGTGGTTTTAAAAGCAGTTTAAACAATGAGGCTTTGAGAAGCAACGTAGCTTAGTTTTTGGGACAGGTTATTGTGCCTTCAACAACACAGAAAATTATAAAGTAGCCGGCTGTACAACATATTTCAGTGCATCTGAAGCAGCACTTAAAAGTATAAGAAATGGCAACCAGCAAAATACAAAAGGTTCATATGTAAAAGGTTTTAAAAACAATTATCTTCTACTTCTAATATCATGTCATTCTTTGGGGACTAATAAAGAAGATTAAGTCTAGAAAGGGAACTACTAACATTCTCTTGGTATTTTAAGTAAAATCCATTTAAGATCCCATTTGATGCAGAACATTTTTCATCTGTCACAAAGGCTTAGTCTACACTAGAATGTTTTTGCTGGTATAGCTATACTGGCAAATCACCCTAGGGAAGATGCAGCTTATACCAGAAAAAGAGTTCATGTGCCAGTATAGTTTATGCCAGTCACCTGAATGAACTACGTCATACTGGCAAAGAGACTTTTTTCCAGTATAAAGTGCATCTACACTAGGGCTTTTTGCCAGTATAAGAAAGTCATAAAGAATCACATTCCTACCCATCATTATTATACTGGCAAAAGTTTCTAGTGCAGGCCTGGCCAAAGACTGCTGCCAGTTCCTCAAATACTGGATGGAGCATTACTATTCTTTAAAAAAAAAAAAAAAAAAAAAAGGAAGAAAAACAAACTAACAAAAATTTTATTTGCTCCTATTGTTTCAGTGACAGCTGCAAAGCACAACATAGCCACAGCAAAATTAGTGTGTTGACATTGAAAAATCAAATTGAAACCCAGGTCTGATGCCGTTCTTGCCTACTCTAGTTTTGTGCTGGTGTAATTCCATTTCCCAAAATGGTGTTACTCTTCATTTACGCAGGTGTCAATCAAAGAAGAATAGATCATCCCTGTTGCAAGTGAAAACATGCATACATGCTTCTTATTTGAATTCCCTGGAGTCTATCCCATCTATGCATGGGGTATGCACATGTAACTCAGATTTTAACTGTGAATGGGAAAGACTCACATAAATTTCATGTACACTGCTGAAAGAAGAGATTCTCCAGTACATCCAAAGCATGAAGAACATGCAGGTTTCCTTATAGTGTAAAGGTTCATTAGAGATTTAAAAAAAAAAAAAAAAAGATGGATAAACACAAAACTGAACAGCTAAGGACTAATGAACTGCCAAGTCTATTTAATAAAATTTTAACTCCATACTGGTGTTCTGGTGACATTGTGGAAGAAAATTTCAGCTAATTTTATTGAGCTCATGAAAGCCTCTATATGGAGCTTTAGATGAGCACTGCATGCACTTTGTGTGTATCATTCCTTACTAGAAAAGGATGAAAAAAAACCCTTCTCAATTAAAAATCCTCACCAACTTCTTATACTCTTCTCTCATCTGTGCTGTGCCCCGATGATTCCGATTCAGCACAGCAAGACAGAGTAGGAAAGTCTGTGACAGCAAAGCAAGGTTGATGTAACTAGAAATTTAGTTCTGAGGCAGACATTTTTGATATTGTATGGAACATCTTTAGGACAAACACAGACACAAATGAGAAATAAAATACTGTATCATTAGACAGAAGTGATCTGTTACAAGATTTACGACCTCTATGTACTGTGACATCAGCATCATTGTTGTCCCTCCCAAACATGTGCTGGTGTACTGAACTAGGACCACCACCAACAAAAGCACAGGCTTCTACCTCTTGCGCTGCATGTGTAAATCTATTTGCACCAGACAGTAAAGGGGGACATGATATGCTTAGTGAGTGGGTTACACTTAGGCCACTAAATTATCCCTTCTGGTTTAGTTATGTTATAACCTTTTTTACAATTTTAAAATATTACCATAAACTTACTTGATTTTCCAACTTAATATAATTACATAGTGTACACACAAAAATTACATTAAAAGATTATTATTAAAAGGTGCTAAGTCAAAACACTCAAGGATTAGGAAATTGCAGAATTAAGGTTACCTGTGTAATTTTAATTATGACTCTTGCATTATAGTACAGTCTTTAATTACACAATCACACACTATTTTTTCCACAGGACCCCTGCCTCATCCAGCAGATAGGATGGATGGTGCTCACTTAATGAGCAACTATTTAATATTTTGTTTTCTCCTCATTGTTCAGTGTGCAGCTCCAAACCTTACTTACTATGCGCCTCTGCTCTGAAAAGAGAATTATCATAATTAATTTCCTCTTGGGTTTTCCTATGGCACTTGGCACTAGAGTGCCTGAGTTACTATTGCCAAGCATGCTCAGGGAGGATGGACTCTAATGCTAAATCAAAGATGTTTCTCCTGAGCGTGTGCAATCTGCTATTTTTAAAAAAGGCTTATAACTTGGCCAAATTTGGGTGGATATTTTCAGAGATGGCACACAGCACATCCCTGACACAAAGGCTACCCACCTGCCAAATTTCAAGCCCTTGCTTCCAAGTATGGGGTCAAGACCTACTCGGGGGGCAAAACAATGTATTTTTCCCTAACCTTGTTTTCTGAAATTGCTGGAATTTTTTGCAAAAACAATGCTTGAAGCAAACACCTGGCATGCGAAATTTCAGGGCAAATGATTAAAGTTTGCCAACCTTATAAGTAACTAAAAACAGGGCCATATAATGGGAACTGTCAGGCAACCTTAGTTATAGACAGCTCTAGCATCCTTCCCTATAAATATGTACACAGAGTGTGTGTGTATATTTCTTTTCTCTCTTTCTCTCTCTCTCTCTCACACACACACAAACACACACACACACAGGTACACGAAAGAGAAATGTATAGGTAGAGACACAATTCACACATATCATGCATACCCAACAATGGGAAAGGTCTGTTCAAAGGGCTAACTCTAAGGTCAATGGGACAAAATTAAGAAAGGGAAAACATTTGAGAAATCCTTATGACAAAGGGATGTACCAATATTAGATTATGGAAAAGTCCCCCAAGAGAAGCGTTGTAAGCTTGGAGTTTTAAAAATAGACTTGATGAAACACTACCAAATATTCTGCCTGGAACAGTCCTGACAGGAAAATGAACTGGATGATCTAATGACAGAAAAATAGAAACTAGAGGATAAAAAGATCTGACAAGCAGTGCTTTAAGAAGTGACAGATTTGAAATATTCTTTCTGATATAAAATATCCTTATCCTCAAAAGAACATATTAAAAGTTGCACATGCTAAAAAAAGCCAAGAATGCTCAAAATTAAATAATTTTGGAGCCAGTGGCAATATTATATCTCCCATGTTACTCAAGATAACACAATTACATTCTTGTGGACCAGCGTAAGTTGACATTTGCAGTTGCTATGGCTTCCTGAAGAAATAATGGCTTCAGGTTACAGAAAGCTGAAGCATGATGGAGGTCTAATTAGCACACTACGACATAGCAAACGGGA
Organism: Malaclemys terrapin pileata; assembly: GCF_027887155.1. Lineage (NCBI taxonomy): Eukaryota > Metazoa > Chordata > Testudines > Emydidae > Malaclemys > Malaclemys terrapin. The sequence goes on from NC_071509.1 coordinate 27,685,947, forward strand.
TGATACAGAGAAGTAGATCACCTGTGTATACGTTTTTTTAAAGTAATTATGTTCTGTGCCCAATTCTGGTCTCAAAACGGTTTTACACTCATGTATCTCCACTGGCTTCCATGGAGATATAGTAGACTTTATTATTTGTATTTGTGTAAAGGAGGTCATAATCAGAGCCTTGAAGTTCAAACTAGTGTTTATCCAAAATTAAGGGGGAAAAGGGGATTTGGAATTATTGGGGGACATTACTGCTCCTGCTGTGCCCGAGAACTAGCAGTTTGACTGTTTAACTTGATTTCCAGAGACCTATTAATCTTTCTTAAAATATTACACTTTAAGGAGGACACCATCTAAGGTTTCAATACTATCATTTAACTAGCTTCTAAGTCAAAGGCAGTAGAAACATGTCAGAATCCAAAAATATCTGTATTTAATCTCAACTACCTGCTATTGTGATGGCCTTTGCATTCATTCTAATACATCCCTTGCTAAAAAATTAGTTTGCGTACAACAGTGATGTCTGTATTCCAATATATGACATAGAAATAGCTAAGACTGCTTCTCCAAAATGTTATGATAGTATCAGCAATACACCAGAAACATCAGTTCTTCATCCTATTCAACAAGGACAAAATAGTAGAAACAGCACTGCTACTATGCTGGTAGCCAAAGCACTGCAGAACCTTCAGAGAGACACGCTACACTTCCATATGTGCCATGTATATAATCTTTGCACCAGGACTCTCAAGGCAATGCACAAGGGAAAACACATACATGTCTGAAGTATGGCTAGTGATAAATCCACATGGCCCAACATGAATGTAGGAATGAAGCTGTGGGTATGATGCTACTTCCCTCACAAACAGTAACAGTCAGAAAAATCCTCGGTGCACAAGTATCCTGCGTGTTATCTTTAATTTGAGGCGAGGATTCAGTCCCTTTCTCTGCTGCATTAACTCTGAGACAGCATCTCAACCCACAGAACCCAGAGAATATAAAATGCAATGTAGCGAAAAGGTTTTACTAGTGAGAGTCTGTAACAGCTACATTAGTAATAAATATTGCACCTTCACAGTTCCAATGTCCACTGGCATTTCCACACTTAAAAGGATAGTGCCATACTCTGTCACAGAGGAGGTTGGCAATTAAGGCATTAATCAAGACTCCTATTCATTTCAATGGGTTTTGGATCCAGTTCACATAGCACAGAGAGTTACTGGAATACCGAACTATCTGATTAGCAAATCCAAGCTCTTATTCTATTCACTCTTTGTGTAGGAGTCTTATTTTTCATCATAACAAGTATTCAGACAACCACTGACTTCATTAAAATTTCTGAAACTTTTACATATTTTAATATGAATGATTATTGATCTGAAAGTTCATGATGGATGTCTGTTATTCGCCATCTGTTATTTTCTTATTTTAAAAGCTCCAATCATTCAGTTAGGGAACAGAAACAATGCCATCTGATGTAACTGACCAACCATGCAACATAAATGAAGAGCAGATAGAACAATCTATGAAGCTATAGTCTAAAGGTTATTTTTTTTCAAGCTGTCAGTGAATACTTATGAATAACAAATGCATTCAAAGAAATCAGGATCCGTTTGTTAAGAATTCATGAATAGAAAAAGGAGCTAAGTTTGTAACAAAATATTACTTTCAACTATCTCTGATAGAAACTAACAATCCAACATGCAACAATAAAAAGTGGTGTGTCAGTTTTTAAAACAATTATGAGAGTAAAGAAAGGATTAACTGAACAAAGGATTTAGTTTTCCATAATTTAGCACAATCGGCTACAAGAGATATGACCCTTGGTGAGATTTGCAGGTTTCATCAAGATTCTATTAATTGGGGCTTTCTTTGTCTGTTTGTTTTTTGCAAACTCCTGCACATTTAAGTTCTCCACATTTTACAGTCAATGACACCATCAATTAGGATGTTATTAAATTAAGACATTGGCAGTGGCAGAATTTGCTTTGCAGTAACTGGGTAAAACCCACTTCTTCAGGTGCATGCATCTGAAGAAGTGGGTTTTTCCTCACAAAAGCTTATGCTGAAATAAATCTGTTAATCTTTAAGGTGCCACCGGACTCCTCATTGTTTTTGTGGCTATAGACTAACAAGGCTACCCCTCTGATACTTAATAACAATAAGATCCATTCATAACTACCATGAAAGCTTGATCTTCTATGTACAGCCTGTTGGAAATATTGACCACATTTCAAATGATGTGTAAAATACTTTACAATCAAATTAAAGGGAAAAAAATAAAGCAAGGTGGCAACCATTTGATAGGCATCTTTCACATCTTAAATGAATAGAACTCATAATGTGAACCTGTTGGGAAATGGATGTCTTTAAACTAGAGTGGGCTTACAAATATGTTGCACTTGCTTTTGAGAGGCAACTTGATCAAACAACAGTACTTTGAGCATACTGTTTAAGAGGCTTTATCCTGCAAGACACGTTGCTTTAGGAAAATGGATGTGGAGCGCTTTTGAAAAATACAAAAGACTCAAAAGGAACACATAGTAAGTAATAGGTTTGACATTTCATAACTTCTACAGAAAAGAATTCATAACACATAATGCATGCAGCAATTCCACAGTTACTTCTAGTTCCACAGTCTTTACACGTGACACTCCCATTGACTTCAACAGGAACCGCACACATGTAAAAGCTGGAGGAGAGTAAAATCAACCTCTAAAGTCAATGGGAATCTTGACACAGACCTCAATAGGTATGTCTACACTACAATTGGGAGCGTGCCTCTCAGACTGGATGGATAGACACGTGCCAGGCCCACTTGAGCTAGTGCACTAAAAAGAGCAGTGTGGACATTGCAAAACAGCAACAGCTTGGGCTCCCAACCAGAGGCTGGACCCTCCCGACCCTCTGTGGGGACTTTGACATCAGTTCTGAGAGAACACCCAAAATTTGTTGCCTAATAAATTTGGTCTTTAACTTAAGGGCAAACTGAATCATAGTATTATCCTTCGGAGGTATTTAAATGATAATTTAAGACCAGGATGAAGAAGGGGACAAAAGAGGAGTGTTGTCCATCAGGGCAACCACGTAAGAACAGTGATGTATGAGTCCTGCAGTGGACTGAAGCAGACATTTACAGGGCACTTGACATTTTGGTATCGTAGGGACATGTTCCCCTCATTCCTCAAGTGATTGCTGCTATGGATCGGTCTGTTAGAGATAGTTCTTAGTTCAGGTATTACTGTAACAGGATTGCTGTGTGCATTTCTACACACCGCTTTGAAAGCGAATCTCTGTATGAAAAGCATTGCCAGGTGCCGACCAGTAGAAGCATCAGCTTCCTGTGTTCAGAGTAATGGTGACATCAAGTGGCCACTAGGATCATCTCAGCTACTCAAGGAGTTATCCTGGCTATAATAGGTCAGAGTGGATATTCTCATTCCAACAATCCACCAGAAGTAGCCAGGCCTTTTCTCCTACTAGTCTATGAGTACGGCTATATTACAAGCAACATTAAAATCACCCAGTAAGAAGATTTATATTAGAAACATTGTCACTCTATTCAAGGTCATATGGTATCCTCTTTGTCAGTTTTATTTATCTAAATGTTTAGAAGTCATTTAGAAAAAACAGTTTCTGAAAAGCTCTAGGGACCTTTTTCATATCTTAAGAAATACAAACAATGTAAACAATACTAGGAAAATCCAGCAATTTCCCATCAGGAAAAGGGAGAAAAGGAACCCTTACTCCAGCCACTTGGGCTATTTAATCTGCTGTTGTCAGACAGGAGACCTCTTTCATAACTATTTTCTTCACAATGACTCCTGCATATCCAAAATGACTGTCTACCTAAGGCCACACTCTTCCACCTCATTAATAACTGCTTTAAATGCAGGCCCTCCAAATCAGGACTGGGAGCCTTAAGTGGAGCTGCACGGGTCTTCTGCTGTTGCTCATGCTGTAACTGTTCTGAAGAGAATTATTTTTTATATTTAAATAATAAAAAGGAGCCTACACGAGGCTCTAGGTGCTCTAACATATAAATTAGTAGTGCAACAAAAACCCAGCAGCATTATAACAAACATTCAAACAGCAACTCAGCTAGGCAGCCTCCTACAAAAAACACTCTCACTCCTTCATCACCCTGGGAAAAATATCCTCAGCCCTCTCTTAAAACCCTATCAAATAGGGCAGCATGATGGGTAGATCACCAAAGTTGGGCTGCTTCTGATCAACACAGGGAACAAGTTCCCGAGTCCTGGAGTCCTCTCAGAGAATGCTATGGCAGCTGCCTCTTTTTTTATAGCAAGGGGGATCCAGTTCAAATACCTTTGTTGACTGCAATGGTGGCGGTATAAACAGACTCTAGTCTCCAGGGCAGCCATACCTGCTTCTCTCATGATAATTAAGTACATACACATCACACACACAAACTTTAAGAAGGAAAAAAAGACTTTGAAGACATTGCTTTCTAAAATGGTTCTATGTAAACCACAGTAGTGTGGTTTTCTACCTACAGAAGGAACAGTCACAATTCTCAATGTCACTCTTTAAATGCAATATACATAGGACAACATCCACCAAGTACTTACATTTCCAAATATTTCTGGCAGCCCCAAAACCTGAGCAGTGAAAACTCCAATACAGATGAAGATTGCTGTGACCTGCCCCAGAGAACCCCGGATCTCCTTAGGTGAGATTTCACTCAAATAGATGGGAAGGGCACTGAGAGAGACACCTATGAAAGAAGGGAACAGCAGAGAAATTGCTGTAAGTACAACTGACTTTACATTGAACCAATAAATGAGCAAAAATGTATTTAGAAAAGTTTGAATACCAATCTCAGACACCAGCATGATGAGAATGGCATAAGAACCTATACAGAACAGAATCTATGCATGTGTGTCCATGCACATACATTAGTATCTAATCACCAAGGGGGCCAATAGTTTCAATTACATATCTGAAATGATGCATGCTGGTCAGGACTCCATTGCTGCAATATGAAGAGGGCTGTTCATTCTATAGAAATTACCACTAGAGGTCCTGGGGCAGGGGTGCCTTACTCAACCAGACGTCCAAAATAAGCAGGATGAGGAAGCTGTCCTTTTGGCTGCCCCCAAAAGAACTGGCAGGAAGGAAAGGGCTAAGTTATCCCCGGATGGGATACATGTGTGTGCTAAGAAGGAGTGGGTTAAAATAGCACTGACCTTCTTTTCAAGAAGGCAACTATAGGTGTGGGGAGCATGGAAGAGTAATAGCGGGACGCCTGTCTGGCCTGAGTTTTCCTTTCTCAATTCTCTAGGCATCAAGGGACCATCGTCTGCTCCCTGCCAAAGGACAGCAAGGGAGAGGATGCTGATATTGCACTGGTTTCACCCTCCTTTCAGATTGTGTTTATTGCAAAGGTGTGTGTTGTGAAGATGTGCATGCAGTGTAGCAAGAAAGTGAACCCTCAAACCTAGATTTTTCCAGTGGAAATCCCATACACTGCTATGTCTGAACCTTCCCATTGCTCATCCATTGTTAATGGTATTAATGGGGTGAATGGTATTAGAGATTCTGATGTCTGAAAGACATCAACATCTGTAACATTCACTAGACTGATTCCAGCATCACCAGAACAACAACCACCAGCAGCATGGGAAGAGAAGGAAGGAGGAATGTGTAACGGTTCACAATGGAAGTCTCTTGTCACTTCATCAATAGCCTGGACACAGGTAAATAAGAAAAATCCAACAACCTGATTTAGCAATATGTCAACTAGACAATATTAAATACAACATGTTTACACTATAGAATGCATCCTTGTTGTATCAGCAGAGAGAGATATGTTCCCCTTAAACATGCTTACAATACTGATGGACTTTTAAGACCATGCATGAATTAGAGAGGAGAACACACCCCAAAATGTGGGGAAATAAAAAAGTCATCTTAAAACCAGCAGACTAACATTGGTATAAGGTACCAATTTGTATGTGAACAACACACATATCATCAAGACTACTGTAATTAGTTCTTACAATCAAGATAACCAGCTAAATTATTTTGATGGAAATGGTGGTTCCACATGGTATTTTAAGAGTTGAAAAACATTACAAATGGATAGCCATGTTCAGTCTTATCTTATTCATATTGATATGCCATCTAGCAACACCAAAATGAAAAATAGTAAGCAGCTTTAATAGACAGCCCATGTTCTCCTACCCAAAGGGTTTCTGTTTTGCGAAGACAGACATTCTGTACAAAGGGGAATTTGCTGTCATGGTTAATATCCATTTATGTTTCTTCATTAAGGATCAGATTCTGCCATCCTTACTCATACGGATTGTTCCCATTGAATTTAGTGGGATTATGCATAGAAATCACTCCTCAATGTAAGGGTGGCGGAGGATGCCCAGTATAAACTGTAAGTGTATGTACAGCATAACGTAAAGCTTACCTGCATGAATACCCATCACAATGCGGCCCAATAAGAGCATTTCAAATGATCCTGCTAACTGACAGAGAGCCATCAACAACGCAGCCACAACTGCAAATACATTATTGATCAGCAATGTATGTTTTCTGAAAGGAAAATATATATGTGTTACATTTATTAAAATAGCTAAATTGTATATAAAATTGCAGATCATTAAAAACACAGTGCTTAACAAACACAGGTTCACACATGTTAAGCATTACAGAAAGAGTTTACAAAAAACTGCAGTTAAAGATATCGGCTGTAGAATAAATACAACCACTGTCACAAAATAAAAGTCCAAATCTCAAAGGCATGAAGATTTGCTTTCTTATGCTTCCCAAGAGCAAGACAAGATATACTTAAGATTAGCATGTTCTGGATAGCTGGACATATGTAGCATCATAACTGTTTTGAATTGTAAAAAAAATAGGATATACTTCAAATTTCAATAGGTTGAAAAAGATGGTAAAACCTTGCATGGTATTTACAAAGTTTTCAACAGATCAGTGTTTGGAAAACATCAGTATGTACTGGTATGCAATATGGCCAAACTCAATTCTGGATTACAGAATGGAAACCTAGAAAAACTCCACGGATGTCACCAGATTTACACTGTTGTAACTGAAAGCAAAATTTGTCCCTAATTCATGATATTACAGGTATATAAAAGGAAAGTGACCTCATGCACAGCTGGACAAAACATCTGGGTTTTTTAGTTCATTGGTAAAACCAACTTCTTTTCGCAAAAAATGTGGAAATTCTCCATAATTTTAAATTTGTTACCCAATTCCATCTATTTTTCCAAATTTACTATCACTGGATGAAATAACTAAGTAGTAGTTAAAATGAAAGAAACTACTTTTCCACATTTCCAAAACCAAGTTCCTCTAGCACAACAAAAGCCATATATCTTTATCATTTAAATATAGTTTTATCCATATTATTCTTTGCTGCCATGCGCTCTCTTTCCATATCTTTTGAGCTGTGAATCAAAACACTGTGATCTCTCTCAGCCTATAGAGGTGGCAGCATGAAGAATTTCCTGGATCTTTTGACTCTTTGCTTCACTTACTTCCCTGTGGTGACAAAGTCAGATTTTGCCACACATGTGTAACAAGAATGTGAAATCAATAGCTCTACCGAGATTAATTCTGCAATGATTGTTTCCTGCTGAAGGATTAAATATAAAAGCCTTCCCAAAGCAGAGATCATCACTACTACCTGACTGGATGTCTCCATCACCTACTATCTCAAAGAAAAAAGGCTTCAAATGGCTTCTTTTTCTTGAAGACAGATACACAAGAAATCGATTGGCAGGGCTCACCAACCCCTAGGATACTGATTAACTGAAAGGATTTCAGAGTATGTCTACACTGCAAAGGAAAACCTACGGTGCCAAGTCACACAGCCCAGGGCAAGTGACTCAGGCTCGCAGGGCTCAGGCTAAAAATAGCAGTGCAGATGTTCTGGCTCAGGCTGGAGCCCAGTTTCTGAAACCCAGAGAGAGGCTTAGAGCCCAAATGCTTACACTGCTATTTTTAGCCCTGCAACCTAAGTCTCACAAGCTAAGTCCATTGACCCCGGCTCTGAGACTCAAGAACCAGGGGTCACCCAATGAAATTAATAGGCAGCAGGTTTGAAATAAATAAAATGAAGTACTTCTTCATGTAATGCACAGTCAATCTGTGGAACTCATTGCCAGGCGATGTTGTGAAGGCCAAAACTATAACGGGGTTCAAAAAAGAACTAGATAAGTTCATGAAGGACAGGTCCATGAATGGCTATTAGTCAAGATGGTTAGGGATGCAACCCCATGCTCCAAGTGTCCCTAGCCTCTGGTTGCCAGAAGCTGGGAGTGGACAACAGGGGATGGATTGCACCATGGTTGCCTGTTCTGTTCATTCCCTCTGAAGCACCTGGCATTGGCCACTGTTGGAACAGAGGATACTGGGCTAGACAGACCATCGGCCTGACCCAGTATAGTCATTTTTATGTTCTCAATTATATTAGCTTTTTTTGCAACTGTTGTACACTGTTGACTCACATCTAGCTTGTGATCCACTATAACCCCCAGATCCCTTTCTGCAGTGCCACCTTCTTAGGCATTCATTTCTCATTTTGTATGGGTGCAATTGATTGTTCCTTCCTAAGTGGAGTACTTTGCAGTTGTTCTTATTGAATTTCAACCTATTTACTTCAGACCATTTCTCCAGTTTGCCCAAGTCATTTTGAATTTTAATTCTATCCTTCAAAGCACTTACAATCCCTCCCAGCTTGGTCTTCTCCTCAAACTTTATAAGTGTACTTTCTAGGCCATTATCTAAACAATTTATGAAGCTATTGAAGAGAACCGGACCCAGGACCAATCCCCATGGGACCCCATTCAATATGCCCTTCCATCTTGATTCTGAATCATTCGTAACTACTGTCTGGGAATGGTTTTCCAACCAGTTATGCACCCCCCTTATGGCAGCTCCATCTAGGCTACCTTTTCCTAGTTTGCTCCTGAGGAGGTATCAAAAGCCTTTCTAAAGTCAAGATATATCACATCTACTGCTTCCCCCTATCCACATGGTTTGTCATCCTGTAAAAGAAAGCTAGTAGGTTGGTTTGACTGATTTGTTCTAGACAAATCCATGTTGATTGTTACTTATCACATTACTATCTTCTAGGTGTTTGCAAATTGATTGCTTGATTATTTGCTACACTATCTTTCTGGGTACTGAAGTTAAGCTGACTGGTCTGGCTTGTCGTTATTCCCCTTTTTATAGATATGCTGTATATTTGCCATCTTCCAGTCCTCTGGAATCTCTCCAATCTTTCATGACTTTTTGAAGATAATCACTAATGGTTCAGATATCTCCTCAGTCAGCTCCTTGAGTATGCTAGGATGTATTTCATCAGGCCCTGCCGACTTGAAGACATCTAACTTGTCTAAGTAATTTTTAACTTGTTCTTTCCCTATATTATAGCCTAAAAACCTACCTCATTTTCACTGGCATTCACTATGTTAGACATCCGATTGCTACAAACCTTTTTGGTGAAAAATGAAACAAAAAAGGCATTTAGCACTTCCGCCATTTCCACATTTTCTGTTATTATCTTTCCCTCCTCATTGAGTAAGGGGTCTACCCTCTCCTTGGTCTTCCTCTTGCTTCTAATGTAGAACGTTTTCTTGTTAGCCTTTATGTCTTTAGCTAGTTTAATCTCATTTTGTGCATTGGCCTAATTTTGTCCCTATATGCTTGTGTTGGTTTTTTTATATTCATCCTTCGTAATTTGACTTATTTTCCACTTTTTGTAGATCCCTTTTTTGAAGATCATTGAAGATCTTCTAGGTAAGTTACGGTGGTCTCTTGCAATACTTCCTAGCTCTCCTATGCAGTGAGATAGTTTGCTCTTGTGCCCTTAATAATGTGTCTGAAAAACTGTCAAGTCTCTCAAACTGTTTTTCCCCTGATGTTTGCTTCCCATGGGATCTTACCTACCAACTCCTTGAGTTTGCTAAAGTCTGCCTCCTTGAGATCCATTATCTTTATTCTGCTGTTTTCCCTCCCACGATTCCATAGAATCAGGAACTCTATCGTTTCATGATCACATTCACCCAAGGCACTTAGGAGCCCAATCAATGGGACGTAGGCTCCTATGTCATTTAGATGCATTTGGAAAGTTTACCCTACTTCTGAGAAATGTAATCTTTAGTCCAGCAACAAATAAATAAATGTTGAGTGCTGTATTTTAAAACACGGACATTATTTCTGGACAATATGTTGGTCCCCTCTGTCTCATTGTTCTAAGTCAGTGTAAACTAAAGTCAGTTTCACTATTCATACCATCCAGCAGCCCGCATGCACACTGTACTATGTAGAAAGGGCTTTTTATTGCTCTGTCACTGTTTTGGTGCCCTTTTTAGGTACTACAGTTGAATACTTAGACAAGTTTCCGTAACTATCATGAATGTCAACTATCCAAAAGGACTGCAGTGTGAACAGTATTCCTGAAAACTCATTCTTGATGGGCAGTCTTGAATACTTTTTTGAATAACAGCTGTTGAAGGCACAGTTCCTTCCATGTACAAATCCTTATTCTGTGCTCATACAGTAACTCCATGGCAGAGCTCTCTATTTTCATTACTTGAATTCTCATATTCTATGGGCAAAGGAACAAAACCTTGGAAATTTAACCCCATAGCCTAGGAATGTGATCTGCTTCTATCAAAATGGCATTTGTGCAACTGTCTGTTTACTTGCCACACCATTTCAATAAACCTTAGTAACCCGCACACTTGTTAATCACAAAAATGCCTCTCCTCTTCTCAGCAAAAAATGTAAGAGACTTGCTATGGTGAGCTCTCATATTTGACATTTTAAAAAATACAGTGCAGAACATTCACTGACACCTTTTGAATGAAGTTTTTGATTGTGAAATGGAGAATTTGGGAAAGGTATGAATTGATGAGTTGGGGAGGAGGCTGAGAACTGAGTAGTTAAATTGAGGGGAAAGGATATTGAGAACAAAATAGATTGGTGAATTGATGGGAGGGAAGGCACAGAATTGGTGAATTACTGGAGGTGGGGAAGGGAAATAGTGGACAAAGGATTTGGAGGGCCAGAGAATAGGTATTTGCTGTGTGAATGTAGGAAGAACCACAGAGCATACTGTGTAAGGTGAAAAATGGGGAAGAAAAACGAGGAGAAAAATGGATTGGGTGTAGAAAAGGAAAGTACAGGAGACAGAAGATTTGAGGTAAGTGGAAATTGGATTGTAGGGGAGTAAGGGGTAGAGTAAGACAAGAGAGAAAGTTAGAATCAAGAAGACGAGGGAAAGAAAGGAGGAAAATAAAGGCTAAAAGACTAGAGGAAGCAGAATGATGGGGGAGAGAGGGTGAACCATGTTTTTATACATGTCTATGTATTTGAGCCCCTGTGGTGACATTTAGTAGAACCTAATTTGCCAGTAGCAAGTCATTCTTTGAGTCATCTTAAAGAATTTAAAGAAATACTCAGGAGACCTTCTTTTAAAAAAATATTCTAAAGTTAGTTTTTTAACCCTTAAAACCTCTCTTGAATATGAGAAATAATATCTTTGTGCAAGGACACCCCCAAATCCTCTCATTTAAGGTTTTACTGCCTCTCTCACAGTTTCCCAAACTCCCCACTTCTCTTTGTGGCTAACTTCGGACCTGAAGCTACCCCCGGATATGACTGTGGTGTGAGCTGCACAGTAAAGCAGAAATCTGCCAATGAAAGTATTCTCCTTTACAGTAACCATGGAATTTAGGAATACATGTTACACCTGGTCAGTGTTTACCCAAAGACAACCCTGAACAATGGCCCTACGGAACTCAGTCTGTGCATACTACTCCAAAAGAGACAGCCCTTTGATTCAGCTACCACCTCTGGTGACTGCTACAAATTTGGAGTTATAAACAATAACAATGGTAAGCTTTTCCTTGTTTCCTGTGGGGCAGCACCACCAGATCATATAAAATTTAGAAGCTATCCAATGTAGTTTTCCTAATTTGAAGGTCTTTAAACAGAGAAGGAAATTTATTATGTTAGAAAATAAATATTTTTATTGATGCTATAAAAAGGGTAAGTAAGATGCCAAATTCAGAGCCTTGTAATGTACCTACCGGCCAAAGAACTTCACAATTGGTGTGGTAATTATCGCACCCACCAGTCCACCAATGGAGAAAATAGACACGGTTATAGACCAGAGGAGTGTAAGAGTTCCTCCATCTATTACGTGGCCGTATCTTCTGTCCCAACTTTCATTGTAAAACCTCTTGATATACTAAAAGTAAAGAGACAATAATGGTATGTGTGAAAGCAGCTTACTTGATGAGTAAGGACACTAAAATAATCAATCATTATTTAAACAATGGCAAAATAGTAGCTTGCTGTATAGAAGCTTCTTGAATAGACATCTGTGACATCCCTCTTTAAATTGTTTTCACCCTAATCCGGAATGATTTGGAATAAATTAAAAATATGTAAATTCAGTCATTAGTGTTATGGGTTGAGTTATACATTGTTATGAGCTGGGTGTAGTTGCTGCCTTACATTCAGGATAAACATTAAGAAGCCATTGTGAAGAAGTGGCTGAACCAACAGCAGTAGCACTCAACACACAGGCACATGAAAAAGCTTGAGCCGATGCTGCCCCAGGCACCAGAGATTGAGACAGAAGCAGAGATATAAAGTCAAGCCACAGTAACAGAAAGCTGGGATGTGGTTGTGAGAGAAAATTAAAAGGATTTTGGGGTATGGAGCACTGGCAGGAAAGGCAGGCATGGAACACCAGACACGGAAATTGTCTCCTGCTATTTGGTTCCCACTATGGTCAGAGAAACAAGACTTTGTACATTCTTAATGAATAAGCAAAATTGCATCAAAGAATTGAATTGCACCACCAATTTCTCCTCCTAAGTGGAACAACCTACAAGACCCCAAATGATGGGCTATCCATTTGGGTCAAAAGGGGTATCATTATTATCTGTATTGCAGTAGCAGCTACAGCCCATTGTGCCAGGCACTATACAAATATATAACAAAAAAATGGTTCCTGCCTCAGAAAGGTTACAATCTAAATGCACAGTAAAATGCTGTTAATATTGTACTGTAGTATCTTTATATTAGGAACAAGTAGTTTTTCTGAATACTCCATAGGTCTCTACTGAAAACCATTTTAAAATAGAAAAACTCCAAGGGAAAGGAAGAGAAGAAAAAAGGCAACAAAGACAGAAAGAAGAAAAGAGGAGAGAGAGATTGGGGGGGGGGTGATTGGGGGGGGGGGGGGACAGAAACTCAAGAGGAAAAACAAGAAACGAGATGCCAACTAAAGATGATACCTAGCTTGCCTTGGCTCACAAAATGGAACTTCAAAAGCAGAAGGATAAAACAGGGATGATTTCTGTTTTAATCCTCCCCAAATTCTGTAATTGAGGATTATGAGAATATTTTATATTGATGCTTTTTATTGGTATGTACACATGCACAAACAGTACATAAAACACTTTTCAGTATTTCTCAATTACTGATTTTTAGTTTGCTTTATCAACAGGAGTCATCCCCTTTTCATCGTTCTGTCTTTTTGGTATTCAGTTTCTTAGAAAAAACAAGCAAGACAAATTCATCACCACCATTCTCCCCACTGACCACACCCGCCCAAATGGGGTGAAAAACTATAGGAAATATTTGAAATTTTACAAAATGACGGTGTTATTGTCTTCGCCAAATAGCTGTTACAAAACAATAAAAGATGAATGAAAGGAGATTTAAATTTGACACAGGGTGGTAATATATAAAAATTATGTCAGGTGTTCAGGTGTGATAATTAGAGCTGTGCTGAGAACAGAAATTCCATTCTGAGGAGAATTTCAAAACTTCAAAATTTATTTTCATTCCGATTTGGAATTAAACTCTGAAATTTCAAAATTCGCCATGAAAGAAAACTTGTTTCTGCTCAACTGAAACATCTTGAATTAGAATTTTTAAAATGTTTATATTTCATAATACAAATAACGTTATTATATTTTTATATTATATAACACAGCATAAGTATATAATACACAATTTTAAAATTTCAGGAAAAAAATCAAAATATTTTATTCTGAAAAATGTCAACGTGGGACTTCTCAACATTGTCAGAACTCTTTTCACCCACCCCCCAACGTTAGTCTCCAAAATGAAGTTTTTGTGGAATCAATATAATTTCACAAAGTATTTCAACTTTGATGGAACTACATTTTCTGACTGAAAATGGTATCAAAGTTCTTCAGACCAGTTCTAGTGATAATTTTTTAATGTACAAAAATGGCATCTAGTCCTTCCTATCCATGCAAGCTATCCAGCAACATCAACTGATTTCAGGGGTAAAGAGGTTCTTTCATGTATCCTAAGCCTGCTCCTGAGAAGGACTGAGCACCTGTAAGTCCCAGTGGAGTCAAAAAGATCTATGGGTGTCACAGAATGTACCCATGTCCATATCCGACACACTATTGTAATACTTTTTGTACAAGGTATGCCTTTGTAAGGTATCATTTGAAAACTCATAAGTTGTTGGTCTGCATTATACTGGTAAAATATGTGTAGCAACATTGTGTGTGAAGTTATAAGATTCCCCTGTATGGTGTTATTAACACATGTTCCAAACCCTGCCCAAACAGAAGCTGGCAAACTGGTCTGTCTTAAACAAAGGAATGTATGCTCTGTTTAGTTTGAATTTAAGCAGTGAACAGCAGGAAGAGAAGACAAAGGAAGCTCAAATAGGTGAAAAAACCCATCAGGGAATATTATTCCACATAGACTCTTTGGCTCTTGATTCTCAGTTGGAAAGGTTTTTCAAGAGGGGAACTGAAACTATCAAAAGAAGGGACAAACACCTCCCCCCCCCCCCCCCCCCGCCGCCATCGATTCACTGCACCTAAAGGGACAAAAAGTCAGCAGCCATTAGACTGGAGAAGAGGTCCTGACCTAAGAAGTTTAGTCAGTAAGACTGCAGAAAGCATATGGTGAGAACACTTTGCTTTGAATTTAACATAGGCTGTTAAGTTAGGCACCAGTTGTGTTTTACCTTTATTTTTCTTGTAACCATTTTTAAACGATATGATGCATTACTTGTACTCACTTAAAATCTCTCTCTTGGTAGTTAATAAACTTGTTTTATTGTTTTATCTAATCCAGTGTGTTTAAATTGAAGTGTCTGGAAAACTACATTTGGGGTGGCAAGTTGTGAGCATATTATTGGGGGGGGGTGTTGGGGTCACCTTGAAGTATAGCCAAGGCTGGTGAGAGCCAGAGTGTAAACCAGGTGTGACTAGCAGGCTGCGGTTACACACCAACATTCACCGTGTGGCTTTCACACTGAAAGGCTGTGAGCAGCCCAACTGGAAGCTGCTTCAACCAAAGCATTGTAAAGCACTCATAATTGCTAAGCAGGGGGGGGGACACAGCCGCTCAGTAGTCTGGATTGTACCATGGTATGTCGCAAACAGGGGCCCAGCATCTCCCAGGGCCAGGCTATTTGTGAGTGCTGGCTGCATCTAAAAAGAAGTGCATTTTGAGCCTGGACCAAAACCCATTGACGTGAATGGGTATCTTTACATTGACTGTAATGGGGTTTGCCGCAAATACAACAAATGAAAAAGGTCGTAAGTATCTGAATAATAATGGGTTGCTAGACCTTGCTACGGTAAGGGAGAGGGTAAGTGGGAGTTGCCAGGCATGGGGGCAGGTATCGCAGGGACAGCGGAAGCTAATCTGATGAAATAGAATGGAAATAAATTATATAAATGAAAAAAAAAAAAAAGAGTTGACTGTGAAGAAGGAAAGTATGCTGTATTTATTTATTGGGAGTTCAGCGTGCCTTGGGACTCTGCATCTGAAAAAATGACAGCATGAGCCCTAATGCACAGTAGCTGTAAGGAAAGCTTAAATGTATTTCTGGTTCATTAAAAGGATATTCAAAATAGTGAGGCAACATATTTATAATTATGCAATAAATTTACAATTTTCAAAGGGTAGATGATCCATTTATTATCTTATAGCACATAATATAACCCCAAGTGCCTATCCTGAAAATTAACTAAATGCCAAATCTCCTGCACAAAGAATGTATGAGGAATGCTTTCTATCTTTTCGCATCAAAGCTAATTGTGTTATTTCCACTGCTTGAAGGATGTATTTTTTAAAAAAAAGCTATGAAATGACACCAAGAAATTGCTACACAGCTGGAATCCAGTTACCCTCTAGCATTTTTACCATTGTAGTGTTCCATTCTGACTCATACATAACTTGTCATAAAATTTGCCTCAGTTTTTTTGAGTGACTATAAAAGTTACAGAAATAGTACATTTTCTGAGTGAAGGCCTATGGTACACTCACCATGACATAAAAAAGTCATTACTTTTACACTTTACATTTTGCAGTTCAGGTTGAACTCAAGGTCATGGACTTGTTTGCAAATGGTCTATTTTTCATTATTTTTAAGGTCAATCTTTCAAAACTTCGGTGAGAAATCGGGCCTCTAAAGATATATTTAGGTGCTGAAGTAAGTGCCCTCATTTTCAGAGGTGCTGAGCACTCACCAATTATAATGGTAAATTATACCAGTATAGCTAAACCAATGTAGTTATAGCAGTAAAATTCCACATAGGGACATTCTTATTCCAGAACTAGTAAGGGAAAGCCTATGTTGTTGCATGGGTGTGTCAGTTGGACCAAGAAATCCATCATCTGTAGAGTCTCTCTCAAACAACCAATAAAACCATTGCATGCAAATTAGCCGTAGACCAAGGGTGGTGATTGATTGAGTTACTTCTAATCTCACAATGCTCTAGCACTCTTCATGGCATAGATACATGCCTTACTGTAGCTGTATACCAGATAGTTGTAATTCATGAAGTCAAAATGGACAGTAACAGATTGCAAATCCCAGTGATGATTCAACCTGCTGATATGCGAAACAAAAAGAGCTCTCAGCCACGTTTGTAGCAGATTCCATTGCACTGACTCTACAGACATTCTCAGCTTTCAAGTGACACACAGAGTGACAATCCTGAAATCTTATCTTATATAAAAGCGGCTTTATTTTTTGGTTTGTTTAACCTAAACCCCTTGCAAAATGGCATAAGCTAAATTGAAAAAAGTGTTCTTATATCTCAGTTTTAAAAGAGGTTATTTTGTCTTAAATGTTTAGAGCTTTTTAATGGAGAGTCTTTATATATTCATGTAAAGAAATAGCAGCTTTATCTTTCCAGGACATTAAAATGTATTCAGAGACACAGCCAAACTCACTGGTATCCACTCTTTACTCTGCCATGGATAGTTCTGAAGCAAAGATGGCAATGATTTTACTCTAGTGCAGTGGGGACCTCAACCTTTTTCCTACCATGACCCCACGATAAAACAGAAAAGGATTTTCAGATTCCCCCTCCCACTAGCTATAAAGAAAAGAAGAGAGTCACAACCACTCTTGGACTGGTTAGTAACGCCCTGGTTGAGAACCCATGCTAGAAAGTAACTGTCCCACTGCCAAAGGACAGTTCCATAGAAGAAAAACTGATACTATGTATCAGATGGGAGTGTCATTTCAGTGGGGGCAGGAGGAGAGAGAGAGAGATCAGACATTTAATAAATGCTACTATTTGAGAGAACATCTAAAAGTGGAATGCAATGGTAGAGGTCAAATTTTGCCCCCTAAACAGTGTAACTGATAAGGGACTTTTTATAGTAAAATCTACTAGCAGGCTAAGAACCCATCTATCTGTCTAGGTATTCCTAGATTCATAGAGTTTAAGGCCAGAAAGGACCATTAGATCATTCTCATCTGACTTCCTGTATAACATAGGCCATTAAATATCACCCAGTTACCTGTGTATTGAGCCCAATAACTTTTGTTAGGTTAAAGCGTATCTTCCACAAAGGCATCCAGACTTGATCTGGAGATATCAAGAGATGGAGAAAGTGCACTTTCACCCTAGAAGTAACTTGAACCCACAATCTCTGTTTTAGGAGGCCAATGACTTACCCATTAAGCTCATATGGACCTCATCACCATTGTATCTGACATAATCATTAGTGGATTCTATTCCCCCTGTGAGGTAGGATGATGTTAGCTTCCCCTCTGTAAAATGGAGATGAGCCAGAGGGTAGATTAGGTGATTGCCCACGGTCACATTGGCAGTCAATAGCCAAGCCGGAAACTGAAGCCTGGTCTTTTTCAACCCTGTTGAGTGTCTTAATGACAAGTCTATTATCTTCTCTTGAAGCCTGGTGTCAGGTTTTAGCCTGATAGACATGGAAGTGCCAAAGCTAGAACGTCTACATATAAATAGGATTATAATAGAAATGCCAATAAATACTTAAATTTAGCAGAGTTACCAGATGTCAATTGTTGCTCTTACAGGCAGGATGAATTTTCATAACAAACCTGCACAATTGAATTAGGGATATTTTGTTGATAAACATTAGAATTCTCTATATGAGTTGTGCTATTATACATTGAGTGAAGTCTGAAATTAATATGAACCTATCAATTCATGTCCCTTATTCCTACAGCTGTTTGCACTTGAGGGTCATGAATTCTGTGACTTTCCATTTTTTCCTGAGACACCGGTTATGCTTCTTCTTACTGTTCTGAATCCCTGCTGAGGGACAAAGAAAACTGTATTTTCCTTCCAAGAAACCCAATGTGGGGAGGAGGAAGATGACAACAACCAACTGCTAACTTCCTGAGCTTCCTAAAGAGAAACAGAAGAGACCCATTGCTCCTACTCACGATACACCTGCAGTGGGAAAACAGACTTTCTGTCCTCAGTAGTCCTACAGAGTGAAAATATATTCTACTTCACCCTTGGTTACACCACCTCAAGAGATGCCAGCTGATCAAGATAGGACTGAAAGCATTCTGCATTAATAATGGGAGATGAGTCACAAATCCAGGATTGAATCAAAATGTGTTTTTTTTAAATATCTTGTTCCATGGCAAAATAATAGCCCTTAACAAAACATTAATATCCCAAGAGATGCTAAACATTAGTATTTGATATTCATGTTATTGTAGCACCCAGATTTCAAACAGGATCAGCGCCCTATTGTGCTTGGCTCTGCACAAACATAAAATAAAAATCACAGTTCCTACCCCCAAAGAATTGACATGAGAAACAGATTCATTGCAACCTAAGGAAAAAATAAAAAGCTACAAAAGTTTGCAATTGCTGGTCACATACTGGTCAACAATAAAGCAAAACAAATTCCTGCCTCCCCTTCCCAACCCCATCTGTTTGACTTAATGCTAAAGTCAAGATCTATTTGTCACTTGTATAACTGAGTTATAACGTTTCCCCTTCTAATCTAAAGTCAAATTTTGAAAGCTGCTTTATGAATTAAGTTCAGGGTTGTAGAATGAGGCAGGAAATTTCTCATTTAATAACAAAAGTATCTATTATTTCATGTGTAATGTAGCCACAGTCCAAATAATAATCACTTTACCACTTCGCTAAATGAGCAAGGACTCCTAAGAAATGAATTCTAGAGATAAGCACTAGGCATTTAAGCTAGTTCTACAAGAATCAGCTACTGTACCATACAAGTACAGCTGCATTTTGTGGCATTTGAATCATATGCCTAGTGTTTTAGCACCTTATAATGGTTTAAAAAAAAAAAAAAAAAAGATATTAGGCATGCTCCTATATTGAAATATGCTGTTTCCAGACGAGTGGGGTTTGTGAATATTATGGACTGCTATTGCTGATGTAATTTGGGGGCTGGGAAGAGTTGTAAACCAATCAATTGGTTAAAGGAGTTATGTGAAACTTATTAATAAGCATCACATCACTTTAAAGAAATGTGATCCTTGAGGACATGAAAATAGTTTGGCTTGCATTGCAAAGATCCTTCCTGAAAAAATACAGGTTGGGGCCTGTGTCTGACAAGAGCGGTTAACATCAGTAAATGGAAATGGGGTAGAAGGTGTCACTGAGAACTCAGAAGACTGAGAACAAAGAATTCAGATCAGCTCTTGCCAGTAGACTACCAAGGGAAGAGACTAGGGGGTATGTAATAAAATGCAAAGTAACCTGAAATTGGACTTGTGCCATAGTTTAGGCCTGTTCAATTTTGGAAATATCATGTAACTTAGTAAAACCAAAGTTAGTTCAGTCTCAGAGTTCTCCACTAAGACCAATTAAACCTATGATCTAGTTTTAAGTTTGCCACATCTCAAAGGATTTTCTACCACCTTAGAGAGCAATAAAAACCACATGAGTAAATGCCCATCATGGTTTAAATAATGTTCTGATAGAGTGGGTGGGAGCAGCCAACTGTAAAGAATGCTCAAAGTGATGATTCATATGGCAGGTTAGGTAATCAAATGGCACAGCCTTTTTCAGCTCAAACATTCCAATCATTTTGTCTAACAAAAAAGTTTTCAGAGGGTGGGGAACAGGGGGATTGGATGGGGGCGGAGGTTCCGGGGGCAGTCAGGGAGAAGGGATGGTTGGATGGGGCAGGGGTCCCCGGGAGGGGGGGCAGTCAGGAAGGAGAGGAGGGGTTGGATGGGGCGGCGGGGGGCAGTCAGGGGCAGGGGTTCCGGGGGTGGTCAGGGAGCGGGGGGGGGGGGTGGATGGAGCAGGGGTCCCAGAGGAGCAGTCAGGAATGAGAGGAGGGATTGGATGGGGCAGCAGGGGGCAGTCAGGAAGGAGAGAGGGGTTGGATGGGGTCGTGGGGGGCAGCCAGGAAGGGGGGGTTGGATGGGACGGCAGGGGGCAGTTAGGGGCGGGGGGCCCAGGAGGTGGTCAGGGGACAGAGAGCGGGGGGGGGGGGGATGGGGTAGGGGTCCTGGTGGGGGCTGACGGGGGGGGTCGGTTAGGGGGCAGGGGCTGGGCCACACCTGGCAGTTTGGGGAGGCACAGCCTCCCCTAACTGGCCCTCCATACAATTTCGGAAACCCGATGCAGCCCTCAGGCCAAAAAGTTTGCCCGCTTCTGGGTTAACACCACCACAACATTCTGCTGCACTTCATTCCAGCACCCTCCCAGAGAATGGCTGCCATCTTCCTATGCGGGGGAGCCTTTATGCAGAATTTTTCCCTGGCTCCAGGACCATAAGTAAGTGGCATAAACCAACATGTAACCACTGATTTTAGTTTATTGTTCATTTATTATGTGATGTTATGATTACCTAACATGTTATGTCATATATAATCATTGTATGCTAAAAAGAGTTAAATTGTAGGATTATAAAAGTATAAGATTAATCAGTAGGTAGGGGGGATAATTAAGTATTAGGTATCTAAGTAAGTAGGGCTGAAATGCAAGGCATACAGGCTGAAGCCTGTATGATTGTAGCTTAGCCATATTAGGCCAGAGGCTTAAGAAATGCTTGACATAAGTAAATGACCAGTGAATGACCCTATACCATAAGCTAATCAGAAGCGACCCCTTCCAGCTCCATTCCAGTATAACGCAACCAGGAAGTGATTTCAAGCAAACTTTATGCAAATGAAGCGTCATAAAGGTGAAACAAGCATTGTAGGGGCAAAATGGGCAGTCAATTGAAAAGTGTCGTAAGTGACTTCCGAGGACTCCCTGTAATACAACATTACTAAAATCACTTTAAATAAAATAATAGGCTACAAACAGAAGGGAGAAGAGTTCTTTCTCATAGAAGGTAAATGATCTAGCTCTTAATGTTACAGGCCTTCCAGATCTTACAGTGATGGGTGCCAGAGTAGATGTTCCAAGTTATCATCTATAACTACGTCTACAGTAGTTCTAACATTAATGATACAAGGTGACACTATCAAATCTGATTTATTGCAGGAAGAAAACAAACAACGTGTAGTAATAAAGGGCAGAGATTTTTCACTTCTGCGACTGAGGTCAAAGTACACTGCTATATTGGCGTCCTGGAGACCTCACTCAAAAGTGCAATCTGTGCACTGAATGAAAAGAAGTCCAGAAGAACACGGGTCTTTGATTTACACCCAGCCAAACTGTTAATCTCAAACTTTCCCAATTGTTTTTGGAGAGAGTTCCATCATAAGAACGGCTGTACCGGGTCAGACCAAAGGTCCATCTAGCCCAGTATCCTGTCTACCGACAGTGACCAATGCCAGGTGCCTCAGAAGGAGTGAACCTAACAGGCAATGATCAAGTGCTCTCTCTCCTGCCATCCATCTCCACCTCTGACAAACAGAGGTTAGGGACACCATTCCTTACCCATCCTGGCTAATAGCCATTAATGGACTTAACCACGATGAATTTATCCAGTTCTCTTTTAAACAACCTCCTCAGGTAAGGAGTTCCACAAGTTGACTGTGCGCCGCGTGAAGAAGAACTTCCTTTTATTTGTTTTAAACCTGCTGCCTATTAATTTCATTTGGTGACCCCTAGTTCTTGTATTATGGGAATAAGTAAATAACTTTCCTTATCCACTTTCTCCACATCACTCATGATTTTGTATATGTCATGATTTATGTCATTGCCACTGTAGCAGGGTGGTCACCCCGTTCCTGCCCGGAGGGATCAAAAACAGCCCTGGAGAGGGCTGTGGCTGGGGAAAGGCTGATTGGGGAAGCAGCCTCAGTTGGGGCCACGCCCCAATCAGGCCGCAGCTGGCCCTATAAAGGAGTTGCTAGGCTACAGCTAGACAGTCTCTCTCTGGATATTGAGAGGGGTGGGCCTGGCTGCTGAGCACAGTACCTAAAGTGGAGCAGGGCTTGGGAGAGGCAAGAGGAACTGGGGAGCTCTGGCCTGGAAAGCCCCCAGGCTGCAGGCCCTCTTAAAAGTTGAGAAGGTATTGGGGTTGCAGAGGAGCAGCCTAAGTGTAGGCAGAGGCAGCAGGTCCAGACGCTCCTTGCTGATGATGAATGGCAATTATACTGCAGTCCGCCCCAGTGAGCGGGGGCTTGATGGTGACTGGCAGTAGCCACAGACTGAGGTGAGGTGGGGATAAGGGGTTGCGGGTTCCCTGGGGAGGGGAGACCCAGCGAGACTGTGGGGTACTGCAGGGGGCAGAATCCCGAGAGAAGGGGTACTGGGGTCTGGGAGGGACACCGGGGCCAGCAACAAGGTGAGACACTGGCATGCAGAGGGCGCTCTGGAGGCTGGCGAGCTAATTCCCTGGACGACCAGCAGAAGGCGCCACCGGGTGAGTCGTCACCCCACTACAGCCAAATATAGGGCTGCGCACGTGTGCAGAGGACTAAGAGGGTCCAAAGAGACCCCTTATTGTCCTGTGTGGATTATCCACATAGACATACATTGTGTAGGACTAAGAACAACTGATGCTAGGCTGCTACTCCTCTCCTATGACGGTGAGTGGGCAAGTCCCAGTTCCAATGCACCAGCCAGTACAGCTGAGTTGGCATGGTGGAGGAAGTCAGCTGCACCAGCAAAAGGATGAGTGCATTTTATTTCCCTCTTGCAGCAAGATGGAAGCCAGGCTGATGCATTTCCAGTGGGATTACTTGCATTGCTGCTTGTTAGCATGAGTAAGACTTGCAATCAGGCCCTGGTGGTGCGGGGTGGGGTCTTCCTGTTTGATGAGATAGTACATCCTTGAACACTGATAGAAAATTGTATTTGTATATTCTCCTTGAAGGTTGTCCTGGGAAGACCTGATAGCCAGTTGTTTTGAATCCGCTTTGGATCGATTTCCCACATATGGTTCCATGAGAACATAAGAACAGCCATACTGGGGGGTCAGACCAAACGTCCATCTAGCCCAGTATCCTGTCTTCTGACAGTGGCCAATGCCAGATGCCCCAAAGGGAATGAACAGAACAGGTAATCACCAAGTGACCCATCCCTGGTCATCCATTCCCAGCTTCTGGCAAACAGAGGCTAGGGACACCATCTCTGTCCATCCTGGCTAATAGCAACTGATGGACCTAGCCTCCATGAACTTATCTAGTTCTTTTTTTAAACCCTGTCATAGTCTTGGCCTTCACAACATCCTCGGGCAAGAAGTTCCAAAGGTTGACTGTGTGTTGTGTGAAAAAATACTTCCTTTTGTTTGTTTTAAACCTGCTGCCTAATTTCATTTGGTGACTCCTAGTTCTTCTGTTATGAGAAGACATATGATCTGTATAGATCCAATTTCCTAAGTATCCATTTTTTATCAACAATTATATTGTCCAGGTTTTTATTACCTGCTACCTCCCCATACAGTACCTCCTTTCTTCAGTTGTATCTGAATGAGGGGGCTGATCCTGCCGAGTGCTGGGCACCTCTTGTGAGATGCTGGACATCAATGAGACTTTCATTGAAATGAACAGGCACGGAGGGTGCTCAGCACATCACAGCAGGGGCTCAGCAGTATGCAGAGTCAGGCTGCAAACAACCAAAGCAGTTAAGTTGCTCACCCAAGTTTACTGACTCAGCACCTCAATTTGTTAGCTTACCAAATGTATGTACAGCACTTGTAAGATCTACAGCCCTATAAAAGGTGCTAATTATTAACAAGAACATCTAATTCATTCATTGAAGGGCCGTAGGCGTTGCAATGCTGAGTGTCAGGCATGGCACCTAACTTTTAGACGCCTACAAAATCCAGGAACACTATGATCCACAAAGCCAAGTTACACACCTAGGTTCCCTATGCAATGAATGAAGAGAGATAGGCATCTAAGAATGCAATGCACAGAAACCAGCAAGCTAGGTGTCTGGGAGATGCCTAAACTAACTAATAGGAGATGCCAAAGGTGTATGCTAAGCCCCATCACTCTCTCAGAGATGGGCACCGAAGTCCAGCTTGCAGGAAGGCCATCCAGTTCTGCTGGCGAGCCACAAATCCGTACCCGGTACCTGGAGTCAGGTGGCTTAGGCCTCTAAGGAGTTTCTTGCTGGAATGAGTTGAGCGCCTGTTTCACTCCACACAAAGGAGCTGGTGCCCAACTTATGACTTTTAGCCCAGTGGTTAGAGCAATCACCTGGGCTGTGAGAGACCGGAGTTCAATTCCCCCTTCTCTGACAAAGGGGCCTTCCACCCTTCAGAGAGTGCTCTAACCCCTAAACTATGGAATATTCTCCCTCACTCTCTTCTACTGAAGCTGTTGCACTGTAGATAACTAATGAAAGAGTGATTGGAGCAGGGGGAGTGGACCCTGAGTCTCCTGACTCATAGGTGGGTTCCCTAACCACTGGACTACAGTCATTCCAATCCTCTCCTGCTCTCTGGCCTAACAGCTCTTTAAGTATTTATCCACAGTGGAACAGCTTCAACAGGAGAGACTGAAGGAACTGCACAACTGCATATTCCATAACCCAGTGGTTAGAGCACTCTCCTGAGAGGTATGGGAGACCCCTATTCAAATTCTGTCTCCTCCTCTGCTAGGGAGGGGGGAATTCAATGTAGGTCTCCCATAACTTTATAAGGAGGGCATCACCTCCTATGGCTGGATTTTGAATGGGACCCAATCTAGTAGATGTGCTAATAGGACAACTACCGTACTGGGCCCTGCACATGGCTTACATGGCTGAATGCCTGTTTTCCCCTGGTTTGTGAATCGCCCTGGGCCTTAGGCAGGAAATAGGCATCCGGACACCTAGAGGGAGGCAGCAGTGTGAATGCCGGGAGGCAGAAACGTATGTGCTGGGGGAACTTTTAACCAGGAAAAAAAAAGTTAAGTGCCAAGTGAGTTTAGACACCTACACAGTTCAGCGTGAGTTTCGTGGATCACAATGGAACCAAAGGGACTTAGGTGCTTCCCTAAGTACTTTTGTGGACCCCACCCATAGTGTTTCCTAAACTAATTATGCTCTCCAGACCCCAGTGGTGGCTGGACAGGGAACCAGCTGGCTCAGGGAACTGGAAGCCTTGTTATCCCCGACCCAGGGTAGTCTGTATAGGAAGGCTGCCCTGGAGCAGCAGACCCTGGGAGCCCTGAAAGCTGCAGTATGAGGTTCTGTTTCCATTGGAAAATTTGCAACCAGTTCTGGTTCCAAAGGGTCTGCTCACAGAGAATCATGGGGAATAAGATATCTACTTCCCCGGTGCAGGGTGGAGACCAGCTTCTGCCTGGCTGCTAGTCCCCTTCCCATGCATACAGGCAAAAAGTGAACAACAGGGGCAGGGCATGAGCAAAGTCTTGACTCTACCTGCGATGTTATATGGAATTGGGGGGGCACTTTAGGATACTATGAATACCAATGTTGTAAAATTGCAATGAGTTATGCCAGATATGCCGCGTAAGGTATCTGCAAAAATGTTATAATTTGTCAGGTATAATAATCTCATTTGTGTGTTTGTATCACCTTTGTATTGTAAGTTATATGTATGGTATGTCTGTTTGTGCTGTGCATCTGGGTGACACCCCCAGATAGATTGGCATTAGCACTGCCTACCCTTACATCAGCTATACAATTGACCCATTGAGAAGGCAAGGGATACAACTTATTACTCAGTAAGGCATGCAAGGGCATGCCTATGGACAGAACGGTCTAAGGCTTCCAGGCCATGTGCTGGGCTGCTTGTGTTTGGAACAAAGGAAATCAAGCTGCATGGTAAAAGACTATAAAAGGAAGCTGCATCTTCTCCATTCCTGCTTCTTACCTCTGGAGTAACCTTTCTACAAATGAAGCTCTGAACAAAGGACTGAATGACCCATCCAAACTGTGGATGTGTTCAAGCCAGCAAATTCACCAGTACTGCTAGGAACTTGATGGATTTTGAAGTCTTTTTATGTATGTGACTGTTTTACCATTTAACATCTCTCTTCTTGTTCTTTCTTTTTTCTTTATTATAAACCTTTAGTTTTAGGCACTAAAGGATTGGCTGGCAGTGTGGTATTTTGGATAAGATGCAAACCTATACGGATCTGGTGACGTGGCTGACCCTTTGGGATCAGAAGAACATTTTGTATATATGAGCAGCGTTTTTTAAATAACTTCTCACTGTACTGGACCTAAGTGCTGATTGGGAGCCAGAGAACTGGAATGCAATAAAGGGGGCTGTGTGATTTCTTTTTTGCTTTTCGATAACCAGTGTGGGGGATCAGAAGTACAGTTTGTGACTGGTTGGGGAGTTTAACAGTTCAGTGTTACCCAGTCAGTCTTGGGACTATCGGCTCTCCCTTTTGCAGCCTGCCTTGACCTTGGCATTTCCAGCAAGGGCTGCCCTAGGCACACCAGGACACACTGACCTTTTTCCCAAAGCACTGGCATGTACAGCTGAGCCGGCACAGGCAGGAAAGTGACCTGTGCTAGGGATTGCTTTCCTCCCCAGACTGAGAAGGGAACCAGCAGGCAGGCTGTGGTTCTGCTCCTGGGGCAACGTACCTACATATTGACACCTTTACTCAGGGCTTGTGGTAAAAACCTCTGTAGTCCATAATAAGGTACAACAATGTAAATAAGAATGGCACAATCTTGCTCTAAATAAGCAGCACTGGCAGCATCTGCTTTTGAACCATGTAATAGATTGCACTGGGGAGCAGAGTACAAGTGAGGAGGTCAAAGCTGCATAATAAATACAACTCCACTATGACTAATTGTCACATTACAAGCCTCATGTGTGCAGCTATCAAACAGCTGCCTCCCTCTCTCTCACAGACACACACACACTTACTTCTACTCCTGCAAAAACAATTTCTAACTATTAGGCAACCTGTTTTGTGCCTCAGCTGAGAGTTGGGACTTCTAAGCTCAGATTGGCCCCTTACACCATTTTAGGACAATATTTATTCAGAGGGAAAAAAGTATCACCATCACTAGTACTTGCAGCACCTCAGTTTCCTAAGTAACTTCCTATCCAAGTACTGAACTTTCCCAAAGTTGTTCACTTTATGAGATCTACCAAGATCACAAGCTGAAGAAGCGTACAGGAAATGCCATAATGGATCAAACATGTAGGGCTTGGCTACACGTGCGAGTTAGAGCATATTAAAGGAGCCCCGGGCGCACTAGCTCACTACCCATCCACACTGGCAAGACACGTAGAGCGCTCTGACTCCATGGCTAGAGCACTCCTGGTATTCCACCTGGGCAAGTAGAATAACGTTTGATGCGCCCTCGCTGGAGTACCCCAGTGTCAGTGTGAACGAGGTGTTGCATTACTGCGCTCTGATCAGCCTCCGGAAACATCCCATAATGCCCTGAAGTCAAGTGGCCACTCTTGTCATTGTTTTGGATATGCCCTTTGAAAGCTCCATTTGACAGCCGGCATGGTTATCTGCTGTGAGACAAAGCAACCATTACTGTGGAATGCTGTGTGTGAGAGAGAGAGGTGGGGGGGGAAAGGGGAGGTCTGCTACTGTCTGAACTTACAAGACAGTATGCTCACATGCTCTCAGCCCCCCAAAAACCCACTCGCTCTCCCTCCACATACATACAATACACTCCCTGTCACACCCCACCCCACCCCCCATTTGAAAAGTACATTGCAGCCACTTGCATGCTGGGATAGCTACCACAAAGCACTGCTCTCTGTGGCCATTGCAAGAGCTGCTAATGTGGCCATGCCAGTGCACTGGCAGTGGTCAGTGTGGACAGACTGCAGCGCTTTCCCTACTGCGCTCTATGAAGGCTGGTTTAACTCAAAGCGCTCTACATCTGCAAGTGTAGCCATGCCCATAGATCATAACTGATCAGACATGGTCTATCTAGTCCTCTTTCTGACAGGGGCCAGTACTTGCTGCTTCGGAGGAAGTTCCTAGAAACTTATGGAAAAAGCTTTCCTATGGTATAAGTTTCTTCCTAACCTTATGGGTTAATGATTTGCTTATGCTGTGAAGCATGAGGGTCTATATTCTTTCAATTTATTACCCTATCCAGTAACAGAAAACATTCTCATTATACATGTAAATATCATATCCGCTGAATCTGATTAAGCTCTTGGGGTAAAAACCAGGCCCCACTGAATTAAGCAGGAAAACGTCCATTAATTCCAGTAAGACCTGGAACCACTGGTGTCAACGATCTCTTCTGGCAATGAATTCCACTGGTTAATTATAAATTATACAAAAGGTCTTTAAAATTTGTCACTTTCAATTTCATTCACTGTTCCCTTATTCTTATTTTGTGATAGAAAAAAAATAAGAGTATACACCAATTAATGATGAGTGCACTTTGAACAAAGCATTTAAACCTTAATTTGTAATAGTATTCAGAATAAAATTCCAAAAAATACTATAGATCATTTCATAATATTCCATTCTTATCATATATTCCATCAGCAGAACTTACAGTAGCAGTTGGTAAATGGCCAACATAGCAGTTTCACTACATGGACCATAAACAAGGTACAGTATGAAATGCAATAGAATGGCCCCAGTAAAAGGAAGAGCAAGAACAAATTCTATTATCCAACTGTGAGAACAGAATGCTCTACAATTCTTAAGAACAATGTGATCAAAAGTAGGCATATAGCTGTGTATACTTAGTACTTAAAAGCGTGCTACTGGAATTATTTTACCACACAGAACAAACTCATATGAAATGAAACTACACATTTCAAAAGGAACACTTAGTTTTCATGACAAACATTTGAACTACACTGTGACTTTATGGGAGAAAGAAACAAACAAAAGATTACAAAAATCTAGTTATAGGGAACAAAAGTCTTACAGAAGTTATTATATCTCTTTTCTCTCCCACTATACAAAAAGTCTTACCAACAAGTATTTCAAATAGTTTGTGTAATTTTTGGACAACATCACCCTCTACTGGAATTAGATTTTAAAAGCTTTCAGTCACTTACCACTGTTGGTGCATTCACTACAGAGAGATTGTAACCATAAAGAAATGAAGACCCAAAAGCTCCAGCTAAAGAGGCAATAATAAGGCTGCCAGACCAGTCCTGAAAAGAAAATAATTTAGGAATCATCAGTTTACTTTTTAAGATACAGTTATAATTATTAATGGCAGTGTCTTGCAGACAATCAAGTACATCCTCAAGACAAAGGGGAACAGCTTGGAAACATATTCTCTCTTGTAATTCAACCGAAATGAATGTTGATATGAAGTTGTCACATTTATACATATATTTTTAAATCAGATTAATTCAAAAATCTTGCAATGTGCACGTTTTTTACTGCACATGTTATTTTACTATTTACTGTAGAGGATGTTAAAAATTAAAAGCTGCATTCAACAAAAACCTCAATCACCTCGGATGCAGATTGGCTGGAGAACCTAACCCAGGTCCAGACGAGAGTTTTATTCTTGAGTACAGAAAAAGTATGGCCTAGTGACTAAAAGAGTGGCCTGGGGCTCAGGAGAGACCTTGGCTCAACTGCTGGCTGACAGTACCCTGAAAAATGTGGATGATGATACTGAGCTCACTTGTGAAGGGTTGGCAATCTACTGATGAAAAGTGCTATATAAGAGCTCGGTATTATTACTGCACTTCCAATACATTCCTCTGGTCCTGGAGACTTTTCCCTGTGGCTACATACAGATAAGAGTATGTCTCCGATTATATCAAGTACTCCATTAATAGGAGATCCCACACCAAGAAGCAAGCTGCTACAGACCACAGTCAAAGGCAACCTCATCAGAAATATACAGCTAATGCAGTTAATCAAGGCACTGGGATATATTCGTCTAATCTTAATGTGACAAGCCCTTGAGTAGACTTTCCTTAAGCAGAGGGAAACAAGATTGTTCTAGAATATGCAAATTAGGTCATGAAATCACATTGCTATCCCTAAAATATGGGTTATGCTGTTAGTGCTATCTCCTAAAACAACGTACAGAATCCTACAGAATATTACAGGTATTTCAGGTTTTAGTTAATTTTCTCTTTAAACTTTATAAATTCTCAGCTTCATCCTCTTTGTGTCATCCAGATTTCTGCTCCAAAGTGTATTAAAAACAAATGCCTTCCACATTCTAGATTATAGGTAAGGTCCTACTTCATTCACAATATTGGGGGGAAGAAACGCTAGGGGAGTAGAGTCCTGCAGCAGGCATGGTATTGCCATCCTTACTTCTGTGCTGCTGCTGGCAGTGGTGCTGCCTTCAGAGCTGGGTGCCCAGCCAGCAATCACGGTTCTCTGGCCGCTCAGCCCTGAAGGCAGTGCCGCCGCCAGCAGCAGCGCAGCAGTAAGGGTGGCAATACTATACCCGCTGCAAGGCTCTACCCCCTGCCAGTTTTTTTGTCATTTCACCCCCCCAACACGGCTTTCTGCCATGGGAAGCTACCCCATTCACCCCTCCCTGGTTACGCCCCTATAGCTGCACCAAATTGTCTGGTTATGAAAAAGTTCGCAGGCATAACATACTAGTTGAGTGTTTATATCATTCTAGCAATTTTTTCTTAAACAAATAGGTCTATTGTGGCTTTTCCAAATTTACTGCTATTAATAAAAGTCCATTAATACTTTTCCGCAACTCAGTTGCAATTATTTGAAGATCATCCTGCGATTCAGGTAGGGTCTTCATTATAGGTCATATTTGTATCGTATCCAAGATCAGCCCAGCAGTTACTATGAGACAGCCCAGGAACAGGGCTCCATCATTTCTAGTACCCACTGGATTTTGAAGATCTGAGACAAATATTCTAGTAGTTATTTGCTACAACCACTTGCTGTTAGCTGGACAGGTTTTTTTCGTACTGTGTCTCTGCCAGTAATTGCCAACTGATGCCCCTCCTTTAAGTTTGTCTTTGCATTCACCACTTGTGTTAGCAATTTGCAGTTTCATATTTGCCATCTCAACAGCTGCTCAGAGGGTAGGATCATTCTGCAGTTGGAGTTTCTGCCAGACTTAACAGTCTTGCATCCCAGAGAATATTTTGTATCTAGTGCATTCATCTTTCACTGTTCTCATAATCACAAGTCAAGATTGATACCACAAAAATGTCTGTTTCTCTCAGTTTCTGATTATGCTTGTGAAATCTGTCTCTTTTATGGACAGTGGTAGGTCTGGGATTTAAATGTTCCTCCTATTTCCCCATTATCCATTTTGTTCTCTGTGTCAAAGATGACTAGAATGGAATGTGCGCTCAGCCTGGGTACCAGAGCATAATCAGAGAAGCGACCTGTACCTCCCCTGAATCAAAGCTCTACAGAATTGTTCATGGAAATTCCTGGCCTGGTGGGAGAGTCACTTTGGGATGCTGATCCTGGATGACAGCTCATCTTTATTGGCCCTTGAATTTGTGGCATGCAGATACTCCATAAATTTGTCGTAAGTGGTTACAGTAATTGAAAGTCAATACGTTTTAGTCTTCTAAATGCTTAAATCCTTTTGAAAATGGGACTTAGGAAATAAATCAGACTGAGTTTAAACAGATGAGTCTGCCTCTGGAATGCAGATCTAGGGTTAAAAAGTTCCTAAGGACAATCATCATAGTCTCTATTCCTCTCAGGAATGAATGGGCCTGTTAAAATGGAGCCACTTTAGAAATAATCTACTGGCTCCAGAGCATTTCCAGGGGATTATTAGGGACTTTATAGCTGCCTCATCCAGGGAGTCATTGCTGCAACTTCTTAGTGGATCAGCATACAGTGTCTGTTGTCTACTGAAGTTGACAGAGAGGCTCTTAAGCATTCTTTCCCTTCACATTGTCACAGCCAGGCATGGTTTACTAACAAACTGTGGGAGATTAAAGTGTCTGGGCAAAGGCTGCAGCATGAGGGGACCTCTGCTGAGGTCAGTCACCTCCTGTATTTGAAGTCACGGAGAGCTCACAAACATGCTGTGTTGGAGGGCCTGGAGTTTTTAACTTCTTCTGTGCACTATGATAAATTTCAGAGAATTACACAGGTTGTTAACCATTCTTCTCCCATTCAAGGCAGTGAGAATTGTGTGCAGGAAGTCCTGGGTGGGGAAATGTATCCCATTGTGTTTACCGCTTACTACAGGATCGTTTGTTAAGATCAGCCAATTTTACAGAAGGGAACAACGAAACAAAAATGTGTCATTCAGTTTTGATTAGAAGGGGCAATTTTAGAAATGCAGGCTCTTTACACCCATCAATAGAAACATCCGAATACTTGATACTGTACTTGCCACCCTTCATACCAGTCTTACTGCACCACTAGATCTGCTTCAAATATTGAGTTAAAGGCAGGCTAGAAGGTAAGTAGCCAGGAAGCAACTAAAAGAACAGATCCAGGTGGGCATTCCCACATCATGGTCAGGGACAGGCACTCTAGGCATTCCAAAACTCAGTGAATGAATGAGGGTTGCAGCAAGAGACTAAATACATATGCCTCCGGGGTTAAAAAGTAGAAGACCCAGAGTACAAGTCACAGAAATGCCACCAATTAGAAATACCCCTCTACCTCATCCTTTGACCCAGTAACTGTCACTCCTGCACTGGGTTTATATGTCACTTTGTGTGACATGCAACCTCTATTCCAAGCATACTAATCACTATAGGAAGTTCCCCAAAACTCAAAATTGCTTGCTTGAGAGTTTTAAAGCAGCATGCTTCACTTTTGTTTGTGACCTGCCTCTCCACTCCCATTAGTCCAGATTTATTCAAATTTTAGGAGAGCAAGACACGGAAGAAAGCAGAATTAAGTAAGAGCTTTATCAGACAACTGCTTTTGGAGAAACATATTAATTCTGATGGGATCCTAAGCACTTTAAAAGTTCTTTCCCATATTCCTTACGAACACAGATGGATGATCACTGGGAAAGTAAACAGCATAACATTAACTACCACTCCTCACACACTCCTTTGCTTTACACTTTATACCATCAATTTCCTTGCATCAGTCAGAGGTCATCGTTCAAAGCACAGTTGTGACTGTTACCACACTGATGACTCTCCCTTAGGTGAAGTTATAACAGTGAGTTCAGAACAAAGATCTCTGAACAATCCAGGGGGAACTTCTCAAAATTCAGGTAACCGAACGTCCCCCATTAATACCAAAGCTCTCAACAGCATGGCCTACGAGTCATACTGTCCCCTACATCTCTTAATAATATTTTTTCTCCAAGCATGTCTCTCTTGTCCAGAAATTAACAGATTTATCCACTAACGTGTGCAACTCTTAAATTCAGTATTTTATTTTGAATTGCAACATTTGCAGCCCTGTTGTTTAAAGCCCAATTCAAACTTTTAGTTGTACAGAGTTACAGTCCCTTTTACAATTAAATAGCAAGCATAAAATGTAATATTTCACCAGTACCTGGGTGACTTAAAGAGATACGGTCTAGATTTTCAAATGTGACTATTATAGGTGCCTAGATTTTTGAGTGCCCAACTTCAGACACCTGAAAGGGGCACACTTTTAAGGAAGTGCTGAGCATCTACTCTCTGAAAACTGGGCCCTTTTCAGGTGTCTCAAGATGGGACACCCAACCCAAGGCACCCAAAAATCAAGTCACTTTTTCAAATCTTGACCCATATTTCTTTGCACAAGCTGGCATATTTACATCTTGACTCCTCAGCTTAGTTTGCTCTTTCGGAATCTGGGACAGGAAGAAAGTCCAAATCCCCCATTTCTGGTCCTTTTCTTGCTCGGATAGGCTTGTCATTGATACCAGTGATCTTAGGAAGAAATAAAATGTAGGTCATCTAGTCCAGCCTCTTGTGCTAAGAGAGGATTTAGTTCACATAGACCAGGGGTTCTCAAACTGGGGGTCAGGACACCTCTGGGGGTCGTGAGGTTATTACATGGGGGGGGTCGCAAGCTGTTAGCCTCCACTCCAAACCCCAGCATTTATAATGGTGTTAAATATATTAAAAAGTGTTTTTAATTTATAAGGGGGTTTGCACTCAGAGGCTTGCTATGTGAAAAGGGTAACCAGTACAAAAGTTTGAGAACCACTGACCTGGACTGTCCCTGACAGGTGATTGTCCAACCTGTTCTTAGAAACCTCCAATGACTAGGATTCCACAACCTCCCTTCAAAACCTATTCCAAAGCTGCTGAAGTAGCAATCTTTGTCTTGCACCTGTAAAGGTCATTCTCCTGCTCTTATCTTCAGTAGTGGTGACAGCAGTTCATTCCCTTCCCCCAGGGTAACTCTGGTTCTACTCTGTGAGGTAGTCTGCTAATGGTAGTATTTTTTAGCTCTGTAGTCTCACAGCTGTGTATCAGACAGCCTCTCTCTACTAAAACAACAGCACCACAACTTTTCTAAAAGAGAAAGGACTAAAGTGGTTTTTTGCTCCACTCTCAAGAAGAGTGGAGATAGAGTTACATGTGCTAAGTGCTGTGCATCGTTCCACCAAGCTGGAAGGGGGAAAAAATCCCTTTTTGTCCCTCCCTCTTTATTTTTGTCTTTCTTTAATACACAAGAGACTTTGTTCCAGTTGCCCTCTGGTCATAGTACGATTTGCACGGTGTTGGCGGAGAAACTCCATGAAAATCCTACCCCATTTCTGGTCCTTCCACTAAATTACTTAGTTGAGCCACGAAATTGAAATGCAAGCGCAGCTCCTCTGGGTGAGGCAGGATCATTGTCTCGTTTCATGCTCCCAACCCAGCACAAATTACCGTTAAGCAGCCACGTGGTGCTACTTACGGTTTTCTCTCTCCGGCTGGTCCTTTGTATCAGGGGCACGACAGTGGCCATTTCCGGGTGAGCTTGGGTCCTGTGGTGCCGCCTTAGCCCAGCTGTCTGTCAGGAGGCCGGCCAGTCCGTGCGCACCATGGGCACGGGGCGCCGGGGGAGAAAGCCCCTGGGGGAGATGTGCAAACCCGGCACCGAGCTCTGCGCGCTTTCCACGGGGCTGCTCCACATTAAGAAACGGAGCGCGTTGTGTAACCGTGCAAACGCAACGCCCAGGGGCAAGCCGGACTCGCTCTGGTTTCATTTTCCAAACCCGGCCGAAATTACCGTTAGCAGCCACGTGGTGCTACTTGCGTTTCTCTCTCTGCGGCTGGGGCTTGGTACTTTGTCTCGGGGACGTTAAACTGGCCGATTTCGGGTGAAGTTTGGTCCCGTGGCGCCGCCTTAGTCCAGCTGCCTGTGAGGCGAGCCAGCCAGTCCGTGCACACGTGTAGCGGGCGTGCCGGAGCAGCCCTGCAGACATCTTGAGTGTGGTTGCCTGGGGAGAGGAAACCCGCGGAGCTGCGGGGAGCCGGGGGGGTTGGCACGCTGCAATCCGGCGGCGCTGTGCACGTTAGGCAGCGGGGAAGAGTCCCCTGCGGGAGCCGGGGTGAGTTCAGTTCACCGCGCTTCGCTGTCAGCCGCTTGGACGTGTTGCAATCCCAGCGCACGTTTGCGGGGCTTCACCAGCACCGCGTCCCTGCAAACTGTGCTGCAGAGGTTGGTGTGAGTTGCACTGCCGTGTGTCACGGGCGCGGGGATTCCCTGCGCCAGGGGAACAGCTGCAGGAGCGGGTGTTGGGGACCTGCTAACTGGCGGCGTGACTCTCACGCTGTTCTTCGTGTTTATTTTTCAACGACAGGTGACCAATATAGATGAAGTTCCCCGTGAAGGTGCATTTGAGTCGGGGACACGTTGGTGTCTCCCAGCGCCAATGAGGATCCAGGAGCAGTTCAAGGGGAAATACAATACCTCAGTGAAATGAGCTCGTTCCGTTTTCAGCATTGTCTGGCTCTGCATTGCATAAAACAGTCTGATTGGGGTGGGCTGCAGAAGCAGTGCTTAACTTGCCCACTGATCTGTACAGGTTGTTCTGGGTGAGAATGACAGCCCCAGCCCTGCAGTTGTCCTTTGTTATCCATACAGAATAGGAGCAATGTTATCACATGCCAAAACGTGTAATCAGCTGTCCTGCCTTGAGTGCAGGGGACTGGACTAGATGACCTCTGGAGATCCCTTCCAGTCCTATAATTCTATTTGACCTGCATTATACGACTACACTTTGTCCACTCTGCAGTTGCTTCTTTTCTATTGTCCCCAGAGTCACTGCAGTAATTACATAAGGAGAAGTACTGAATTGGTGCCTTGTTAAACATTACAAGCAATTTCACCTCTGAGAGACACATAACCCCTGATGTTTGGTCCTTGCATGGTGGTCTGTAATTGTCAGAGGTCTTACTGAGGTCAGATTTGTAGGGTGATCTTGTACCACCATGTAGCAGTAGGTGTTTTTCCTTCTGTAAAGTAGAAACTTGGTGCAGTTACTCTGTGGACCTTTAAGGATATATTTTAGCTGTTGTATTTTTTATTGGCATCACACTTCAAGATAGGAACATAGTGGGCCTTGGTTTATTATACAACAAAATAATTAAACTGCAGACAGATTTAAACTAGATACTGGGAAAGCTTTCTAACTATGAAAATAGTTAAGTACTGGAATTGGTTACCTAGGGAGATTGAGGAATCACCATCACTGAACGTTTTTAAGGTTAGACAAACATCTGTCAGGGATAGGGTGACCAGACAGCAACTGTGAAAAATTGGGACGGGGGATGGGGGAGGGGGGGTAATAGGAGCCTATATAAGAAAAAGACCCAAAAATTGGACTGTCCCTATAAAATCCAGACATCTGGTCAGCCTAGTCTGGGATGGTCCAGATACACTTAATCCTGCCTCGGCATAGGGGGGATGGACTCGACTTCTTGAGCCCTACATTTCTGTGGTACACAACTACCGTGACTGCACGTGCATGTCAATTGACTGCATATGCTTTTGGCTCAGTGATCATTTTAAACACAGTGGTAATGCAAATTATCCATGAAATTGCATGTCCGTCTTTTTTAGTTCTTAAATATCAAGTCAGTATGTCCCTCTAGCAGGGATTTGCAGATTACAAGACTATACACGTGTGAAGAAACTACCCTTCTTGAACAATCAGCTTTGTTAGACGTTTACAAGTGCTTTAGTTAAAATCCAAACATTCCAGCCCATCTAAAGTGGCAATTAACTGCTTTGAAATGATATAATCTGATACTATTGTGCTGGTGCACAAGATTGTGTGAAGTACATTCACCGTGGGTGCAATCCTGCTGTCCATACACCCTTCTTACTTGGGAAAGAGGCCTGTTAGAATGCAGTGGAAGTTCTGCCCAACTAAGGCCACAGGATTTCATACAGTGCACTAAATTTCCAGTTGGCAAGTCACAGAAAAAGTGATATGGAACAAGCTTCAGTTGTATCAAGTATTTTGAAACCTTAACTATGCTGCAATTAAATGTTTTCACAAGCCTTCTGGCAAACAGATGTGACACCCTTACATTAGTATTATATAACAGATAGTAGTCAGACACATGAGCAGGGAAAAAACTCAAGTTAGAACTACTGCTTTTTTTTTTTTTTAATGTGCCCACCACCCTAAACCAGTGAATTATGAATTTGGAAGGGTTTTATGTAAGTCACCTACTAGTCAACAATAATATTCCCTTGGCGATAATGAAAAGTATGTTTTGGAATGGTTCCCAACCATGTGACTTATTACTGCCATAAATCTGTACTGTTTCCACTTTTGACAGACTATACACTTGCAGTCTTTCATTTCATAACTAACAAAACTAGCTTGTTGTGGCAACGTATTGTGAATGTGAAAGGAGCTATAATGTGGTAACTTTTGATGTGTCCTGGTTTCAGAACAATCCAAGAAGTGACTTGTGGGATTTGATTTTTCTATTGACATGTACCTTGTGTACTCATTGATATCCGAGTGTAAATGTTGTCATTATTTATAACATTTACATTTGCTTTGCACAGGGGTTAGCGATGATGCAAGATTCAAATCAGTGGAGAACCTGGCCTCTGGAGTAGGAGAATTCCTTTTTTAGGCTAGAAAGAAGTAAGCAAACACCCTGATATGCTTTTCTGGTTCATTTTATTCACAAATTTTACATTCTTACTTGCAAAAGCAGCAGTGCTGGTGCAATCTGATACCCACCCACCTACACCATATATGTCTTTCTCATTTCAACACTGCTTCCTCCTCCCCCCCCCCACACACCCTCCTCCCAGCCAGACACACTCCCCTCAACTTTGGAATGTGTGTGAGACAGGGACATTTCCTGCAATATCCCTGAAAGACCTTATTGTATAAAGTTTATATATTATCATGAGCCAGGAATGTATGTTATCTCTCTGGGCGGGGGCGGGGAGATACATCAGTTGTAAGACATAGGAGTTCAAAAGGACTATATTGAAAGTGTGCCAGACAAGTATGGACTTCAGGGACAATAAGTGTTAAGTGGATTTCCTGGGGAATCCCTAGGTAGAGGTTAATGCAAATAACTCCATTCCAGTTATGAAAAAAAAACAACCCAACCTTTTGAAGCTACTGTCTGAGGAGAGGGTTATTGTCCACTGATTCCCTGTTACAGAGGGCCAAGATCAAAGACCCGAACTGTATAAAGAAACAACTGATATTCCTCTTTTGTTCTGGTTTGTATCTAAGATGGATATGAACTTCTAACCAAAGAGAAAACCCAGCAGTGGGTTTTTAAGGACTAAAAAAATCTAGAGCCCTTGGTTGCAGTTGGGGATGACCTGTGGTAAGTTTTTTAGCATGCATATAGGAACTCTGTTTTAGAAAGTTTTCTTTGTAACGCTTTTACTTTAAGAATAAAAGTGTTTGTGTAACCCACACACCTTCTGGGTGTGGTCTGTCCCATCTAGTGACACCGAGATCACTTAGAGAGAGAGAAAATGAGTCTGCTCTACAGGCAATTGGCTTTTAGCTCATGCGGTAGAGGCTAAGCTCCAGAGGTCCCAGGTTCAATTTCGCCTGCTGACGACCGGGGTCTATCAGCATTACACTTGCTTAGAAGGAGCTGTGTGGTAACTTATAACTATAGCAATACACTGGTCATAGCCTTTGAAGAGAAAGCAAAGTGCAGACACTGTCCTGTTTAAGCAATCTGGCTTGTTGGGGATATCGCAGTGTAAATCCAGGGAGCTGTGCAGCCTTGAAAGCCTTGGTCAGCAGGGAGTGTGACATGGGTCTCTGTGCAGGACAGGTTATGGCTGGGAACTGGAAACCTTTAAGTGAGTGCCCTCGGTGGACCACAAAGGGGGAAATAAAGAGTTTCAGGGCAACTGCACCTGTGACAGTGTGTATGAATTTTTGTACAAGCCTTGCCTGGACACACTGCATGCTTTTGGCCTCTGATCATTCACAGAAGACCATCAGCAACCAAACAAAATACTCTGCCATGCATCTTAACGTATGGCCATCAAATCATTCCCTCACACAACTCCCCAGCTTTCTTACTCAAGGACAACTTAGCTTGCTCTCTTCTTGCTGTGAGAAAAGAGTTATGCAACATTTCTAGAAGGTTGACAAACAGGCTATGGCACAGCAAGGGGAGGAGCAAAGCTGAGGGGTTTCCACAGGAAGGGTCATATCAGCACCTCTCCTTCAAACCTCCTAAAACATTTAGTTTGCCCCAAGCAGCATTTGGGTTATTCCAAAAATCTGAATAATGGCAGCAACTCAAGAGTTCAGGGCCTCAGTGTGCTAGACACTGCAGATACACAGTAAGAGACAGTCCCCATTCTAGAAAGCTTACAGTCTGAATAGAGAAGACCAACAAAGGGTCAAAGATCTCCCAGAAACTGAATCCCAATCCCATAAATCCCACGACTGTGCATAAACCACAAGACTCCTCTTCCACCTCAACGAAATTGTAAAGCAAATAGGCCCAGATTTGTATAGGTATTTAGGAGTCTAAATCTCATGATCAGAAAGGGATTTAGGCTCTTAAGACAGACTGTCAATGGGATCTTGGCTGCTAAGTGCCTAAATCCCTTTCTAAAAATGAGATTTAGGTGCCTAAATTATTAAGTGTTGCAACTCTGAGCGCTGCAATGCCTAAATACCTTTACAGATCTGAGCATTAGTGATAGTAGTCTGCTCATTGTCAATTATCTTCTGTATCTTTACTC
The DNA here is from genome assembly GCF_027887155.1 of Malaclemys terrapin pileata. Lineage (NCBI taxonomy): Eukaryota > Metazoa > Chordata > Testudines > Emydidae > Malaclemys > Malaclemys terrapin. The sequence goes on from NC_071509.1 coordinate 27,726,625, forward strand.
CCAAAGTGAATGTTTGTCTTGATAAAAGATTTAGGAGGCAGATTGGGGGGGGGGGACCCAAACTCAAACTCACCACTTTCTTTTTCACTGCCTGTTTTTCTTTAATCTCACCATTGCTTTTCTCTTTATTCTCCATTCTGTTGTCTTCTTGTTAATCTGTTAATAGTGGGGGAGGGGAAAGATTTGTTGTAATTACTGTACATTTATATATGGAAAACCACTTTAAAACAAAAAAAACCCACACACCACAGTGCCTGATCCAGCAAGCTCTTGAGAAAACCTTACTTCAAGAAGGATGTTGATAAATTGGGGACGGTAGAGAGAAGAGCCATGAGACTGATTTAAGGGTTGGAAAATATGCATTATAGTAGACTCAAGAAGTTCAATTTGTTTCACTTAGGGCTGGTGCACACTAACCCCCCACTTCAAACTAAGATACGCAACTTCAGCTACGTGAATAACGTAGCTGAAGTCGAAGTATCTTAGTTCGAACTTACCGCGGGTCCACACGCGGCAGGCAGGCTCCCCCGTCGACTCTGCGTACTCCTCTCGCGGAGCAGGAGTACCAGCGTCGATGGCAAGCACCTCTGGGATCGATCCGGAATCGGTTTATCGCATCTAGACAAGACGCGATAAATCGATCCCAGAAGATCGATTGCTTACCTCCGGACCCGGAGGTAAGTATAGACGTACCCTCTGAGAAGTTTAAGGAGTGACTTGATCACAGTCTAACTACCTACATGGAGAACAAATATTTGATAATGGGCTCTTTAGCAGACAAAGGTATAATGAGATCCAGTGTATAGATGGTAAAATTAGACAAATTCAGACTGGAAATAAGGCATATTTTTTTTTAAACTGAGGGTAATTAGTCACTGGAACAATTTACCAAAGGAAGTAGTGGATTCTCCTTCACTAGAAAATTTTTAATCAAATTTAGATGTTTTTTCCAAAAGGTATGCTCTAGTTCAAAGAGGAATTAATTCAAAGGAAGTTCAGTGTTGTCTGTTATACAGAAGGTTAGACTAGATGATCACAATGGTCCTTTTGTTACCCAGGGTTCTCTCAACCCTAACCTCGGGGTAACTGTACTCTTTGTGAGGCAGTGTTAGAAACAAATCAAAGGGGGACACAGCGCATCCATCTGATTAAAGATTGGCACAAACCTAAAGTGCTTTCATCCAAACTTACTATTTTATTAGCTCTCAAGCACACACAGATATGCAAAAGGTTAGAGTGCTCCCAACCACTGGTCTGGAGGGGTCAAACAACAAGGTTCAAATGGCCAGCTATCCACCTGTCACTGGGGATTCCAAGAGATGTCCAGAAGATCAAATCCAAATTACTCAGAGCTATCTACCCCTTTTATGTTAAGTAACTGCTACAATTACATCAACATATCAAAGAAAAACCATTAAGCAAGCACTTTTAAACCATTAGTCCTGCATCTGTATTTCCACACAACAGTCCAAAGATATAGCTAGACTTCCTGAGGTTTTGTTTGTTTGTTTTTTGTTTTGTTTTAAAAGACACAGACTTCAGCAGCTTCATAGAAAGCTTTGACAAGGAAGGCAGCAGGGTCATGGTCACTTCTGGTGGATATCCCTGTGATGTTGTGCAGGCTATATGGTTTTATAAAAACATGATAAGTGAATATAACGTAACTGGGATATGCTTAATGCAAAAGGTCTCTTGTAAGGTATCATTATGAGCTTTGTAATCTACTGAGTGTGATCATCCTATTTGTATAAATGTACCACTCTTGTATCTAAAACTAGAAATATAAAATATAACTCTGAGGGCCTATTGTAATTATGTAAAGTGTGGGCCATTAAGGATGGTTTGGAATCTTGATGACTCCCATTGTCTGCAGAAGGCTGTATTTATCTGTGAGTCTTCCTGTATATGTGTGTGCTGGCAAGTGAGTAATGAAGTCTTGCAGTGACATGTGATCATGTCACCTGAACTGGAATCCATCTTTAACCTGGTGCTTTTCCAGTGGGGGGAGGGGGGGGGGAGGTGGAAACCCAGAGGGACAAAGGGTTTCCGCCTTATGCAAAAGTATATATAAAGGGGTGGAAGAGAACAGAGAGGGAGAGAGGAGCCATCATGAAGAATCCCCTAGCTACCACCTGAGCTGGAACAAGAGCTGTACCAGGGGAAAGAATTGTGCCCAGGCCTGGAAGGTGTCCAGTCTGAGAAAAAACTTACTGAAGCATCTCTGAGGGTGAGATTATCTGTATTCAGTTTGATTAGGCATAGATTTGCGCATTTTATTTTATTTTGCTTGGTGACTTACTTTGTTCTGTCTGTTACTACTTTGAACCACTTAAATCCTACTGTCTGTATTTAATAAAATCACTTTTTATTTAGTAATTTACTCAGAGTACGTATTAATACCTGAGGGAGCAAACAACTGTGCATCTCTCTCTATCAGTGTTATAGAGGGAGAACAATTTATGAGTTTGCCCTGCATAAGCTTTATGCAGGGTAAAATGGATTTATCTGGGTTTAGACCCCATTGGGAGTCGAGCATCTGAGTGCTAAAGACAAGCACACTACTGCGAGCTGTTTTCAGGTAAACCTGCAGCTTTGGGACAAGTGATTCAGACCCTGGATCTGTGGCCGGAGCCAGACGGGAGTGTCAGGCTCAGCAGGACAGGGTACTGGAGTCCTAAGCTGGCAGGGAAAACAGAAACAGGGGTAGTCTTTGCACAACGGGTGGCAGCTCCCAAGGGGGTTTCTGTGATCCAACCCGTCACAATCCCCTTCCCCTCCTGGCCTGCCTAGTTAGACTAAGGCTGCTACAAAAACCTAGTAGTGTATAGACTCATAGAATACCAGGGTTGGAAGGGACCTCAGGAGGTCATCTAGTCCACCCCCCTGCTCAAAGCAGGACCAATCCCCAGACAGTTTTTTACCCCAGTTTCTTAAATGGCCCCTTCAAGGATTGAACTCACAATCCTGGGTTTAGTAGGCCAATGCTCAAACCACTGAGCTATCCCTTCCCCTATAGCATAGCTGCTTTTGGCAATAAGTATGACAATTGGTATTTCAGTTACTGGTGGTGGCCTGGGCATTTTGCTGTGCTGCCAATGTCTCCCCTAACACCTTCCAGCCTTAGAATTCATGAAACTACTCCTGGGAGTAGTCCTACTGACTTGAGTTACTCATCTCAGTCCAGGAAAACATCCCTACTGAAGGCAGCACTGAATTGACTGAAGTCACTGGAGCTTAAGCATATGTTTAAAGTTAAGCACACATGCTTAACTGGTGTGCTAAATAGGACTGACTTAAGCACATGTTTAAGTACATACCTGAATCGGGGCCTTTTTTCCTTCAAAACTGTAAGGGCAGGGGCTATGTTTTAGTATATGTTCACACAGCACCTAGTGCAACGGGGTTCTGGCCTAGTTGGGACCTCTATGCACTACTATTAATAAATAAAGAGCAGCAATAGGAGGTGGTTCAGGCCCTAATGTAAAAGTTGTAGACAAGCATCATTTCATCCAGTTCTAGAGTAGAATGCAGTAGCTGTTCAGCAATGCAGTAAAACAGGATTTTCAGACAGAATATCCTTTGAAATCACAGGAGGAATTTAGATAGCCAGATGTAATTACAATATTAGTGTTGGGTTGTAGCCAGGACACTAGGCTTATTACCCCACAGCTAATTACTCATCTCTGCTGACCAGCTCATCAAGAAGACACTATCTCCAACAGCAGTGTCTCATAATACCATGCTGGGGCATTAGATCAAAACTGACACAGAGGGAAGAATAGTAAGTAAGTGATGCTCTTAAGTTTTCTATTAATTCTTGTTCTGAGATATTAAAATACCCAATGATTGGGTACTGTGCATTTTAATGTTACACATTTTAGCTACTGTTTATTTGCAGGCTAACAATTAGTATTGGGAGTTTCAGAGAGAGAGAAAGGATGATCCAGTGGTTAGGGATGTTCCAGGGACTCAGAAGACCCAGGTTCAATTCCTTGGTCTTCCACAGACTTCCTGTATGATCTCAAGTAAGGCCTTGTCTACACTAACGAGGTAAATCAATCTAAGTTAGAATACATAAATTACTTAACTGAGGTAGACATAGCTTAGATCAACTTACAGCGGGGTCTATACCGTGCTATGTCAGTGGGAGACACTCTCCCATCGACTTATCACGTCTGCACCAGACCCGCTAAATTGACACTGCTGCATCGATCCCAGCAGCGCCAATTAGCCCGTAGTAAAGAAAAATCCCTAAGTCACTGTGACGTTCCCCTGGCATTATCCGGACCGGTGATCTGCTAGGGCACTCCAATCCTTGACGCTGGGAGCCAGCTTTAGCCTGCTCTCTGTGAGAACCCTCACTCCTGGGCTGTTCACGCACAGACTCTGGCATGTAAGCTGCTTGGATTGTGCAACCGAATGACACTAGCCAATATCTCCGGTCCCAGACACAACCTCCGTCTTACAGTGTCCAGTTATGCCTGCTGGATGCTGCAAGCTTATATGAGTTCGTCAGTTTAACAAAGAAATTGATATGCACCAGACTTGTTATCCCAAGGGGAGTCTGACATGCTTCAAACCAAACGTACTACTTCAGGTAGAACAAACAAATATATTAACTACAGAGGTAGATTTTAAGTGCTTATAAGTCAAAGCATAACGAGTCAATTTCGGTCAATGAAATAAAAGCAAAACGCATTGTAAGCTGACCTTAACACTATCGATACCCTTACAAACTTAGATATTTCTCACCACAGGCTGGCTGGTTGCCCTTCAGCCAGGCTCTCCCCTTTGATCAGTGTTTCAGTCGCTTGGTGGTGGTGTCTATAGATGGAGGTGAAAGAGAGAGCCAGCATGGCAAATGTCTCTCTCTTTTATCATGTTCTTTCTTCCCTCTTGGCTTTGCCCCCCCCTTCAGGGTCAGGTGAGCATTACCTCATCGTAGTCCCTGACTGACCAAGGGAAGGGGGGGTGACTCACTCGAGAGTCCAACAGATCCTTTGTGGCTGCATAGGCCAGTGTCCTTTGTTCCTGTGAGGCTGAGCTGGGTTTGTCCCATCCATGTCCTGATGAGGTGTGAACTGCCCTTCTGCTCTTAGAGAGTTTTGCCTGGGCCTCTGCTCCTGGAGAGTTTTTGCCTGGGCTTGTTTTAAACCATGAGGACACATTTTCAGCCTCATAACTATATACATGAAATTACAACCTATAACCTAACATTACTATAACAACTTGATGCTTAGTGCATCATGAGCCATCCGAAGACACCTGTCATGACAATCTTTGCATTGGATACCACACAATCATATTATAAGGATGAACATGGGGGTGCAGGGTGTTCCCCTAAGATACAGTGTCACAGTCAGTCTCTGTTCCTCAGCTCCCCATCTGTAACATGGGGATAATAGCACTTCCCCATCTCACATGTGTATATTCTTGCAGCACCCCTAACAGTTTGTGAAGTGCACAGATACTACAGTAATGGGACTATGTAAGTGTCTATGATACTTACGGTTGCCAACCCCAGTACTGTAAACATTTAAACTGATGCAAGTCTGTAGAATATAACTCTGTTGGATTCTGGATCTCTTACTAAATTTAGCCCACGTTTATTGAAGTTTGGCTCAGGATTGGCTACAGCTGGGCTTAAGTAAACGATATATGGTTTGAAATGAAAGCCCTTCAAAGATCAGTACTTGGAGTTGTTTTACTTGTAGGGGGCCAGGATTTCAACATAAGTGTTTGGGTTCATCTGATTGCAAAACTCTGAGTGAAACTCAAAGGGGTGCAGATATCTGAGCACCAAAAACCAAAGAAAATTACCATCTTTCCCCTCCACTCTTCTTTCCTCCAAGCCCATTTACTTTATCCCTCTATATTATATTGCTGCTGCTGGGGAGCAGACAAACCACTTCCTCACCCAAAAACTTTTTGTTGTTACTTTTAAAAGGGCTTTATCTCACTGTCGCAGGTTTCCATAGCATTCACATCGGTATGACAGCCTTGTTTAAAGAAAAAATTAGAATTGTCTTTATTGAAGGGCAAACATGGAATCAGTAAAGGGATTCATGATCCCAGGATCAAAGGTCTTCTAAGTTCACAAACACATTTTAAAAATCAACATGATAGGGCTTGTGTTTCATTATGGCATTTACAGTATAATAGGAAGTAAGCTGTGTGATAAACTTAGATCCTTATGACTATGCTTCAGGCAAATTTAATTACTGCTGAGATTTCAACTCAGACTTCAGCCAGCAAGTAAATGCATTCCTGAATATGCAAAAGTGCCATAATGATGATAAATCATAGACCAAAATAAAGAAGTTTTGCCAAGATGAATTCCCATACAGACAAGAATACTCCAAGGTAGAAATTTTCTACTTAGGTCACAAGCACTTTCTTTCTTGTTAGCTATTTATTCAAACAAACAAACAAAAACCCCACACATAGTCGGCTGAATCCTTCTTGGACTTCTATAGGGCCATTAGAATGGAAGTGTGGAAGCAAAGAAAAGAACTGACAGAAGGGAACTGCAATGCATGACGTTTGTTAGCAAGAGTCAGGCTAACTGTAACCCTGATAACGCGAGATTTGTAGAAGCGAGGATTGTGTGAGGCGGGTGAGAAAGAGCTGTGTAAGAAGTTATGATGACCTCAGCATAGATAAAGTGTAAAAGACCTTGGGTAGATAAGGTATAAAAAATAATTGTATGTTGGCAAAAGTCAAAACAACTGAGGAAATGAAATATCAAGATGGCCTATGTATAAACAAAAATGCTGCTGTCCCTCATTATTTTTGTAATGAAAGGTATAAATGCTTGCTGTAATTAGTTATCAGGGAGAGACCTGTTTACCTCTCTCCCTCTGCACATGTGAGAGTTAATAAAACATCTGACTTGCTATACCTAAACAAATAGTGAGAACTCAGTTTTTCTCCGACAATTTGGGGGCTCGTCCGGGATGGCAACGCCCGCAGAGGCACCGGCAGCTGCTACGGATCGTTCCCCTTCGAACCCCATGGCGCCACAATAGAGGTAGGAGACCTTTTGAAATCTCTATTGGGGTGTCGGAGGAGGACTGTCCGTGGGGCCGTCTGCCCCTGTTGGGCTCACGCCATCCGAACTTATTGACTGTGCAGCAAGGTCAGATGCTGAGCGGCGTAATAGGGGAATTGTTTGCCGCCCCCTGTATGCATATGCTAGGTGCATAAGGTTTGCACCTGTGTTGAGGGGTTGTTACCGCCTCAAGAGGGGTTTTTACCGCCTCAAGTGATGCATCGAGGTACTTGGGAATAGTACCTGGAGGTACTCAGGAGTAGTACCTGGTATAAGGCCTTGGTGTGTGTGTGGTCTGTGTGTGTGTGTACACCAGTGTGAATTGAGTGTTACCGGAAGACGCCCAGAGTACTCTGCGAAGTCTTTTGGCTCGTGACCAGAACTACTCTAATGCAAGCCCGGTAACTAGAGGATCTTTTAGGAGATCCGACCCACGGTGGGCTAACTCGTCCTGGCATCGTCCGGCGAGGAGGCTACCTGGGTCTAGGAGTGTGTGAACCCATCTTCCCTCCCCTTTTCCTCTCCGTGTGAGCCACTGACAGTCTGATCATCTCACTGGATGCAACAGAGTAAGCGGCGCCGTCTCTCTGAGACTAGCCGACGCTCTTTGCTGAAGGGAGGTGTAGGAGGGTCGTGGCCATCCTCGTTAGTCTCTCCTGTGTGAATACCCTGTAGGGAGAGATCCTTAGTTTATGTGCCGCTAGCGCGGACAGGGCATCCTCCTCCCTGTGTGTGTGATTGGAAAATGGGTGGGGGACAGTCTAAGGATTCCCTCTCACCCACTAAGGGTACCCCAGCTTATTTCATGTACGTACATTATGGTACTAAAACCTGCAGGTATTTAGAGAATTGGAATCATTACACGCGTGAAAATTCATCTAAACAATGCCCACTAGAAGGTACCTTCAATCTAGATAAGATCATACATCTCAGAGGAGCTTTTAATCACAAAAAAGCCTCTGACACAAATGGGAGCAATTTGTCTATTGAGGAAAGGAACGGGTTAATTTGAAATTCAGCTTGGTCCAGAAATAAAGAAAAAGTTAATCTGCATTCAAGGTCAAGAATCAATGCAGACCAGGCTAAGTATAAAGAAAAACTGCTTTCGGCCCCAGCTGACTGTGAAAAAATATAGACATAGTCAAACCAAAGGCAATACAAGTTACAGTGCTGAGATTACATTTGCAAAGCTTAACTGTCCAGTGAGATCCAACAGTCTGCCTTTGCGACCCTGGAGCTGGCGTGGTTTGGGGAAGCTGAAGAAGCCACAGGTAGCCGGCCTGGACTGGAATCACTGAAAAGACGCCCCAGGAGACCTCAGGGTGTAAAAGAACTGCCCTCCCAAGAGAGGAAGCAAGTTGGAGATTGCACAGCACCTTCTCTGAACGTTCTACACAGACGTGGCCAGTCTGGACGTACGTGTGTGAGTATGAAAGTGTGTCTACTCTCAGCTGCAGTAAGTCTGAGAACCGAAGAGGGATTTAGCATTCCTCTTTCCACCCCGGCTGACCGGGAAGGGTGTCAGGTGGATCTACCCCAGTCGTAGCAGGACTGGGCAACAAAGAAGTTGGAAAAAAGGGAAGAGTTGTGTACTTGATAACTAGAATTGAGCAATTAAGAGCATAGATCATGAACCAGGCAGCAACTCAAACCTACGCCCAGGGCAAGTTGCAAGCCTTGAGACAGGACTTCCAGGCAGAAAAGAAAGCACTGGCTAAGCAAGTACAGGTCCTTCAGGGACTTGTCAGAATGTAACCATTTGTGTTTGCATATGCTGTAAGAGCAGTGTGTTTGCCACAAGAAAAAATTGAATAGTTAAATGCCAATGGGCAATGCGTTTTGCCCAAGTGGCAAGCCTCCCGGGGGAGGACTTGGGTAGCCTTGTGAGTAAGAAAATAAAGAGAAGAGACCAGGAAGGGTGGGGGCTAGTTAAGAAGCCCACCCTCCTATCTAAATTGGTAGTGAAAAAGCTAGTGCCCATGGAAGGGACGGTTCAGCGAGAAAAGCAGGATCGGGCCCAAGCGGGCAAGCAATAGATAGAGAGATTGGAGAACAGGTTGGAAACTTTGAGGGCATAGTGGAAGGAAAGGAGTAAGTAATTATAAGCATGGGGATTTCAAATCCCCAGGATAATAATTGAAATGGTAAAATGTGTGTAAGACAGAGTCTTTGTACCAAGGTGCAAGGCTCTCCTTTCTTCTGCAGAATAAAGCAACTCTTCCTTATCCCTGTCTGGCTGTTATTGGCTCTCAGCTAGGTGGACCCGATATTTTGGTGACAGTTAATGGCGACTCCGGTTAATGAATTTCTGTCTTATACATTTAGGTGTTAGGTGTGTGGATGGAACTGAGCCTCTCATTCGTAATTCCTCAGAGTGGAAGCCATCGCGTGCAATGAAGCTCTGAGGTTGAATTGGGATCCTTCTGTCCCGTCCCCTGTAGCAGTCAGTATTAGTAGAAATTCCTGTAATAGGATCCTATTAGGCCATAATTCCCTCTGTTCTCTGTGTAACTAATAAGGTAGAAGCCACTGAAACCTGGGCTGCCTATGAAACAAATACAAAGAAATATGGGGTAATTCCTCTGTTTTGTCTAAAATCAACAAGAGTATGTGTGTATATAAAGGAAATATTTTAAGCAATGACTGACTACCCAGAAGGGGTAGACCTCTGTTCTTTTGTCTTTCAGATCATCAGAGAAAACGGATGCCAGCTGAACAGCATTCAATGTACCATGCATTTACTGGTACAATAGGAATTATTTTTGTGTTCTTTGTCCTGTCTTGTGGTGTTTGTCTTGTGGCCAGAATTGTTGGGTTTAATATTTTCATAAGACAGTCTAGTTCAAAATTAAATAGAAGGGTTAAATCAAAAAAAGCAGATACTTGTTTTATTCAACTTGGAATACAAAAAGTGTTTGGATAAATCAGAAAAATGTGATATACTAAAGTGTAATACAGTTGCTTAAGTAAGAAAAAAAACTTCATTGGCCAGATTTTTTTTTAATTGAAAAAAATTGTTGTTAAAATTTGCATACCAACAGTCTTTAGAAGCAAGGACATGGAAGGTTAACCCACTCCCCATATTGCCCATGGGATCCTTCTGGCTACCTCAGATTTCTAGCCAGAGGGCTGGGGAGGGAGAAAAGCTATTGGACACCTGAGGTTGTACTGAGTGGACTCCTCAAAAGTGGGTGTGCTTGTCCTGGTTTGTTGGTCCAAAGCTCTGTAATAAAGTTATTTTACTGGAAGAGTGTACATGGCATACATTGAATAATAAGACTAATGTACTGTATAATGGCAATGTGTATGTGTTCATTGTTGGAAAAAGGTGTATAAGTGAAAAGTGAAAGTTTCCTTTGTAAGTTAAAAGAAGCCAAAAAAAAGAGAAAAAAAAAGAACAAAATGAGTTAACTGAGAAAAAAATAGCTAGCAAGCTCAGTCCAAAGATAAGATGCTGGCACCATCCAAGGACACTGCCCACAGCTAAGACTTGGCTGATAGCCAAGAAAAGGGGGGCCTGAATGTGCCCAAGCAACTATGAGATCTGCAAAACACTGCCAGGCATTAATGAAATGTGTTAGGTTTCTTTTCTCACAGATAAAAGAAGTGCTACCCAAAGACCCTAGCAGCCCTGCCATTCATTGAAACAAGGAGACTGAGTCTACGTAAAGTCTATCAACGAAAGACTGCTTTGGCTCCACACTGGAAAGGCCCTTTCCAAGTCCTGTTAACCACCACCACCACTGTGAAGTGCCAAGGACTACCTGCCTAGACCCATGCTTCTCACTGTAAAAAGACCCCTCCACCTCGGGAGGACTCTCCGACTGATGATAAGCCTATTTCTCCTTCTAGCTCTGCTGTGTCTTCTGGACAGCAAAAAAAAAAAAAAAAAAAAAAAAAAAAGACAAGGTGAAGTGCTAGTAACCTCTCCCTTGTCCACTGACAGACCTACTGTGCCTCTGGATTTTTCTAGAAGAAGCAAAACCATTACAGGGTGATGTGCTAGTAACCTCTCCCCTGTATGATGCTAAACCACACTGTTTCAGGAAAAGAGAAGAAGGAACACTTGCTTCATTGAAACCACAAAGTCCAGGGATTCCTGACTACAAGAGACATTAAGAACTGACCCTGGTAAAGAAACAAAAAATTATACACTGGCAGGAAGAAACTTGTGGGACCCATGCTTGGGAATGTGGTATAGTACTACACCAAAAAGAAATGTATTAGGATATCAATGAACTGTGATTAACACTACACTAGGGACTGTTAAATTTTCATTACCCTTATCCAGTTTCCAGATTACCTCTACATACCCAAATTGCTCACAGGGGGCTGCCATTAGATTAGCACAACAGAGGGCTTGGGTTATTTCTTCTAGAAAGAAGAGAGACTTGACCGGATCCCTGTGGGATGGGGCCAATAATGCAGTAGCAGTCTGGAATATTTTTAAGAACCAGGAACATAATGAGAAATTGGGCCAACTAGAGAAGGCCATAGGCCTTGTTTCTAGAGCACAACTAACCCAGGTACAGGCTGGAGTTGGTGAGTTACATGTTATTTCTGCCCTTAGTTCAATGACCCAGAAGTTGCTGACAGAGATGGTATTAAATATCACTGAGGCTAGGAAGGCATTGCAGTGGGATCTAGCATGCTCAGAGATTCAGGATTTCTTGAATGACCAGCTAATGGCCATTCGGAATGATCTAGAGCACCAGGCTTGGCCCACTGCCCTTACAGACACGTTAGGAGTACCATCTGATCTGTGGCCATAGAGACATACTTGGAAACTTTCTGGGTGGAAGTGTGGACGTTCTCAGTGCTCCTTCCAAGCATATGGACCGGTTCAGGGGGTGTGGGCTCCCACATACCGAATCCTGCCGGGTCCATGGGGAGGATGCATGTGGGATTGGGTAATTCACCGAGACATCTGGGAAATTAGACCTCCTGGTATGCCCAATCGATTTTTAGTCAGTGCTCCTGGGATTACATCTGACATTTAGGTAAGGTTAGGGAGTCAATGGACATTTTGGCCGTTACAACCCCCACAGCTTCAGTGTATCCGTAAACTGAAGCCAGGAGAAGTTGTTACTCTTCATGACTACATTTGCTGGGAGGGTAGGGGACAAGGAACTACCCTGACAGGACACTTATTTTTTTAAGCTAATGATAGCTGTGTGTATGTTAAAGCCACTACATTGCAAGACATACATTTTAATCTCACTACCACTGCAGGCAATCATATCATTTATTGGCCTGCAGATAGAGTTTTTCAAGTAGCCCTTAGGTTCCAGATACCCTTTAATTGGACTAGTTTATTATCTGATAGATTTCAAAATTTGCTTTCATTGTTACCTGAGATTCAGAAAATCTCTGAGGTACAAGGGCAAATTCACATGCTTCAAAATGTATATCAAGTAGAAAAGTATGCCTTTCACACTGCTTATAGAGTAGCTACCTTATGTACTAAATATGATGTATTGTGCTTTATGACAAAGGCTGTACAACAACCCCATTATAGTATTGCTATGGGAATGTTATTGCTTGTATTGTTATTAGTTAGCTTAGGATTATGTTGTTGTTGTAAAAGACGTAATAATAGTAATACCTTTCATGTTCATGCTAATCATGCATTGTCATTGCATCCAATCAAAACCCCTAAAGTTGAAGCATCTGATTTAGAATCAGAAGTCCAGGACTTGATGCAAATAGAGATTTGAGAATGTTTGTTGTACTAGAAGTACAAAAGGGGGGGTTGTGGAAGCAAAGAAAAGAACTGACAGAAGGGAACTGCAATGCATGACGTTTGTTAGCAAGAGTCAGGCTAACTGTAACCCTGATAACGCGAGATTTGTAGAAGCGAGGATTGTGTGAGGCGGGTGAGAAAGAGCTGTGTAAGAAGTTATGATGACCTCAGCATAGATAAAGTGTAAAAGACCTTGGGTAGATAAGGTATAAAAAATAATTGTATGTTGGCAAAAGTCAAAACAACTGAGGAAATGAAATATCAAGATGGCCTATGTATAAACAAAAATGCTGCTGTCCCTCATTATTTTTGTAATGAAAGGTATAAATGCTTGCTGTAATTAGTTATCAGGGAGAGACCTGTTTACCTCTCTCCCTCTGCACATGTGAGAGTTAATAAAACATCTGACTTGCTATACCTAAACAAATAGTGAGAACTCAGTTTTTCTCCGACAGAAGTCAATGGGAGGGTCTCAATAACTCTGAAAATGAAGCCCCTGGCATTCTATGAAGCAGGATGTTGCAAGTCTCCTATGAGTTACCCTGAAATCATACATGACAGTACTCAACATCTCATATGATCTCGTTGATTTGAATGGGGAGGGGGGGCGGAATGTTAATCATGTGAGTAAAGCAAGCAGGAACAGAGTCCCTACATCTAGCCATTTGTCAAAAAAAATTAAAAACCTTTCATTTAAGTTTACGTGAAAGTAGTCAAAGACTGAGATTTGTACTTTTGTTGTTAACCATTTCATTAATCACTTTTACATATACATTTTTAATCTCTCCTGGAGGCTCAGGTGGATTACACTAGGGAAAACATATATTTTAAGAGAGGACTTGAAGAACATTTTATTCCAATTGATATAAGGATTGTGTAATTATTATGTAATTTTTGTGCTTTGTCATAGCAGTGGAAGATTACCCCTCTCCCCAGAATATTCAGTCATTGTGATGAGAGCTAAGAAAAGGGGAAAGCTTTTTTTTTTTTTTCCAATTAAGCTGATTGCCAGAATTTTACTCTGTATTACAATAGTAATATTCATGAAGTGATTTTAAGCCAGCTACTTAGCCCATAGAGTCCTGTGGCTGACGAAGTGCGTATTCACCCACGAAAGCTTATGCTCCAATACGTCTGTTAATCTATAAGGTGCCACAGGACTCTTTGCCCCTTTTTACAGATCCAGACTAACATGGCTACCCCTCTGATACTTAGCCCATGGTTATTTGTAGGCTGTACCTATTAGCATATAAAGATAATCTTGTTGGTATGAGGTTGAGTTAGATAATGAAAAAACAGATTTGAACATGCACATATAGCTCAATTTTAGTTTGCTGCTGCTGCTGGTAGGGGCCATAGTATCCCATATCTGAACCACTGCTGAGTATTCATACAAAGGTTTGAGAGTCCCAAGCGTCTGGTGAATTTGAAGCAACAATGGGATAGCCATCATTTCTTTTCCTTCTGGTAAGAATTTCAGTCAGTCAGGGGAGAAACAATTAAAAATGACCGGTCACATATCACCAACAGCAAATACTCGAATCGTACAGTTCCTGAATTACACACAGTTTTAGAATTCATTTAAATCGAGCAAATAAATTGCCTAGGGGATCCCCACAAAGACAGTTTACAAATTAAGGATCATTTATGGCAGGGGTGGGCAAACTCTGGCCCAACCCTCCTGACGTTTTAATCCTGTCCTTGAGCTCCCGATGGGGAGCAGGGTCCGGGGCTTGTCCCGTTCCGCGCGGCTCCTGGAAGCAGCAGCATGTCCCCTCTCCAGCTCCTATGCGTAGGGGCAGCCAGGGGCCTCCACATAGGAGCCAGAGGGGGGACATGCCGCTGCTTCTGGGAGCTGCTTGAGGTCAGCACTGCCTGGAGCCTGCACCCGTAACCCCCAAACCTCTGCCCCACCCCTGATCCCCCTCTTGCCCTCCGAACCCCTCAGTCCCAGCCTGGAGTACCCTTCTGCACCTGCAACCCCTCATCCCCAACCCCACCCTAGAGCCTGCACCCCCAGCTGGAACCCTCACCCCCTCCGACACCCCAACTCCCAATTTTGTGAGCATTCATGCCCTGCCATAAAATTTCCATACCAGATGTGGCGCTCGGGCCAAAAACTTTGCCTACCCCTGATTTATGGTATAATGGCCACAACTTTTTTTAAACAAACATATGTGAATGTAAACAAATGAAGGAGGGACATGAACATAGGCTTGCAGCAAAATGTGGTTGTAGCTAAACAGCCTGAGCATGAACCACTCCTTTGTCCTGATTGACAGACCCCAAAGTCAAAATGGGTACTTGGCTAGAGATACCATCAGGCCCACCCAGCCCTAGATGTGGCTTTCACCAAGCCACACTTCACTCCCACTGAAGAGAGTTAGAGCCACTGCTGGAACAGACTCCAGGAAGTCTCAGCCTGTGAGCCTTTCATTCCAAGCACACATGGATTCCACAGTTGTGGAAAATACATATTCCATCTTACTTGCCATGCCTGTGCAAACAGCTGAACAAATTTACCCAGCTGCTGCTGCAAAGACTACATCCACCCCCAAAGTTGTGCCATGATGTTGAGGAAGATCCTCAACCTAAACGCAATTCTGGCTTAGCTTGGAGAGTAAAGGAAACAACAGTTAGCATCACAACAACAAAGAGCAGTTATACGCCAATATAATTTTCTGAGGATGACAAACAACTGCTTGGCCTAATCCCTGCACAGGAAGATGTAAAGGAAAAAAAATTTTCTGCAGTAGCAAAAGAGTCTGAATGACCCTTTGTTCCCTTCCTGGGCCCAGCCTAAGTGTGTGCACAAGGGTGCAGCTCCCTCCCTCCCTTGTGACCAATAAAGAGGGCTCTTCAGAGCTAGATTGTGTGATTGGTGTGGAGGGCATCTCTCCAAGAAAAGCCCCAGCAAACCCAATCCAGCCACTGCCCACCAGCATGTGAGTCTGTGTCGAGGTGCTTGGGGCGGCCGCTCCGAAGAGGGGCGGCACGTCCAGGTATTCGGCAGCAATTCGGTGGATGGTCCCTCACTCCCACTGGGAGCAAAGGACCTCCCGCCAAATTGCCACCGCAGATCGCGATCACGGCTTTTTTTTTTTTTTTTGGCTGCTTGGGGCGGCCAAAACCCTGGAGCCAGCCCTGCCCCATATGTACAGTGCCCAGAATAATGACAATATGGAAAAATGGTAGTTCATTTTCTTCATTAGTGAACTGTGCTTGTGATAGGTTCTAGACTAATAGTTCTAGTTATCCACAGAACAGGGTCCAATACTACAGGTATAGCACAGGCAGCGGCAGTTCAGACGTCTTCTGCTCTACCCTGGAAATTTTGTTCTTGAAGTCCGACCAGGAGAAACCTCCGAGTAATTCATTCTCCATGTTAAATTCATTCTCCTTGTCAATTTTCTACTCCATGCCCAGAAGTATAAGTATACTCACTGCCAGGAAGTATAATTATGTTATGCTTTAACAATGCTTCGTTAAGAACTCTCAGCCACCATTTTGTTTTAAATATAAAAATCAATCGTGAGCATCTGTGTACAAGACTCTGGAATTTGTCTAAATGCATTTCTTTCAATGAAGGCTACTCAAAAGGAAGCAGGTATTACGTGTCCATGTTTGAATCAGATACAACCTTATCTTTACGGCTGCTGTAATTTGTCTCTAAGTACTCCTATGTGTCAGTTTTCCTCACTTAGGGAATCAAAATTCACTAGTCTCCACACAGGTCTAGTAAATGACAAATGCACTAAGATTGTGGGGCTTTCAGAGGCTGTGGTAATGGGGGGTCATAGAAAGTAGGCTAGAGACAAAAACCACATACAAAACATTCATCCATAACAGAAACTAAGTTTCAATATAGGAAATTCTGGGGACTTCCAGTTATGGATTTCATTTGTAAAGATTCTTTTTTTTTAAAAAAAAGGGCATAATATTCTTCTGTATCCACTTTAGATTAAAGGGAATATAATAAAGGCGTCACCAACCTATCCATCATGAGACACGTACATTTTAAAGGAAGGCTCATGTCATTGTCTCAAAACTAATCCAAATGATGATGATGATGAGGGGATGCCTGTTTAGCAATTCAAAGAGAAGAAGCAGTCTCTAGTCATTCTCCACCTGATGTCAAAGCATTTAGCTCCCAGTTTATCCTCTTATTGGCCCAGTTTTGTTTAGTCTGAAAGGATTCACTAGCGTAAACAAATATGCTGCTCTTGAAGAACTATAGCAATGGTTCCCAAACTTTAACAACCCGTGAACCCCTTTCACAAAAATATCAAATCTCGCAAACCCCCTCCTAAAAATGAATATTTCCAGGAATTTTCTCCCTTACTTGAGCATAAATTATAGAAGCAGCGATCTTGGAAATAATTTGTTTTTTTTATGACAAGCTTATTACACACTAATTGTAATAATAATAAAAAAATATTATTAATGTTATTACATTATGAAAACAGCAACACTCTTCCAAGATTTCACTACATGTTTCATCAAGGAGTACCAGACGTGAAACAGTATGGAAGTATTTAAGAAGCCACCTCAAATAAAGAGTTCCTCCCACAAGCGTTCGGGTCTTGAGCAGTCCAGGCAAACAATGCACGGCTACAACAAAGCTTAAACTTGTTCTACCAGGAAGTCATGGTCTTGGGGCTCGGGCTGCCAGCCCCTGCGGGGGCTGCCAGTCCCTGGGGTATTTAGGGATGGCTCTGTCTGCCATTACAGAATTTTTTTCTGAGAACCCCGATACATTTCGCAAACCGGCAAGGGTTCACAAAGCCCAGTTTGGGAACCACTGATCTATAGTAATACTCACACCTTTAAAAATGGCATTTCTTCCTAACAGTTATGTAACAGTTTCACTGCTTTACTACAGTTTATTCCTCGTATTTTAGTTCATCTTGATATGGGCCAAATTTATAAATTGTATTAGTTTTGTTTAACGGAAATGACAACCATCTCAAATGAGAGATGCAATGCAGTAAAGCAGGCCTAATTGCAATATGAAAAATCTCTGTGACTAATTAACACAGCTGTTGCCAAGAAATATGATAAAGCCAAACAAATAAAGCAACAAGTAACTTTTTTGTGAGTTCGCATGAGAGAAAGGGAAAGTAATAAAGGTACTGACTGGCAGAACCCCAGGGTGAACTCTCAGGGGTTCATGGGTTTTCAGCAAGTGTTGGGATCCTAAGTCCCCATTGTGCCTTTGGAAAGCTCTTCAGTTTCTATATTCAATACTCTATATTGATCTCTTGGATAGTTACTTAAAGTGCTGTTATGATATACAGCCTCCCAAGCAGAATGCAAACAAGAAAACCAAAAAGGACAACTTATTTAAGAAAAACAGTTAAAGGTTACTTAACTGCTGATCCAGCACCACTGAAGTTAGTGCAGGTTTTGCCGTTGACATCAATGGAGCAGGATCTGTCTCTTGCTGCACAGACTGCTCAGGAAATTTCTGACTATAAGTCAGATAGGTGGGACGCTAGTTATCTGAGTTTATACACTAGTACTTGTTTGCACATGCAAATGTTGCTGTTGCATGTACATCTAGGCTTTTTGGAAATCTGGCCTCAGATTGATAAATCTAGCGTTTAGGGTTTGATCCTGCAAGGTGCTAAGCACTCTGGTCTGGATCCAGCCGTGCATTTAAGCATGTGTTTAGTTGTAAACGTGAATAGTAGCTTCATGGAAGTCAAGGGAACTACTCGCTTGCTTAAAATTAAACACGTGCTTAAATGCTTTGCTAGATCAAGGCCAGAGCACTGTAGGCCTTGGCTACACTGGCGCTGTACAGCGCTGCAACTTGCTGCGCTCAGGGGTGTGAAAACGCCCCCCCCCCCCCCGAGCGCAGTGAGTGCAGCGCTGTAAAGCACCAGTGTAATCAGCGCCTGCAGTGCTGCACGTTCACTCGCAGTGCTGCACGCTACTCCCCTCGGAGAGGTGGAGTACATACAGCGCTGCGAGAGCTCTCTCGCAGCGCTGGCAGCGTGACTACACTCGCACTTCACAGTGCTGCCACGGCAGCGCTGTGAATTCCCGAGTGTAGCCAATCTTGCTGGATTGAGCCCTTAAACCACAGAATTCAGTATCTTTCCTGACAGCAACCTGGAAAGAAGAAATCCTAAGAAGTGGATGTAAAATCTACTATGTTGAATGCAAAAATTTAAAATGGTGAGTATAGAAAAATGATAATGGTACCGCATATCCAAAGGATCCATGTGTCCAGTATGATCTGACCCATCAGACACTTGTATTCATTTCCTATTCACCCTGTAGCCATCACTATTCAGAGGAAACAAGTTATGAAAACACCTTGACTATATCCTGCAAGGTTTTTCACAGGAACCAGAGTAGACTCGTGTCTGAACAGTGTTATTTGGCTCCCTTGTCACTACGGCGGTTGGCCAAAAATGTCAGTGGAAAATAGAAAATAATAGTATTAAAGGGCCCAGTCCTATAAGGTGTTGAGCACCTTCAACTTTCATGTGTGTTGAGGTTGCTCCTAGATATTCAAACTTTTTATGTACAGTACATTCACGGTAAAGTGAGTAGAGCTGATCAGTAAATAAAAACAAAGACATGAAATATTTTAAAAACAATTATTTTCTGTTTTCCATTGATATTTTCAGTGAACTGTACTAATGACAGAGAGCCAAATAGCACTGCTCAGATACAGGTTTAGTCTGGCTGCTGTAAAAGACCTGCAAAATGTAGTCAAGGCATTTTTATAGTTTGTTTCCTCTGAACAGTGATGGTTAATAATTTATCCTTCACTACCTTGGCAATTAGTGTTGATTAATCATTTCCCTCTTCATTTACACACACAAATGTGTCATTGCCAGAAACATCCTAGCAAGTGCCCCTGTAATTCTCCGACGTATTTGGGAACTATGTTGTTCCCAATGTAGATCAAAGATTAATATAACCTCCTCTCTCTAAAGTAACCTTTACAAACTGCGCTGAGCAGAAGCAACAGGCGCCATTTCAAGTTAAAGCAGCTTAACATCTGATTTCCACATCCTATTTTATTCACCAGTTACTGAAATATGGGAATTATTGCAGGGCAGCTAGCAACAGTAGCTGCTCCCCACTCTTCCTTTTTCAAGACAAAAGACTGTTGTCATTTGAGGGAACTCCCACTGATTTTAACCAGGCAACTGAAATTAGGTGTAAAAACTGTGGGGCAGATTTTCTCCTGTTTCTGAGGTCCAGTTGGCACAGAAGAAGGATATAGCTCCCTGATTCTGAGGGCCAGGGTGCCCTGGCATAAGTCAGAGCAACTCTTAGGGTGCTCAAATATCCACACTGCAGTTAGACACCCATGGCTGGCCCATGCCAGCTGACTCAGGCGCTGTTTAATTGCAATATAGATGTTCCGGCTTGGGCTGCAGCCCAATCTCTAGGACCGTCCTACCTCACAGGGTTCTAGAACTGAGGCTCTGGCCTGAGCCGGCTGCCTACAGCACAATTAAACAGCCCCTTAGCCTCAGCTGGCGGTGGCCAGCTGTGAGTGTCTAACTGCAGTGTAAACATACAGTTTCTAAAGGGAGTAAATTAGAGTATGCCAGGGAACTGTATACCAGCTCACAGTTCCCCCTCCACCATGGGAATTCTCAGCTAGCCAGTGTCTGGCTCTTTTGCTGCATGAGTGATGATAATGAGCCTATTAAGACTCGGCTCCCAATTCAATTCTGATTTTTTTAAAGCTACATCTGGCTGAAGGCTGCTGTCACCAGACCAGAGATTACTAGGTTGTTTTTCAAAGTAATATAAATTACTTAAAGGGTTTATGACTCAATTCCTCACCCTACTAAATCTAAATGTAAAAATACAATAAAGGAGCCAGCACAGCATTGCGTGTGAAACCAGAAATCTCTTTATTTTGTCGGAAATTTCCCTGCTTTTGTCTCTTTGCATCACATTGAATCTAACTTAGGGCATGATCCTGTAGAGATTCCGCACCTAGTTCTTTCTACCAGGAGTCACACTGAAAGCAACTCTTGGTAGAAGGGACTACAGCTGGTAATACAAAGTTTGCTGGAGGAGAACCCTAGGGAATGGTTTTGTTTTTTGAGAAACAAATTTTTTTTATTTTGGGGAAGGGGGTGGGGAGGATGTATGTGTTTCATCCACTCTTTTCTTTCCCCAGGGGGGTGGAAGTGGATGGGTGGGGAGAGAAAAAAAAAACAAATTGATTTTATATGACTTAGCAGAGAGTGTCTCTCTCTCGCCATTGAAAAACACTGACAGATTTTGACCATCTCTAACCTTATAAACATCTTCATTTTAGTAATTAGTTTAGATACTCCTACAAAGCCATTTCTGCTACATTAACATATCAGCATTTCCATCTTCCTCAGTCTTTTTGCACAGTTAAGGGCAATTGTAGTTTACCTATCCAGGTTTTTATCCCATGTTTATCACCAGAATAAGCAACCTAGCACCTCACAAAAATAATTAACCAAAAAAAATTATAGATAGATAAATTAGACTATTCATCTATCTAATGCCCCCCCACACACACACACACACACATTTTATGAGGTAATGAGGACTATGGGTCTTTGGTTGAAGTCTTGTTTTTTTTAACCTTAGAATTTTAAAATTCTTTCTTCCTCCTCCCCTGGCCAACTAGTCCTCTCCTCTCTTCCTTCTGGTCTTCTCTCCTGGTCCCTCTCCTCTTTTTTGCGTTGGGGTTTTTAGTTGGATCGGTTGAAGTAGTGTGTTTTGTCCTTTGTTCTGAAAGTCAGGAGACAGTGGTTGTTCTGATTGCTGGCAGCAATGAAGTCCAAAGCCTTGGTCTTTTTATTGAGACGGTTCCATTTCTCCCACTCTATTCTTGAGTTCTACAACTTCAGAAATCCCAAGGAATACAGCGACTGTGGAAAACGGTAGTGGGGGATACTTTGGTGCAGTCCAGTGGAAGGGCTTGGGGCATCTGACTAAGACTTACAACTTGACCTGGTAATCTATCGGGAGCCACTGTGAAGAGTAGACTATTGGAGTGATGTTCTCAAAGCTGATGTTGCTGAGAATTCAGACTGCTGTATTCTGAACTAACTGAAGCGTCTAAAAAGGTCTGGGTACTGCTACACAGGAATAGCGAATTACTGTAACCCAGGACATGAAGGTATAGATTACTGTGGCCAGGTTTTCATTTGGCAGAATGGGGCTGAATCCTATAGCCAATTACAGAGGGAAAAGCAAGGTGTTTTGGTTTTTGTGTGTTTGTTTTTTGCAGATGTAGTTATTTGAGCATCCAGCAGCAGTGAAGAATTAAGAAAAGGACCCCCAGGAGTCCAGAATAGCAAGGAAGGAGGGAAAGACACGAGGAGCAAATGACATTTTCTGTTATATCTGTGCAACTCAATTAAGTCTCCAGTGTAAATAACTTAGAATACATAGCTCCTATAAAGCTTTTTAGCAATAGATCTCAAATTCACAGTCTTTAATGTATTTATCTTCACTACACCTCTCTGAGGAAGGGAAGTATCATCCCCATTTTATAAAAGGGGAACAAGGCACACAGAGGCTCAGACTTGCCAAAGGTCACACAGGAAGTCTATGGAGGAGTAGGGAACTTTGAGAGTAGAATTTAGCCCTCTATTGTACAGAGCGAAAGCCAGTGGAAGAATCCAATGCCAAGCATTAACACTATTAATTGTTCACATTTAGAACTCAGTACTGGTCATCAATCACTGGTATCGGAGAGGAGCAAAATACTTCCCTGTATTTAGAGTAGCAGATGAATGTGGTAATGGTTGGCAATTGTTTACTTTTAAAAGGGTGTCGACCATATTTATATAGTGCTTTATTTATGGGTGAATTAAAGTTAAGCATGCAGTACAAATATTTGTTCTTCTCAGTTCTGGAAGAAGAAGCAGAACCCAGAGTGAATTAAGTTTGATTTCCCTGAAATTTTTAATGAACTAAAAATACAGACTGTGGCGGGGCGACAACTCACCAGTGCAGCGCCTCCCGCTGGTTGTCCAGGGAATTAGCTCTTTTCAGCCAGGAGCGCCCTCTGCCGGCTGCCATCTCGCCTGCCGCTGGCTCCGTGTCCCTCCCGGACCCCAGTGCCCTTCTACATGAGGGTTCTGCCCCCTGGCAGTACCCCCTTAGTCTGGGTCTCCCCTCCCTTGGGAACCCCTACGCCCTATCCCTCCCTTGCCTCAGTGGCAACTGTCAGTTATCGTCTAGCCCCCACTCCCTGGGGCAGATTGCAGTCTGTACCGCTCATCATCGGCAAGGGGGGGTCAGACCAGCTGCCTCTGCCTAGGTCTGGGCTGCCCCTCTACAGCCCTAGTACCCTTTTGTGGGCCCTCATCTCGGCCTGTAGCCGTGGGCTCTGATAGGCTGGAACTCCCCAGCTCCCTCTTCCCTTCCCCAGCACTGCTCTGCCCTGCCCTAGGTACCCTCCTCAGCTTCCCAGGAAGCCAGATCCTCCTCTCTCCATGTAGCTAGAGAGAGTGCGTCTTGACTTCTGGCCCCAGCTGGGCCCTCATTAAGCCAGCCACAGCTGTGGCTGCTTTCCAATCAGCCCAGCCTTTCCCCTGCCACAGCCCTCTCCCAAGGCTGTTTTAAGCCCTTCAGGGCAGGAGCCGGGTAACCACCCCGCTACACAGACCTTAGTTTCAGCCTTAAAGCTTTTACACTGAATGATTAGTCATTCTCAGTGGGTTTTGACTGAATGAAAGGAAAGATACAAGACTTCCTTAGATTTCTGTGGACATTAAACTACAGTAAAGATGAATGAATAAAGGGCATTTTTTTGCACTTCAAAAAGTATTAAGGTTAAAATCTGTTAATTACTGTTTTCCCAGAAATGCAGTTAGATTTAAAAAAAAAAAAAAAAAAAAAAAAAAGTGTTCCAAATATTTCACACATCTTGTTATATACTTTTAATTTCCAAATGACTTCCTGGATTTGACCCCTCGGCTTGACTACCTGCCAACCAGTTCCTCATCTATGGCCTCAGCAAGAGGCAGGGGAGCAGCAGGATCTTGTAGTTATCTTTCTCTGGGTATGTCTACACTACGAAATTAGGTCGAATTTATAGAAGCCGGTTTTATAGAAATCGGTTGTATACAGCCGATTCTGTGTGTCCCCACATAAAATGCTCTAAGTGCTCTAGTCGGCGGACCGCGTCCACAGTACCGAGGCTAGCGTTGACTTCCGGAGCATTGCACTATGGGTAGCTATCCCACAGTTCCCGCAGTCTCCGCCGCCCATTGGAATTCTGGGTTGAGATCCCAATGCCCGGATGATGCAAAACAGTGTCGCGGGAGGTTCTGGGTACATGTCGTCAGGCCCCTCCCCCTCCGTCAGAGCAACGGCAGACAATAGATTTGCGCCTTTTTACCTGGGTTACCTGTGCAGACAACATACCACGGCAAGCATGGAGCCCACTCAGCTCAGCTCAGCTCACCGTCACCATATGTCCTCTGGGTGCTGGCAGACGTGGGACTGCATTGCTACACAGCAGCAGCTGCTAATTGCCTTTTGGCGGTAGACGGTGTAGCATGACTAATAGCCGTGGGGCTGGCAGCAGTAGGGCTGCATTGCACCAGCCCCTTGCCTTTTGGTAGAAGATGGTATATTACGATTGGTAACCATCGTCGTCGTACTGCAGTGGCTGTCAATCATGGGCACCTGGGCAGACATGCTACTGTCTCGATGATGATGGCTATCAGTCGTAGTATGCTATTTTCTGCCAATTGCCCAGTATTGTCTGCTAAGCACCCAGAAGAGGCCAAGGGCGATCTGGGTGCTGGCAGACGTGGGGCTGGCAGATGTGGGGCTGCATTGCTACACAGCAGCAGCCCCTTGCCTTTTGGTAGAAGATGGTATATTACGACTGGTATCCATCGTCATCGTACTGCAGAGGCTATCAGTCATGCTGCACCGTTGCCTGCCAGCTTAAGATGTAAAAAATAGATTTGTTCTGTATTCATTTGCTTCCCTTCCCTCCGTGAAATCAACGGCCTGCTAAACCCAGGGTTTTCAGTTTAATCTTTGGGGGGACCATTCTGTGTGACAGTTGGTTGTGTTTCTCCCTGATGCACAGCCACCTTTCTTGATTTTAATTCCCTGTATCTGTACGCCATGTCGTCACTCGGCCCTCCCTCCCTCCCGCCCTCCCTCCTTCTCCTGGTCCGTCAGATACTAGTTTCGCGCCTTTTTTCAGACCAGGCGCCATAGCTAGCACTGGGATCATGGAGCCCGCTCAGATCACCGTGGCAATTATGAGCACTATGAACACCACGCGCATTGTCCTGGAGTATATGCAGAGCCAGGACATGCCAAGGCGAAACTCGGACCAGCCGAGGAGGCGATTGGAGCGCGGCAAAGAGAGCGATGAGGAAATTGACATGGACATAGACCTCTCACAAGGCACAGGCCCCAGCAATGTGGAAATCATGGTGTTACTGGGGCAGGTTCATGGCGTGGAACGCCGATTCTGGGCCCGGGAAACAAGCACAGACTGGTGGGACCGCATCGTGCTGCAAGTGTGGGACGATTCCCAGTGGCTGCGAAACTTTCACATGCGTAAGGGCACTTTCATGAAACTTTGTGACTTGCTTTCCCCTGCCCTGAAGCACCAGAATACCAGGATGAGAGCAGCCCACACAGTTGAGAAGCGAGTGGCGATAGCCCTGTGGAAGCTTGCAATGCCAGACAGCTACCGGTCAGTCGGGAATCAATTTGGAGTGGGCAAATCTACTGTGGGGGCTGCTGTGATTCAAGTTGCCAGGGCAATGAAAGACCTGGTGATATCAAGAGTAGTGACTCTGGGCAACGTGCAGGCAATAGTGGATGGTTTTGCTGAAATGGGATTCCCAAATTGTGGTGGGGCCATAGACGGAACCCATATCCCTATCTTGGCACCAGAGCACCAAGCCACCGAGTACATAAACCGCAAGGGGTACTTTTCAATGCTGCTGCAAGCCCTGGTGGATCACAAGGGACGTTTCACCAACATCAACGTGGGATGGCCAGGAAAGGTACATGATGCTCGCGTCTTCAGGCACTCTGGTCTATTTCGAAAGCTGGAGGAAGGGACTTTCTTCCCAGACCAGAAAGTAACCATTGGGGATGTTGAAATGCCTATTGTGATCCTTGGGGACCCAGCCTACCCCTTAATGCCCTGGCTCATGAAGCCGTACACAGGCAGCCAGGACAGGAGTCAGGACCTGTTCAACTATAGGCTGAGCAAGTGCTGAATGGTGGTGGAATGTGCATTTGGACGTTTAAAAGCGCGCTGGCGCAGCTTACTGACTCGCTCAGACCTCAGCGAAAAGAATATCCCCATTGTTATTGCTGCTTGCTGTGCGCTCCACAATATCTGTGAGAGTAAGGGGGAGACATTTATGGTGGGGTGGGAGGTTGAGGCAACTCGCCTGGCTGCTGATTATGCGCAGCCAGACACCAGGGCAGTTAGAGGAGCACAGCAGGGCATGGTGCACATCAGAGAAGCTTTGAAAACGAGTTTTGTGACTGGCCAGGCTACGGTGTGAAACTTCTGTTTGTTTCTCCTTGATGAACCCTCCGCCCCGCCCCCCCGGTTCACTCTACTTCCCTGTAAACCAACCACCCCCACCCTCCCCTCCCCACTTCGAGCACCGCTTGCAGAGGCAATAAAGTCATTGTTATTTCACATTCATGCATTCTTTATTAATTCCTCACACAAGTAGGGGGATAATTGCCAAGGTAGCCTGGGATGGGTGGGGGAGGAGGGATGGAAAAGGGCACACTGCATTTTAAAACTTTAACTCTTATTGAAGGCCAGCCTTCTGATGCTTAGGCAATCGTCTGGGGTGGAGTGACTGGGTGGCCGGAGGCCCCCCCCCCACCGTGTTCTTGGGCGTCTGGGTGAGAAGGCTATGGAACTTGGGGAGGAGGGCTGTTGGTTACACAGGGGCTGTAGCGGTGGTCTCTGCTCCTGCTGCCTTTCCTGCAGCTCAACCATATGCTGGAGCATATCAGTTTGATGCTCCAGCAGACAGAGCATTGACTCTTGCCTTCTATCTGCAAGCTGACGCCACCTATCATCTTCAGCCCGCCACTTGCTCTTTTCATCCTGCCATTCAGCCCGCCACCTCTCCTTTCGTTCATATTGTGCTTTTCTCATGTCTGACATTGACTGCCTCCACATTCTGCTGTGCTCTATCAGCGTGGGAGGACATCTGGAGCTCCGTGAACATATCGTCCCGCGTCCTCCGTTTTCTCTTTCTAATGTTCACTAGCCTCTGTGAAGGAGAAACATTTGCAGCTGGTGGAGGAGAAGGGAGAGGTGGTTAAAAAAGACACATTTTAGAGAACAATGGGTACACTCTTTCATTACAAGGTCGCATTTTTCCTCTTATAGTGAGGGCCTGCCAGTTTGGTATGAGAGATCACTCACGCAGTGCCAGGCAACAGATTTCGGCTTGCAGGCAGCCATGGTAAGCCACAGTCTTTTGGCTTTTTTAACCTTCTTAACATGTGGGAATGGTTTCAAACAGCAGCGCCCTCATTTCCCATATCAAGGATGAATTGGGTTGGCCATTTAAAATGGGTTTTCAATGTAAAAGGAGGGGCTGCGGTTTCTGGGTTAACATGCAGCACAAACCCAAGTAAACCCCCCCCCCCCCACACACACACAATTCTCTGGGATGATCACTTCACCCCTCCCCCCACCGCGTGGTTAACAGCGGGGAACATTTCTGTTCAGAAGAGCAGGAACGGGCACCTCTGAATGTCCCCTTAATAAAATCACCCCATTTCAACCAGGTGACCGTGAATGATATCACTCTCCTGAGGATAACAAAGAGAGATAAGGAATGGATGTTGTCTGCATGCCAGCAAACACCGGGACCATACGCTGCCATGCTTTGTTATGCAATGATTCCAGACTACGTGCTACTGGCCTGGCGTGCTAAAGTGTCCTACCATGGCGGACGGGATAAGGCAGCCCTCCCCAGAAACCTTTTGCAAAGGCTTTGGGAGTACATGAAGGAGAGCTTTCTGGAGATGTCCCTGGAGGATTTCCGCTCCATCCCCATACACGTTAACAGACTTTTCCAGTAGCTGTACTGGCCGCGATTGCCAGGGCAAATTAATAATTAATCATTAAACACGCTTGCTTTTAAACCATGTGTAATATTTACAAAGGTACACTCACCAAAGGTCTCCTGTGTGCCCTCAGGGTCTTGGGTGAGTTCGGGGGTTACTGGTTCCAGGTCCAGGGTGACAAACATATCCTGGCTGTTGGGGAAACCGGTTTCTCCGCTTCCTTGCTGCTGTGAGCTACCTACATTACCTCCATCCTCATCTTCCTCGTTCCCCGAACCCTCTTCCCTGTGTATTTCTCCATTGACGGAGTCATAGCACACGGTTGGGGTAGTGGTGGCTGCACCCCCTAGAATGGCATGCAGCTCCGCGTAGAAGCGGCAAGTTTGCGTCTCTGCCCCAGACCTTCCATTTGCTTCTCTGGCTTTGTGGTAGGCTTGCCGTAGCTCCTTAATTTTCACGCGGCACTGCTGTGTGTCCCTGTTATGGCCTCGGTCCTTCATGGCCTTGGAGACCTTTTCTAATACTTTGCCATTTCTTTTACTGCTACGGAGTTCAGCTAGCACTGATTCATCTCCCCATATGGCGAGCAGATCCCGTACCTCCTGTTCGGTCCATGCTGGAGCTCTTTTGCGATCCTGGGACTCCATCACGGTTACCTGTGCTGATGAGCTCTGCATGGTTACCTGTGCTCTCCACACTGGGCAAACAGGAAATGAAATTCAAACGTTCGCGGGTCTTTTCCTGTCTACCTGGTCAGTGCATCTGAGTTGAGAGTGCTGTCCAGAGCGGTCACAATGAAGCACTGTGGGATAGCTCCCGGAGGCCAATAACGTCGAATTCCATCCACACTACCCCAATTCCGACCCGCAAAGGCCGATTTTATCGCTAATCCCCTCGTCGAAGGTGGTGTAAAGAAACCAGTTTAAAGGTCCCTTTAAGTCGAAAGAAAGGGCTTCGTCGTGTGGACGTGTCCAGGCTTAATTCGATTTAATGCTGCTAAAGTCGACCTAAACCCGTAGTGTAGACCAGGCCTCTGTTCAGCAGAAGCAACAGAAGTAATAAAGCACCACAAACAACCAGCCAAGTGTTAATGGAATTAGCCTGTTCCAGACAAGTTCAGATCCTGGATACTATAGGGATGGGACTAACCCTCAGAATAGAATAATATTGCTAGGATGGGCCATTGGGTGACATTGCCCAGCCTTATTGGCCTGAAGGCAATATGTCCCTGCAACAGTCCTGCCATATTCCACCACTAAATTTTTTTATGGCAGGATTGTCTCAAGCAAAGCTGAGGGGTTATATAAAACCATTCAACTAAGCCCAGAGCTGCAAGACCCAAGATTTAGTAGGTGAGCTTTGTTCTGTGACATACCATACAATCCAGACTAATGAGTAGCGGTGTCACCTTTGCCCTGTAACCTAGGATGCTTTACTACTTTGCTGCTGTAATTTCCAACCTGGACTACTCACAAACAGCCTCCAGCATGTAAGTCACTCCCAGGTATGTCTGTGTCTGCTGCAGTCAGCCAGCCACACCTTGGCTCTTACTAGCCTTAAAAATCACTACATGATGACCCCAACACACATCCAGATTTTCCCAAAAGAGTATGTCCTGTACTGCCAGTCCTTTCCTGGACAGTATGGATATATTAAATCTGTTATTCCTGTAAGGGAATAATATGCACACAACTTGCTACCTCAAATGGAGTTACCCAGACACTTCAACTTGAACTCACTGAATTAGATAAAACAAGTTTATGAACTACAAAGATTGATTTTAAGTAATGAGGCATAAAAGTCAGAAATGGTTACAAGAAAAATAAAGATGTTTACTAATGCCTAACAAACTATATCAGGAGTCAAGCAAAGTTTCTCACCACATGCTCTAGCAGATTACAGACCAAACTCTCAGGTCAGGACCCCTCCACTAGAGTCCAACACCAAGTTCCTTTGTCTCTTCCAGTGAAGAGAGATGGGTCCCTGGGGGTGTTTTCCCTCCTTTTTATATGTTAAGGTCACCTCCTGAAAAAGCATTTCCAGCTGAGAAGCAGCAGCCAAAGAGCCTGTTGGTTTTTCCACCTGTTTGAACTTCTTTTGCCTTCCCCTCCTGATTGCTGACTGATGCTTAAATGCAAACTAAGCAGAGCACACATTCCTTTGTTTAGGACAGATCTATGTGCCAGCTTCTGTTTGGGTAGAGTTGTGGGGTTTGGAACATGTGTTAACACTACCATAGAGGGGAATCTTATAACTGCACACTGTATTTTTTATATTTTATGCAAGAGATTGTTGTATTTTATGCAAGATGGCTCATGTAAGGTATAATTGGAAAGCTTGTAATTTACTGAACGTGATTATCCAATTTGTATGCATGTATAATTTCCGTATCTAAAGTTAGGAATATTGACTATGTAACAATTACAACTGTGTGTATACTTGGGAAATGCCCACCAGACAGTAAGCAATCAGCCTGAATGGGCCATTAGAAAAAGACAATGAGTCTTTGAAGATGTGGATCTCCCATCTGCCTAGAGTTCCTTCCTGTAGACATTGCAAATAAACCTAGTTTCATAGTTGCTTTGACACTGCAAGGTCAGGTGATAAGATCACAAATACCACCTTGGACACGGCTGGTACTTTTCCTCTGTAGGGGGATGGGGATCAAAGAAAGGTTTCCCGCCTTAGGTAAATCCTTTTTAAGGCTGGGGAGGGGGTTAAAGTAGACTCTCCTCCATTGCCTACCCAAGAAGAAAGACTGCTGAAAGTACCTGAAGGGACAAAGGAACTAACATGAGGGGAAAGGCCGGGGTGAGTCCAGACTGAGACAGGGGTCCAGTCCATAAGAAGAAATAACTGGAACTCTAAGCTACAGAAATTCTGCAACTTGCCTAAAATAACATCTAGGGTGAGAAATTATTTCTTGAAACCAGTCTCTTTAAGATCTTAACCTTAGTATGTGTGTTTTGTTTTATTTGCTTAATAATCTGCTTTGTTCTGTTTGCTATCCCTTTAATCACTTAAAACCTGCCTTTTATAGTTAATAAAATTTGTTTTGTTTATTATTAAACCCAGTTAGTCCAATTTCTAACTGGGGGGGGGGGCAAGAAGTTGTGCATATCTCTCTTCACATTGAGGGAGAGGACAATTTTTTATGAGCTTACGCTGTGCAGATCTTTCTATACAGCACAAGATAATATTATCTTGGCTGTACTTTCCAGAGGGAAGCTGCTCTTGAGTGCTGGGTGATTTCCTAGCTGAACTTTCCCACAGAGAGCTGTTTGCAGACTGTGATTCTACAGCTGGTGCATTCCTACCTGTGTGTGTGCTGCCAGAGAGCCTAATTCAGCAAAACAGGGAGAGGGAGCCCAGGCTAGCTGAGCAGGCAGGCTCAGTGAAATCCCAGTACATCGGGTGGTGACCCAAAAGGGGGGTCAAACCTGCCACAGTATGTAGGGTGTAAACACAGGGATATATTCTGTCACACACTCCCATAACTCGTACCTGCCCAAAGCTCTTATGCCATGACAACTGGGTAGGTTCAGTGCTATGGAGAGGGGGCATGGAATGAACAGTGGGTTTAGAACACGTGAATGTACTGAATGAATTCAGAGAATAGCGGATGGAGATTTCTTATTAAACATGTAAAAAAAAACTGCAGTGTGTTCCAGTCAAGGCTTCAATTCTGGGAAAAATGTCTTATTGCTGAAGAGGCTCCAGTTATCACCATGGAGCTCTTTCTGCAGGATGTAGCTCATTCTCTATACTATGCAGTAAGAGAGTATGAGCAACAAACTTCACACTAGAATTATGGGCTCTATAGCTGGGGGGAAGCAGGAACCTTTGGCTGCAGTTTTGTCAGCATTGTCTGAACTGGCCCAGTTTGCTAACCTGTACTTCCATGAACCACAACACTGAAAGTTCACATGAATATTAGTTTTCTAGAGCATGTTCTACACACCCAGGAATTCTACACCCACCATCTAACAAATAAGGGTTTTCTTACTCACTCCCCATTTTGATCAACCCTGTGCATTACAGAGCAAATGTGGCAACCATTTCTAGTTGCCTCTCTGATCAGTGTCTTACAGGATCCTTTAGTACTCCATAGAATCATAGAAGTGTAGGACTGGAAGGAATCTCAGTAGGTCATCTAGTCCAGTCCCCTGAATTCCAGGCAGGACTAAATAATAACTAGATTATTCCTGACAGGTGTTTGTCTAACCTATTATTAAAAACCTCCAGTGACGAAGATCAAACAACCTCCTTAGGCAGTTTGTTCTAGTGCTTAACTACTTTGACAGTTAATTTTTTCCTAATGTCCAACCTAAACTGCCCTGGCTTCAGTTTAAACCCATTGCTTCTTGTCACATCCTCAGAGGTTAATGAGAACAATTTTACACCCTCCTCTTTGTGACAACCTTTGATGTACTTGAAAACTGTTATCATGTTCCCCCCTCAGTCTTCTCTTCTCAGACTAAACATACCCATTTTTTTCAATCTTTCCTCATAAGTCATGTTTTCTAGACTTTTAATAATTTTTGTTGCTCTCCTCTGGACTTTTACCAATTTGTCCACATCTTTCCGGAAATGTGACACAATACTCCAGCTGATGCCTGATCAGTAGGAGTAGGGCAGAAGAATTACTTGTTGTGTCTGCTTACAACACATCTGCTAATACATCCCGGAAAGATGCTTGCTTTTTTTGCAACAGCGTTATACTGTGAACTCATATTTAGCTTGTGATCCACTATAATCCCCAGATCCTTTCCACAGTTCTCCTGTCTAGGCAATTTCCCATTTTGTATGTGTGCAATTGATTGTTCCTTCTTAAGTAGAGTACTTTGAATTTGTCCTTATTGAATTCCATCCTATTTACTTCAGACCATTTCTCCAGTTTGTCCAGATCATTTTGAATTTTAATCCTATCCTACAAAGTAATTGCAACCCCTCCCAATTTGATAACATCTGCAAACTTTATAAGTGTGTACTCTATGCCATTATCTAAATAATTTATGAAGATATTGAATAGAACCAGACCCAGGACCGATCCCTGTGGGACCCCATTTGATATGCTCTTCCAGTTTGACTCTGAACCACTGATAACTACTGTCTGGGAATGGTTTTCCAACCAGTTATGCACACACCTTATAGTAGCTCCATCTAAATTGTATTTCCCTAATTTGTTTATGAGACGGTCACGCAAGACTAAAGTCAAGATACCCACACCTACCACTTTCCCCTTTCCACAAAGCTTGTTACCCTGTCAAAAAGAGCTGCTAAGTTGGTTTGACATGATTTGTTCTTGACAAACCCATGTTGACTGTTACATATCACCTTACTATTTTCTAGGTGTTTGCAAACCTAGAAAATTGCTTGCTTGCTTATTTGCTTCATTTTCTTTCCAGATACTGAAGTTAAGCTGTCTGGTCTTTAATTCTCCGGGTTGTCCTTATTCACCTGTGATGGGGTGTCCACCCCACACAAGGCTTGAAGGGGTGAAGGTGCCAGTGTGACGTTATTGACATAAACTGGGACCGTATAGATCATTGTTGCAACCAAGGTCCTGTGGTGGCACCCAAATCTGGTATAAAGGGGGTCAAATGGGGTGTCTAGGACAAGGTTATGGTTTACTGGTTATGATTATGCTGTCTATATGTGTGTATCAGTTTTGTAGTTGAAGTTATGAATATTGGCTCTATGGCAAACTTATGCTATGCTTCTGGGTGACATCCCAGACAAGCTGAGATTAGCTCTGCCTAGCCTGCTTGATGGCCCATTAAGGACCATCAGCTATACAATGGACCCATTGAGAGAAGGCAGATACGCCTTGTAACTCAGCAAAGTATGCAGGGACTGGCCCATGTGACTCCAGACTCCATCTTGCTGTAATTTTCCACAGTAAGAACAAAGAGGTGATCTTACACCTGGGAAAGACTATATAAGGCTGATGCCGCATCTCCATCTTGTCTTCAATCCTGCTTCATACCTCTGGAGGAACTTTGCTACAAGCTGAAGCTTTGGACAAAGGACTGAGGACCCATCCCAGCGGGGGATGTATTCCAGAGACTTGATTTGAACCTGCAGTTTATTCCATCGCTGCTGCAAGCCTGAACCAAGAACTTTGCCATTACTGTATGTAATTGATTCCATTTAACCAATCCTAACTCTCATCTCTATCTTTTTCCTTTTATGAATAAACCTTTAGATTTTAGATTCTAAAGGATTGGCAACAGCGTGATTTGTGGGTAAGATCTGATTTGTATATTGACCTGGGTCTGGGGCTTGGTCCTTTGGGATCAGGAGAACCTTTTTCTTTTACTGGGGTATTGGTTTTCATAACCATTTGTCCCCATAACGAGTGGCACTGGTGGTAATACTGGGAAACTGGAGTGTCTAAGGAGATTGCTTGTGGGACTTGCGGTTAGCCAGTGGGGTGAGACCGAAGTCCTCTTAGTCTGGCTGGTTTGGTTTGCCTTAGAGGTGGAAAAGACCCCAGCCTTGGGCTGTAACTGCCCTATTTGAGCAATTTGTCCTGAGTTGGCACTCTCAGTTGGGTTCCGCCAGAACTGCATTGTCACAGCCAGGTAGGTACTTGGAGGAGGAGCCAGGGAGCAGGGATTCATTAAAGGAGTCTCAGCTGGACAGGAGCAGGAGGGGCCTGTATAAAGCCCAGGAACTGAGAGCAGAAAGGGGCTATAGGGGAAGTAGTCTGTAGTCACTCCCTGGGAGAAGGGAATTGTGTAAGGCGCTAGAGATAGGTAGCCTACAATTACTCCCTGGGAGGAGGGAGTTTGGGCTGGCAAACCCAGAGAACGGGGAGAGCCAGAAACCTAGGCAATGCTCAGGGGAAAAGCAGTAAGGTATGGAGAAGGGAAGAGCTGCTCTGCTGATGAGAAGGCCCCTGTGCTGAAACCTGGCGTAGAGGGCATTCCCAGGCTCTCCTACCAGTGACTGGGGGGAGTGGTGCTGACCAGATGGTGGAGCTTGGACTGCTTGGGACAGTTCGCTTTGGAAAATTTTAATACCTCAGAAGGAGAGGACTATAGTGACCTTGTTGGAGGGCCAAGTCATGAACAGGAAGCTGCAGCTCCTGGAGTGAAAGGGGCCACAGGGTGAGACAAGATGATGGGCAGAGAGACTGCCAGAGGAGGGCGCAGCACCCAGAAGCAGCTCTGGAATCCCCAGAGTGACTAGGAGGATGTGCCACTTGTGGTGAGTGCACCCTGTGACATTGCCTTTTTATAGATTGGCCCTCTATTTATATTCTAGTCCTCTGGAATCTCTTCTGTCTTCCACGAGTTTTTGAAGATAATTGCTAATGGTTCAGTCAGCTCCTTGACTAGGTTAGGATGTATTCATCCATGTCTTCCACTAGAGGTATCAAATGTTATTTTCATGGAGGAATGAGGTTGGGTTTAGCGTAACCAATTATGTTTACCAGAATTCATATTGGCCAAACTACTTACTGGCTTCATTATAGCATCTAATTAGCCACACAACTGCTGGGACCTGTCTAATTCCAGTTTTCAGTAAGGAACAGGAAGTAAGATTGCATTGTGCCTTAAGTGTGGCAACTTCTAACTTCCTGATGACTTTTTACACTTCATAGCACAACCTATATCCAAAATATAGGTGAGTTGGTGGTTTTACCTTTGTAAGTCCATATTCAAAACAATTACCACACACTAGTATTTAACCTGGTAGCTTATATGTAGAACAGGAAACAGCTGTGGTTTCCATTAGTAAATGCTGATCTTTTGAATGGAGAGCCCTGTGCCTCATTCAGGAGTGACTCAGTGAAACAACTGCTTGTAAAAGTTATAGCTATTAGCCGCCTATCTATAATTAGCCAGTCAACTAAAGTTGACTTTACTTAATCTCTATCAATCTAATTCATCTTACAAAAAGTGCTCAAGTCTTTTAAGTAGTAACAATATAGTGTTAATGACAATGAAAAACACTCAGGCCTCAATCTTGCAGCAGCTCCAAGTGGATTCCTGCTGATTTCAATGGGATTCCCCAGAGAACCACCTGCAAAGGGCCAGTTGCAGAATAAGGGCCTTATCTGACACTTTTGTTCTATAGATCTCAAAGCACTTTCAAAAGGGGAGTTCTCAATAATATCCCTATTTTACTGATGGGGAAACTGAGGTTCAGAGTCATGCTCAAGGCCATACAGTAAGTCAAAGCAATACCAAGAACGGAGCCCAAGTCTCCTCGCTCAGTCTGGTGCCCCCTCTATGCTTCCCAAACAAGTTTAGAAGGTAGACAAATAATTCACTAGATTAATAGGTTTGCCAGTTTTCTGCTCTGGAAACCCAAGTTCAAGTGGTGATTCAGGCCCTAAATAAATCTGACGGTGCCATCCTAACTCCCATTTACTAACTACGATACCTGCCTGCTTAAAGAACGAGAGAGCTGCTTTGCCACATTAGCCACAGCAAAAGGAACTGAATTTTCCAGGACTGGCTCTGCTGGGGGGGTACTACTGCAAGAAAATCGATTGACAGCTCTGATGATAGCCTCTGCTCAGAAAGGTGAGAATCATGTAATGTTAACTGACACTTAATTTCTGTCTATGTAAATCCCAGATGTGATTGTGCAGCAGGTCACTTCTCCATAGATAGCCAATATATATATATAGGCTAAGAGGAATGTCAAAAAGGAGAAGTAAATTCCCTTGAAATCAAGGAATGAGTGGATAATGTGTTCACACATGGGTGTGATGAATAGAAAGTTTATCTATGAACAATGCCAAGAGGCAGAAATCCCTGAGGAGCACTGAGTATAACTGAGGGCAGAATTTGGCCCAGGAGAATGGAAAAAGTATGAATTCTGGGAAAATCAATTTATACTATCGCTCCTCACCACAAAA
Organism: Malaclemys terrapin pileata; assembly: GCF_027887155.1. Taxonomy (NCBI): domain Eukaryota; kingdom Metazoa; phylum Chordata; order Testudines; family Emydidae; genus Malaclemys; species Malaclemys terrapin. The sequence continues at coordinate 27,763,363 of NC_071509.1, forward strand.
ACGAAACATTAGAAGAAATCAATACATACAAGGCCCGATTCTATAAGCAGTTTGGTACTTCTCCTGCAAGGGGCTGAGCACCGTCAACGCCTATTAAAGTCAATGGGAGCTGAGTGCACTCACCATATTACTGGAGAAACAGCAGATTATGGGTCTGTCCTAGGGCAGCCCCACCTAGAGCATTCCCTGTTGTAGGCCATGGCAGGACAGGCACATCTGCTTCAGTTTCCCCTTTAAGTCCCCAGTACCTCCATGAAAGCTTATCCTCTAGTCCATCAATGCGGTTTGATACCAAAACACAATTCAAAGAGTCGCCAACAAGAGTCCCAAACATAGCCCATTTCCCACATGTAGTTCTTAAAACCCCACTTTTCCCAGCATGGACTGACACCAGCCTCTTTGAGTCCTTCCATACCATACTCCAGTGATTTCCACCACACCTAGGCTCCTTGTCAGTCCCCATCTGTCCCTCTGGCAGGACAGCCACTGCAGCCCTTCCAGCTAGAGTGGAACCCCACTCTTCCCAGCAGGAACACCCACAGCCTCTGTGCTGGGAGATCCATCTCACCAGGAGAGCATCCTTCATGCCCCCAGGTCCTATCACAACCTGGGTCCAGTTCTCCAGTGTGGAGACATCAGCTTCTCCCCTCCACTGCTCCCCTGCCTTCAGCCCTCTCCAACCCTATGCAGCAGCTCTCCAGCTTAGAGCCAGCACACACCTCCCTCTGCTGTTCGCTGGCCTTCAGCTCTCTGGCCCCGGCCCTCTGACTTGGGGATGGCAGCCAGCAAACTCTTCTTGCTGCTCTCAGACCTTCAGCCTTCTCCCAGGAACCACTGTCAATCTCCTGGCTCTGACAGCTCTCACCTCATGTCTTTCTCCCAACTCACAAGGTCTCTCCTGCACTGAATCCCTCTTCCTCTAGGGCCCAGGAGCCCTCTTTTAAGACCAATTCATTGGCCAAATTGAGTCACAGGTGCACTGGTCCTACTGCTTCTTAAAGGGCCAGTGTTACCCTGACAGGACCACATCCTGAAGCTGTAAAGGACATGATCATGAGATGGAGATAATTATTACCTAGAAGGATCATGTTCACCAGTTCAAGGCCAACCCACCAAGATGAAATGGCTCTATAAAGCTAGTTACTATTTGTATTAGAGTAGCACCTAGAGACCTCAATCAGGGATCAGGGCCCTACTGTAGTGTCACTTGTATTTAGTTTCCATTACATTCACACCTAGATGATACAAGATGCTCAGCATGTTAAAAAAAGTCTATTCAAAGATGTCCCATGTTCGGTTTGTGTACAGTGCCAAGAACAATGGGGGCCTGGTCCATGACTGGGGCTTCAAGACACTCTGCTAGTACAAATATTAAACAACAAAAGGAATGTTGAAGAAGGTGTTCAGTGCAAGCAGCAGTGCAGGATACCTTGCTAGTACACAAGAGTGCCCCTTGTACAGCTGTTTAGTGCTTATTTTGCAGTCACCAGCTATGACATTCTGGGGTGCTACCCAGACCAGTGAGAGACTCTCTGCAAACTCGGGTGCCTGACAATGCTTGGATGCTCTAGCTCGCACCTGGGCTACTCACAAACAGCCTTCTAGCATGCAGGTAACACCAGGAGAGTCCATGTATAGCTGTAGTCTGTCAGCCACACATCAGTCACTCTGGCTTCCACCATCTTGGTTACCACTTGCAGGGTGACCCAACACACTTCCAGGCCCACATTTTCTCTCAAAACATGTGTCCTGCACTGTCCAGTCCTCTTCTGGATGGTCCAAATATGTTAGACCTGTTGCCCCATTAAGGGGATCAATATACAACAGTCTGCTACGTTTAAATAGAGTTATCCAAACAATTCACAACCCTCGACTAGTTTTAATTAAAGAATAAAACAATTTTGTTTAATGCCTTATACTTGTACTCACTTAAAATCTCTTTGTAGTTAGTTGTAAATAGTTACAGAGGAAAAAGATAAAACGCTTCATAAACTTACTAAACTAGATTTAGTTCAAGGTGAAATTCTTATCACAGGTTTCCAGCTACATTGCTGAGCAAAAGAGAAGTATGGGGGAGAGAACTTGGAGTGTTCTTGCCCTTCCCTTTTATAGTTCAGTCATTCTTTGAAATGCATTTTTCTTAGGGTTACTGCAGTACAGAGTAAAGGCAGTGACATGGTGTCTGGTGGTGAAAGAGGTTACATGCTGTTTCTTCTCACGTCTGTTTGCTGAAAAGCAGATTTTCCTTCTGTGTTCCCCCTCCTGCTGTCTGAGAACCCTGTTTACAATTTAAATGTACATTGAAGTGTACAGCCACACTCCTGTGTTTAGGATAGACCTGTTCAACAACTTTTCTCTAGGAAGGGCTTGTGTTTGGATTTTTTTTTTAAACATGTGCTAATATCGTACAGGGGGATTTAATAACTTTACACATAATGTTGCTACCTACATCTTGATATTGACCAGCAAGTTGTTTTTCAAATGATACCTCACAAGGAATATTTTGTACAAAGATTATTACAATGGTGTTGAATGTGAATACAAGGGTGCATTTGGTCCCATCAAAATGTGAAGATTTTTGCTGGAGACAGTTTTCCTAATAAGCCACCTGCCCTTCCCCACATAGCTGTCAGGTAGTTTCAAGTCCACATTCTTATCTAAGAAAATAGAGGCAGAAAAAAATGTTTACAGACCTTCTGGATCCACATAAGACCCTCTGACATCCCCAGATCTCCATTTATTTGTAAAACCATCTTTTGGAGGTTGGCTGTTTGGGAGGGGCTGAGCATACATGGGGGTAGGGGAATGAGGACTAACAATATAGCTGACTGATAAGACGGGGTGGGGGCGGGGGTGGAATCGTTTAGCATCCAAAGCAAAACTTCAGCCTAGGAAAACTTGTGAACAATGTTTACCTTTGTCTGCTTGAAAGAATTAGTCTCAGCAAAGGTGCCAAGGGAAGGGGCATGGAGAGCACTGCTTGATCCCCCTAGTGTTGGAGAGGAGAGGAAGTGGACTCTGCTGTGGAGAATGACTGCTCTAGAGACTTACACTCTTTCTATCTGGCATTTACAAGCCACATATTTCACACAAACCTAGCCAAATTGTTTAAGGGAAAAAAATCTGTTTCTCCCAATGTTAAAGGCCTTTGAGAATATCTACACCATGGTAGAGTGTACAGTCAAAATGACATGCTTTCTAAAGAGTTGTATGGCACCTTTGAAATAGTCCCATAAAACTCTTTGATGCACTCTACAAAACGTTAACGCTTCTCTTCATGCGGAGGCAACACAGAACGGTGGATAGTGAGGGGACACAATTGAAAGGTTCTGTGGGGGCACATGACTAGCCCACACCTCACCTCTGCTTCTATCCCCTAAAACTTGTTATGTGTGTAGACAACATACACTAGCAACTTCCTCCTGCTTTCCATCCTGTGGCTGCCTAGCTCATTGCAGAGCTTGCAGGCATCCCTCCTGCCTGAACTATCAATCAATTTAGCAAGTGTTCAAAGCAAGACCCAGGAAAGGGAGCAACGCAGTTGGGATGCCCAGTCCCCCACACGCCGCCAAGGTGGGATGGAGCTTGGGGCTGGATTGTCTCAATTAACAAGAAGTTGGAGAATTATCAATCACTTTTTGTTGATGGGGAGATAGTGAGAGGAGAATATAACACCCCCAAATTGCCTTCTCCTTGATAGGCACATTGGAGGCTGCTGCTGTTTCAATGCATCCCCAGCACGGGTGTAAAATACAACCAGAATTTCTGCAGTTAATTCTGTGCCCACTCAAGCAATTGACCATAATATCTGATTTGTTTAAAGCCTTAAAATCTGCAATGATTTGGTAGTATAAGTCAATATGCCAAAACAATGAAACCACTGATACACTATAATGGAAGTAAGGCATTAAAATCAGCAAAATTTTGACGTTCTTAAACATGTAACTGACACAATGCAGCCATTATGACAGGATTTTTATGTTAAAAGGCATCTCTGCTTTAGCTATATGACAAACTGTACCAGTCTCTTTATCTTGTTACAAGCTTTATTGCAGACTTCACCCATGGCACATGACCATAACTTGATTATATCTAACTGTAAATCTCATGTCACTATAAAGAATGCAACTTTAATTCATTTTTCACTTAGTTCAAGGGAAGGGGCAGAGAACTAGCTGTACCCCAGAGTTCTAAGAAACAACCTCTAGAGTTTGGGCGGGGAACGGATTAATTGAATAGCCGCTAATCTGGAGAGATAATGGGCTCAAAGTCTCATAGGTTAATCAGTCCTGATTTTCCATATCATGAAAGTATTGCACACTTGGAAACAGCAAGTAAATGGCTAGAGATAGACCTCAGACTCATGAATTATAATGATTGAGGCACATTGGCCACTCTCTGATTGAAGGCAATGCTAATAGAGCCTAAATCTGCATTGGGCTAAGAAAGTGCCCTCATTTTCCACTGGCTTCAGTGAAAAGTTGAGGATGCTCAGCATATCAGGAGATGCTCAAAGACATGCAGGAGTCAGCTTTAAGACTCTGATTCAATAAAGAACTTAAGCATATACTTAACATTTGCACTTGCTTAAGTCAAATGTTAAGCATGTGTTTAAAAGCTTGGCTGATTCAGGGCCTTAGTCTTAAGAAAAAAATTCGCACAGAAATACTTCAGTTAGTTTAAAAAAACCACAAAATTACATCATAAAGCTAGTGAAAGTATCATACAACTATAGGCTGACGGTCAATTACAGTAACATGGGTAAATCCTGGGGGTTATTGGGAAATTTATATTCTACAGTAGAACCTCAGAGTTATGACCATCTCAGGAAGGGAGGTTGTTCATAACTCTAAAATGTTCATAACTCTGAACAGAACATTATGGTTCTTTCAAAAGTTTACAACTGAACACTGACTTAACAGCTTTGTAACTTCACTATGCAGAAGAAAAATGCTGCTTTTAACCATCTTAACTGAAATGAAACAAGCACAGAAACAGTTTTCTTACCTTGTCAATTTTTTAAACTTTCCCTTTATTTTTCTTAGTAGTTTACATTTAACAGTACTGTTTGCTTTTTTTGTTTTGTTTTCTTTTTGTCTGCTGCTGTCTGGTTGCCTACTCCTGGTTCCAAATGAGGTGTGTGGTTGAACAGTCAATTCATAACTCTGGTGTTCGTAACTCTGAGGTTCTACTCTACAGTGTTATCCCATTGTACATAGGAACATAACACAATTTGTGCTTCAAAATATAATAATGAAAACACAGAACATATCTCTGCTGCTGATGGATGGCGGTTGAAGCCATAAGATTTGGCATATACCAGCTATGGATAAACTGATATTAAGCCTACAAAACAAATGTAAATACTACGTGCTGACCTGTACAGGTTTTTATATTTGTCCCATCAGTAGAATATCTGAACACCTTCCAGTAGAGCATATGGGGATGTGACTAATATATGACATGTGTGGTTCATTTTCTCTCATCCTCTCCCCAGTTAAAACTAGTGTGTGCGCAGTAGTGTTTTGGTTGTCTGATTACTGTGCTCTTTTCTTTCTTAGCAAAGGCAAGGTCAAATAATTATGTCTTGCACATGGAGTGCAAGGTGTTGAGGTTGCAGTAGAACTGATCAGCAAATGGTTTTCCTTGTCTCACGAAAGCTTTCACAATTTGTAAGTTCCCACCTCCCATTCTGCATCAGCGCTCTTCAATTCAGAGTAGGGTGAAACCTGGGTCTCCCACATTAGAGACTACTGGCTCTTGAGGTGGACCTCTCACTCTCAGCTGGAGCTGTTTCTCTTTGTATAAAGGATTAAGTATTTATTGGAGCAGGGATATATGATCAAATATATACCCTAGCTCTCTGTTGTTTGTTTGTGTGTGGGATATAAAATAAAGTGGTGAAAACAACACATAAGGAAGAAAATTACATCTTCCTGAGACTGCACACAGCCCAGATCAGAGACTAGAATATCAGAACTCAAAAAACACTCCATAAACACACAAGCTGATTTCTTTCTTACATGACTACATTAAGGAAAGATCATAACCATATTTCCTTAGTCTTCAGATCTGTCCTCTCCCCCATCTGGTGCATATTATCTCATGCAAAGGTTTATTTGTGAAAACTGGTTTGAAATACAGGTAATTAAACACTTAATGAGGTATTTGTCACACAAGCACTGATGCAAGGCTTTTCCATGTGCAGTGTGAAATCTGTTTCAGCAAGTTTTATTTCTGAATACAGAACTGATACCAGTCGTCTTCCACATGCTGCCAAACATTCTGAACTTCTGGCAAGATCATAACACGTGTAATAATGTCCTCTTCATTTGCAAAAGAGTTCCAGCAAGAGTCACCATTAACAATCCTTTTAAAAACAGCTTGGAATTAAAAAGCTTGGAATAACTTCAAATGACAGAAATTGAATCCTTGATTATTTTTTTTAAGCAGAGCACTGAAAAGTCAAAAGTATCCTCTCTCAATTTACCATTCTCAGTTTGTTCCTGAAAATATTTTCCCCACTCCTCCTAAGGTAATTTAATAAGGCCTAATTGTCCTGATTATACTGTTAACTATAGAGGCCACAAAAAGGACCTCTCTTATCTTGGATATTAAGAAAACAACTAATAATTGTAAAATGCTATTTTACCCATAGACATTGTTTTTCTGACTGGCAGATAACTCCCTCTCTCTGCATGGTGCAGTTGGATATAGTCTTGCAATTGTATAAGATGTTTTGAAAACTCCCTGGTTAAACAGATCTCCAGTATTTTTGATCCCTACTGATTGTCATTATGACAAAATAGAATGTCTTCTTCCCAGTCTAAATTTGGGACTAGCCAAAAACCACATAGTCCCACCCCAGTGTAACTTCAGGATTAGTGAAAGGGGGCTGGGGAAAAGGAAAGAATTTTTTGCCATTAAAGTAGGACAGATCACCAAGGGACTCTTGGTGGAATTATTTTACCTCACCCTATGGGCAAAGGCCCTTTTCCCCTGAGTTGCTCTCCCAACATGATTTTCCTAACCCATATGATAGTTCCCAACTAGTCTGAGGTGGGAACCAGCAATGGAGAGGTGAGTTACATCAGATGGTTAGTAGGGAGGTAAGTCTGGTAGCAGAAGTAAGAAGTGTATACCAGATGCTGGAAATCACCTAAGGTTGGGGAAGATGACATACAACTCCCATCTCATGTGTACTATTGTTTTCAGAATAACAGAGGGAAGAGAATCTGAAGATGGGAAGAACAATACTAATACTACTAATCTTCAATGATTTAACGTAGAACTGGTTGGAATATTTTTGCCATAATATGCTGTTTTATCAAAGCCAAAAAATTTCTTTCTACTAAACTTTTGTTAGGAAAGTTTTTGGGTCTGGGGCATAGAGGAAAAAACAAAATAGCTAGGTGATTAGGATATTGGCCTGGGATGTGGGTCTCATCCCACTACTGTAATCCTCAGACTATGGAGTGACACACACACACAACCCCCTTCCCCTTCCCTGACATAATTCAATTGTTTTAAAAGTGTTAAAAGGGTTTTGCTTTTCTTCCAATGCAACTTCTCAAACCTCAGAAGTTGCCATGAAATGGAATTCTCATCCTGTGGTCAGTTCTAGCTTAATTGTTAAAAAAAATAGTGTGTGCTCTTTTTCTACTTGTGTTACTATACTAAAAGCAACTTTTAACATTCTAAGGTGTTATTGAATACATTTTTGCGTAGCGAAACAGTGAAATGTTAACAACAACAACTAAATACAATAGACAATTTCACATTGGCTCTATAGTGGAGGACCTCTGGTAGCTTATTATAGGTGAGGCTGGTAGTGTTATAAAAAGTTTCACAATACTTACTGTTATAAGGCCCTGTTAACTTTGTCAAACTCTGTTCACTGGGGCTGACATTTTTGGTGGTGTCTGCCTTAGACTGTTGAATTTCACCCTAAACAGCTCGGCCATTTCTGAGAATGAAGCTAGAGAATTACTAGTGTTGACCAGATTGCATATGTGCTATTCCAACAAAGCAACTGAACGTGCTCCAGATCAGGACTAAAGGGGGCATAGCTGGACTTCACCTGTAATAGTTGCTGGGCCAGGTTGGGACTGGACACCGGAACTGAGAGCATGGTGCCTTTCTTTTCTGTCTCTCATTGGCCCTCCCCCACCAACCTCCCCACCCCAACCATGGCACCCAGGCAGCCTGGAGCGGGAAGCTGTCTGATTAAAATGCAAGGATGACAAAATCTGAACCCAGGAGGAGAAAAGGAGTATACTGGAACAAACAGTCTGGTGAGACTGGGCAAGAGGGTGGAGTGGAGAGAAACTAAATGAGACTGGCTGGGCAAGAATACTAGAACTTACAGTCAGGAGAAAATAGGACTGTTTGGGCAAGAAGACTGGGACACACAGCTGTGGGTGGGTGTGGGAGACTGGGAGCCAGTTCCCTGGGGGGTGGGGGAGAGGACACTGGCATAGTGTCTCATTCACCTCTAATGCTGGTCCACAAAGAAGATGACAACCTACTACTGCTATTTATTATTTTATTAACTCAAGTGGCAGAGGTCTGTGCAGTGAATCTACAGGTTCCAACCCGATGGATATCAAATATGATGTCACGGGATAAAATTTGTTTTTCAATTTTCTTTATAAAAAAAACCACCCCCCACCTAGGAAGTTACACACACAAGCTTAAAATAGCATTAAGTGTGCTTGACTTTGCAGCCTTAAGTTAGGCAACCTTAATTCTGGTATTTCCTGTGCAACCTTAATTCAGCCCATTGTGCATGTGCATTATGATAGCACATGATGATGGAAATATAGACTGTTTTTCCCCAGTGCACAAAATGGATCAGCTCTGGGGATAAATCAGGGTTGTATACTGAAAGAGATTGTAGGACCTCTGCTTCATTTGTTGCAGAAGCTGCAAGTGTTGTGAATGCAGGAGGTTGAAGGAAGAGAGGATGGTTTCATGGCTAAGATAGTTGAATGCTGCCCTGGATAACTGAATTCTATACCTGCTTCTGCCACAAAGTTCCTAGGTAATGCTGGGCAAGTCACTGAAACCAAACTTTTCACAGGTGGTCACTGATTGTGTGTGCTTTGTTTTCTAGGTGTCCAACTTGAGATGGAGCTTGATTAAAAGAAATGCTGAGCACTCAGTAGCTGCAAATGAAGTCAATGGGAGCTGTGCTTTGGACATATAAAGTGCTACATGCTCTGAAAAGTTAGGTTCTAGGTGTCACAAATTGGGTTCCCAACATTAGTGGCTGCTTTTGACTTTCATGTCTGTGCCTCCATTCCCCAGCTGTAAAATGGAGCTTATACAACATCCCTCTGAAATGAGTGGGTGAAAATATATATTTTTTTAATTAATGGAGATATCCCATCTCCTAGAACTGGAAGGGACCTTGAAAGGTCATCAAGTCCAGCCCCCTGCCCTCACCAGCAGGACCAAGCACTGACTTTGCCCCACATCCCCAAGTGGCCCCCTCAAGGATTGAACTTACAACCCCAGGGCTTAGTAGGCCAATGTTGAAACCACTGAGCTATCTCTCCTCCCAAATATACTGTTTCACAAACACTAGATACTATAGTAATGAACAGCATAGACAAGCCCATGAGGTAATTAATAATTCTGTCTCCAGGGCAGCGTTTGAGTAATGTGGAGCACATACTTAGTGTGAGTACATAACACAAAATATTGAATAACTACTTGTTACATTAGCACCATCCATCCAGTGCCCTGAATGAGGTGGAGGTTCTGTGGGGAAAAATAGTATGTGATCATGTATTTAAAGGCTGCATCATAATACATATGCACAAAGGGACTGAATTAGTGTTTCACAGGAAATGGCAGAAATAAGGTTCCCTAACTTTTGAGTGCTCTACTGTGCAACCTTAATGTTCTTTTAACTGAGTGATTTTGTGTTTTATATATTAAGTGGAAATGCCCCAGAGTAACTTTGGAATTTAACTGCTATGTAATGTTCTGAAATAAAAGGGCAACAAGCCAAACTGTCTCCAAGTACCCTCCTTGGGACTCCAATGAAAACTAAACTAGAAATCAAACTTACTTGATTCCACATCTAATTGTGGCAGTTAGCACTATCACAGGCAAATACTAAAGCCCTAAGATACTACCTCTAGAAAGAAGGATTGCTAAACCCAAGGAGGTCCACACTTTGAAAAAGAAGTTGTATCTCTAGAAGAAACTTGTATTACACAGATGAATACCATAGATTATTAAGAAGAAATGACTTATGGAAGTCTAGCTTACTTTGCACCATTTAAGCTGTTTGTTTTTATGCACTATAGAGAGGCTGTTGTGATTATAATTTGTTTTCCTTTTTATTTAAAGATTCAAAAGAATCCTTGATATGTTTGTAAAAAAGTGACTTTAATTTTTACATGAAATCTTAATTTAGGGCCTAAACTATTTGATGCATTCCCTTTAAAACCAGATGAAGTTTACATTGATACTTCTACTGATTTTTCTCTCCCCAAAACATTTTAATCCATAGTTGACTAACCATCAGTAGCACTCGTGTCAGCAGAGAATCAGAGCTTACAGGGATCAGTTCAGCGATCTCTTTTATCATTGCATGCTATGTATCCCTCCAACAAACCAGATGATTTCTACTTCACTTGCTTATCTTCCAGCTTAGAGGGAAGAAATTCATGCAGCAAGGAACTACTCAGCCTGTATCTCAGAATCAACCTTCAGAAGCCTGACATGGATTTAGGGTCAGATCTAGTGCCCGTTAAAGCACTGGATCTGAGTCTGTCTACAGCAGGTGAAGAGATATCCAGGCACCATCAATTTTTGCCCACCTGGTAGCACATATATTAAGGGCTCAGGGCTACTCTTGAATGCCCATAGAACCATCTTATCCTTCCCATCCTTCCTTTACAGCTTAACTTCATTTATTAGTCAATACACTATAAAGACACACAGAAACTTGGGCTTGGAAGGAAGCTTCAGCTCATTTTCTATCCTGGATGTTTTTTCCCCCTCCTTATAAACAAGGAGCACATGGCTATTATATAAAAAGATTCTATTTTCAGACACAATTTAGAAAGAAGCTATTCCCTAAGCATGGGGTTTCTCTGTGCGTGATGCCATTAATCTATCTCTATGTCCATGGAAGAAAGAATTTGTTGACTCTTCACAGAACACACTGTTAACAGAACATTTACTTTAGGAGGTAAATATCTATATAACAGACAACTCTCTGGATCATAGTATTTCTTTAAAGAAAACAAACCTTTTGTAGATCAATGAGTAGAGAGGCAGGGTAAGGGTTGAATCCTCTGGCAAATAAGGGGAGAAATGAGAAAGTGGGGAGCCTCTTCCTTTCCTCACTCCCAACCAAGCAGCAGAACAGCAAACATTAAGGACAGCATTAGGAAAGACTCAAACTGCAAACTAAATTCCGATCAGTATATTACTTATGGACAAGGAGGTGTGTCCAGTGAGCCAGCTAACTATAATCATTAAGTAGGGCGTCCCTCTGCTCCTTCCTACAGGCTAAATGTGCAGCACAGCACATACCTCAGCCCACCAAGAGGAGTCTTGCCCTAGCTACTGCCTTCACACTCCTTCACAGGGCAGAGCAGGATGTAGCTCTAAGTCTTTAGAACATGAGCAGAAATAGAGTGTGAATTAACAGAGCCACTTGTCATTTCCCAGAGATACTTCATTAAATATTTGGAAGCTGAAAATAAAATCAATTGGCAGGAAAGAGGTTGAAAAGAACTCAAACTCCATAAGCAATATTCTCTAACTCCTCCCTTATAAGTAAAAATAAACAGTGTTACAAACCACTGCTACAATTACCGCATGTGAAAGTAGAGGGGCAGAACGATTACTGTAACTGAAGAGGTTTAGAGGAAAAAAAGTCTGCTTATCTATTTTATTACATTGACATTACTGGCCTGGTCAGATTTCCCTGTTTGTGGGTCTGCCTCACAGCAAGAAAGAAATTGAACTATGCAACCGCAAAAAATTGGCTGAAGGACTCAGGGGAGATGTAGTAGATGATACTAACTTCAATTCATATTTAAATGAACAAGATTTTAAACTCTCAGTAATCTCGTATTAGAAAAAAGTCCCATTTAATTTTCATATTCCAAGATTTTTTTAAATTTCTGATTGTTCCTACCTTATCAGGGCAAGAGCTGAAACATGAGCTGAATAAGTCTTCAAGAGAAATAGCATCTGAGAAACCCTGCCTTTTATAATTCCAATCACATGGGTGTTACTAATAAAATATGAAGCCAGGGTGGGCATATCCCAATAGGTTCTCTTCACTGTCTGGCTTTCAGAAGTCTTTTTGAATATTTTTTTTCTCCTGTGTAGGAACTTTATTAGAATTCAATCCTAGACTTCCAAGTTTCCTGCCACCTCCCACTGAGGCAGCACTATCCAGCCAGAAGGATTGTCTACACTTTTTGAAGTAGGCTCTGGGATATAAAACACACTATAGTAGATCCATCAATGCCTTTCTCAATAGCCTGAATAAATTACCTCCAACATCCACCAGCTCTGCTGGCTTCGATTCCAGAGACTTTAATAGCAATACCAGTAAGACTAATATAGGTGACACACCTAATTTCCCTGTTCCTCATTATTATTATTAATATTTATTATTGCATTGCAATAGTGCCTAGAGGCTCCAGTCAGGACTGAATCCCATTGTGCTACGTGCTGTCTAGACACAGATGAACAGACAGTGTCCCCCTCAGAGGAGTTCATATTCCCTTTTGAGAACAAGACACAGCAATAAGTGTGATAAACAAAAGCAGGAAAAGAGGACAAGGTTAATGAAAGTCAGATCATGTGGTGCACCTATGCAACAGCATGATAGTTCCTAATTTGCCACAGTGGAGATTTTTTCCGCTCACTCCCAAATGTGTCTGAGATACCTAGAAAGGGGGTTTAATCCATCTTTCAGAAAGTGCTATGCAACTATATTGGTCTTCAAGATCATTGATCAGCCAATGAGAGTTTGTGGTGATGATTTAATGCCTATCACTTAGTATCCTGCTGAAGCTTTTGAGGAAAACTTGTCTTGCATAGAATACTCCAGCCTGATTGTGCTATTGAATTAGTTTCTTTATGAGTAATTCAGTCCTTGCTTCATTGCCTCCGTACTCTTGACTAATGTTCTCAACACAGCAGTGGTGCACACCCAGAAGTTAGGTGCATAGATCTCACTCACAGATGTATGCAAGCTAGGTTAATACATAGTATGTGCATGTGCAAGCTCATCCTGGGAATATATGAGAGAGGGAGGGAAAGGATTGTGCACATCAACTAGGCTTCCAAAACCATTTGAAAATTTGTCCTGCTTTTTCAGAAATCTGTCTTTGAAGCCATGGAAGGCTGTGCAAGTCCCTTCCATAGCTCACATGTTTTTTTGGGGACGAGGGAGTGAGAGACATGATTATCCTGGTGTGGTAGCCAGACAGAGGCACACATTTCGGTTGCTTTATGCACAAGAGAATAAGAATTCCATTGACATTACTGGGACTACTAGCATGAGTTAGGCAAGCAAGATATGGCCCTGAACTTAATATTAGTGATTCTGTGTTCTGCTCTGTACAAAAAAGCCAAAGCCAAATGGTCTGATGTCATGGGGTGTATATACACCATACCGGCCTGGCAACCAAGGGGTTAATGCAGCAACCACCAGCCAGCACTCATTGACAGCCTCACAGCATCTAGGAGAACAAAAGAGCTGAGAAGCAGAAGGTAGCTGCCAGAGGAGCAAGCAGGCTGGAGAAGGAAAGTCCTGCCAACAATTTGGTGAGAAGCTACCCAAGGACAGCACCCAGAAAAGGGACGACTGGATATACAGGCTGGAGAAACCTACAGAACCTAGGGAGCAAGGAAGGAGCTCAGGGCACAGCAGAGGAGTTGCTGAGGCTTGATTCTACCTGCCTGGTTTTAGGGTCCTGAGCTGGAACCCAGTAGAATGGGTGGGCCTAGGTTCCACCTACTGAACCCTCAGAGACTTAAGAAGCAAACAGGTTTTCAGACCTCATGAGTACCAAGACTAGCTGACCCTGCCAAATGCAAGGGGAAAACCCGTACACCCCAAAGGACTGAAACTAACACCCTTCATAGCCCAGAGTGGAACTACCAGAGAGACCCAGACAAGAGGAGCTGGCTAGATCGAGTGGACTCTGAGCAATGCTCTATCTGACCAAAGGGTGTGCTGTTGAATTAACACACCAGTTCACAGTTCACAAACGGCCACTACCTGCTCTCTGCTGACCACGCCACAGCATCACAAGATGGGTCTTTTCACACTCATACCAAAATGCATTTGGAAGAGGTGATGGTGCTCAGGAGCCTACCAACCTGTAATGCAAAAGGGACATTACAAAGGTGAGAATTTCTTAATCCTTCCTCCGAACTGTCTCCAAATATAGGAGAGGGAAGAAACAAACAAAACAACAACAACAACAATCCACTGTTTGAGCATTGCACTTCCTGATGCCCTGAGGTGCACAAACACTGTTGTAATCTTGCACATTGTCATGATGGTTTTTTGCTAAGACGCACCTTTATGTGCTCCAGGAGTGAAAGCTTCTCCACTTTACCCCAGCATTCTCTCCCTGGGATCCTTGTGTGTTCCAGTTCATGTGCCCCACCTGTCACCCTTTTGCTTTCTCTCACCTCATAAGGAAAATGACCACTTAGCACCTGAATGAGATTCCACCTCATTCCTCAGAATAACTAATTTGGAAACATCAGCCAATGTGTTTTACTGACTCTCCTTTTTAAATATTCGTTTTAATTCTTCCTATTGGAGGTAAATGAAGTTCCTAAATGCACAAGAGCATTTCACTCCTCTACGTGAAAAGGCCCATTATGCAAAGTAAATCCATTTCATTCAGTTCATCTCCCACCACAGTTTCACATTCATTCTATCCTACATGGCAAGCAGATCTATGAAGACCAAATGTGCACCAGAAGAATCTCTCAAAGAGAAGAAGAGGTAAAACAAAAACAAACCAGATATGCTAAGTGCAGGCTGCTACACAATAAATCTCACAAGAGATTTTTACCTTGTTTCATTCACACAAATTAACCCGGTTACTTAGCAACATACCAAGATAACAATAATCAGAAAGAACCTAAAACACTTAGAGTGAAATACAAGTCTTGGGCTGGGTCTAGGTACAGGTCTGAAAAGCCATAGCTGGAAACAGGAAAGCTGGCTGCAGCATTCATACTCTATTGTACCTCCCTGGTCAGAATCATGAAGCGGTTGTTCTGCAGAAGATCTGGTCCATGCACTAAAGCCCTGATTCTGTTTTTGTTGAAGTCAATGGAAGACGTCTTATTGACTTCAGTGGCGCAAGATCAGTCCTTTGGCACATAGGAAGCCCAGTCTAAAACCCAGTATTTTCAAAAGGAGTCTTTCCTTTGACTGCAGTGAGCATTGATAAGGCTCATGTCTGCTAACTCAGTCATCCCACAGCTCATGCAGGTTATTCCTAATATGGATAATTTGTATGTGAATATGAGCAGCCTGAATAAAGACTAATATTAATCTTGCTTTTGCAGTATTGGGTTCCTATGTCTACACTGAAAGCACTTAGATCTTGAATGTGGCCCTGGTTGTGGTCTTAGGAAAGAAGTCCTTTTTCAAATGATCTTGAAAATGATCGAAAAGGAATATGCCACTGAACCCAAAGGGACCTTGCTTAATCTAGAAATTTAAATATTAAATTATTTAGAATTATATGGGTTATTTATACAACATCATTAGTGTGCCTGGTACCTGAGAACAAAAAAAAAGAAGCTTGGTCCCTCTTCCAAAAAGCCTACAGTGTATACTTAGGCTAGGTCTATACTACCCGCCTGAATCGGCGGGTAGAAATCGACCTCTCGGGGATCGATTTATCGTGTCCCGTCGGGACGCGACAATCGATCCCCGAATCGGCGCTCTTACTCCACCAGCGGAGGTGGTAGTAAGCGCCGCCGACAGAAAGCCACAGAAGTCGATTTTGCTGCCGTCCTCACAACGGGGTAAGTCGGCTGCGATACGTCGAATTCAGCTACGCTATTCACGTAGCTGAATTTGCGTATCTTAAATCGACTCCCCCCTGTTGTGTAGATGTACCCTTAGATATAAATACTGTGACAGATAACAAACAAAGTGGGTAAGGGCACATGTGTTATAGGCACTAATATGTAATGGAAATCTGACTGCCAATCCAAGCTTCAGGAGAGTTAACATGTTATAGACAGACAACACACAAATTTGAAAAGAAATTTATATATTATATATAAAAATCCACTTTAGCTTTCCCACTGAGGCAAACAAAACAAAACAAAACACCAAATCCCCCAACAGTAATGGTTGGACTTAATAAGCGTTAGAGATGTGTTATTCAATATAGTACCACACCTTTGAGTCTAAACAGTTCCAAGTTCTGGTTTCTCATAATCATTACAATTTTTTTTTACATGAACTGGGACTGAGACTGAAGAGTATGAGGATGTGTTTTAATGAACCAGTGAGTCAGGTTTAAGATTTCACAATACAAGCTTAACTTAGCAAAGGTATTTCTGCTCTTCTGTCTTTCGAGGTGCTTGAGTTTGATGTGGTAAAAACTGGAAGAAAACAATGAGAGTAGATAAGTGGGGTTAGCAGGGTCAGAGGAGTAGAGGGGAGGACTCCATTAGCAATAGCATGTTGTACAGACTGGCAGAGGAAAGGAGGCCAAAGAACCAGGAGGTTATTAATCAAGGGCAGCAATGCCAGCCCCAATTACTCCTGTGAAGTTTATGTAGAGCTGCTTATTACTGAGTCCAGTGAGTGTGGTGGTGTTCCTTTTGTGGTCATCACAATTGGGGTCTGAGTTGTCCACGCATGCTGGAATTGTATATAGGATATAGGATCCAAGTGACACCAGTGTTTTGGGTTATTTTTGTGGGGGTATGGCAAGAGGGAAGAGGCGAGAAATCCAGTCATAACTACATTTTGAAAAATCTTAGACTTGCATGTGTAGGTGGCACTATTTGTTGGTCAGAGAAAAAAAACTGCAGCATCTAAGGTTATTGATTTAAGTGTGCATACATTTGCTATTTATTCAGTAAAGCAGCACTGGGAAATTCCATTTTTTTTTCATGTTCCTCCAAAAAAACCCACCAAACAGCAAAGATACACCAGGGAATAAAGCTATATTTTAGCTTTCTACCTTTGAGTATTCATCTAGCTCTTTAAGGACTCTAAAACAACATCTTTAAACCACATTAGGCCAACACAAAGCTCTGAACCCAACGTTAGGTGAGAGCTCCCAGATCTTCTCATCAAAATGGTTCCAACTGTACATTCAGGTTTACCAGCTCTCATGAGCTGATTTTCACTCTGTGGGTGGATTCACTCTGTCCCCTCACAGGCTATCACTGCCACAGAGTGGTCCTTTCCCAAAGACTCAGGAAAGTAACCCAGGACAGAGCCAATGGCCAGTATGGCCATAATAATCTGAATCATTTCAGGGCAAGAAAAACAGACTTTGCCTAGCACCATCGTAGGGCTGAGACAATGATAGCCAACATCCTATTCTGGGGCAAATGCCGCCTAAGGAAGGATTCTGCCCTGAGCCCGGAAATTTTCCAAACTGAATTCCTGTTGAAACAGAGTTCATTACCAGTTCTGAGTCACAAGCCTAAAGCTTTTCCGCTAGGTGAATAGGTGTGAAGGGGAGAGTAGGAACATATACCACCAATTCCCATAGTCTTTCATTTGCTTTGTTTATATAACTGTCCAATATGGCCAAATTAATCCCCAATGTAAACTCACCGAAGTTGGTACATTTATACAGTGATGGATTTGGCGCAATTAACAAGGAATAGGAAATCTGGCTCAACCTTAAAAAAATAAATGAACCTTTGTCAATTTCCTGATCTATGCCTACATCAAGATTTCAAAAATGGTTTAAAAAAGGAGAATGGATACGGGTTTGCCTAGCAAGACTGAAGCATTAACTGCTGAAACAGCAATTAAACTATTTAAGTTACATAGCGAGTTATGTCTTCCAAATGTAAAACAAATATTAACTTGATGGGATAAAGTCAGCAGACTTTATGGACTAAATACAGGGAAGCTAACTCAGAATTAAAGGTAACAAGAGAAGTGATTGAGAAAACTGAGGATAGAACAATTTTTTTTTAAGAACACGGTTTGACAGCTACTCATTCCTGCTTTGTTATTGGTACGTCTTGGACACTGCTAGGTATGATTATGATGAATATATTTTACTCTTTATCTTCTTGAAAAGCTGATTGGTGTAAATTATTATTATTTATATTGCAGTAGCACATAGGAGCTCCAGTCATAGACCAGGACCCCATTGTGCCAGGCGCTGTACCAACACAGAACAAACAGATAGACCCTACCCCAAAGAGCTTACAATCTAAGTATAAGACAAGAGAAAACAGATGGCTACAGGCAGACAGAGAAGTACAAGGAAACAATATTATCTAATTAGACAAGCTAGCCTCAACGTGTGGGGAAGGGGTAGGACACACAAGCAGAGTGAATTATATGATGGCAGCAAACATCATGTTAGTTCTACGATTTCTGAAAATATTCCTTTGGCCATAGGTGGTCCTTAGGACCTGAAGGTCCTTTGTAATAACAAAATGAAAATACTGTCTGGGAAAAAAAAGGTAAATATATATGGGAAAGCGAGAGAAAGACAGCTTCTTGGAACTTGCCCTAAGAAAGTGCTAAATGAAGTTTTGATGTGAAACCAAGAGTGTTGACTTGGGATCACGTTAAAAACAGAAATTTAACTGGACAATGAAAGAAGAACTTATCCAAACTCAGGGCCACTTGCCAGTATTTACCTAAAGCTGCTTTGCAAAGAAGTGGGTGGAGGAGAGGGTTATGGTGTTGCAATATTGCATGTGGCTCAATAGCCAAAGATCCATTTTATAGGTTCAGGACCTGCTTTTGCAATACGCTGCTGAGTCACTCTTCACAGTGCCTCTGAGCAAGAAGCACTTGACTGCTTCTGCTGATGGCAGGATGCATGCTGGCTAATTGGCAGGCTGTAACCGCCACACAGCCTTTAGACCACACTGTGGTAGCACATTGTTTTGGGGCTCTTCCTAGCAGTCTCAGGAGAAAGAATCTTTCTTTGCTGTGTGCACATCTTGTGGTAGTGATAATAGGTTCTCTATGATCTCTCCCAACTCCCTCAGCAGCCCTTGTCCAGAGCATAGAGAAGGATTTAGTTCTTTTAATTTATAGATGGTTCTTTTTTTCCTGTTTTTCTGTGAGATTAGTAAAAATATTTGAACACTGATATAAAATAGTATACTTGGCTTTGCTAGAGAAGGCACTCCCATGCCAGAAAATTCCAGTTTACTTTAAAAAGTGCATATCCATATAAATGATTTTGGCTAGACAAACCCAACAAAGAAAGTTGGAAAGCAGTCTAAAGAGGATAGCCTTTTGCTTGCGGCTAGGATTAGCCGTAATGACTGTAAGATATGTACTGAAATAAGCAGAACTCAAAACAAAGTTTAACACCGACTTTCCACAAGAAATTGAACCCATCCCACTGCCTGTCTATCTAAGCTGTATTGAGGAAAGGATAAGGAAAATGGAATAGATTACAGGTGACAAAGAAAGAATGAAAGATACATCAAGCTGACCCATTTGGAAAAAGTTGGTCTGGCATAAAAGGCCAACCAATCCCCCAAATTAGAAAATGTCATCTGTGTGGGTCCCACAGATATCATTTTGTTAGTTCTCTAGTTTCTACAGAATCAATCAAGCTACAGAGAACCTCAAATTCTAAAGTAAAAAGAGAAAACAAACAACCACTAAAAAAAGAGAAAGGAGTTATTTTGCAAGAAACACAACTGTCAAGGTTTTTTTGTTTTGTTTTTGCCTTTTAAGACAAAAGCTCAATATGTTGATTCTTCAGGTCACTTTGGAAATAGAAAGTTATAAGAGGAGCCACAAAAGGCTTTGTATTCAGTGGCTCCCATGGGGAAGAGAAGTAGAAAGTATACCCCCCTCAGATATAAGAATCTGCTGGTGTGGTTACCAAGTGAAGGATTTTTCCAGAACTATCAAGGAGGCATGTGTGAGCTGAACAGAACTTTGGGAAGTGTCCAAGATCACTGTCTTTGGATATTAATGCAGTAATTTAGCACCTATATAACTTTTTTCATCTGTGGATCTCAAAGCACATTACAAAGGACTGTAATATTGCCCCAGTTTTGCAGATAGGGAACGTGAGTAAAAAGGAGTTACGTGATTTTCCAAGGGTCACACGGCAAATCCTTAGCAGACATAGATTTAGCACTCAGAATGCCTGACTCCCAGTTCTTTACCCTGTCAGCCTGACCATACTGTCTCAATAGACATACTAGATCACTGAGTTGTTGATGGGGAAATAAAAACTCAAACACAAAAACAACCTCTCACTTTTCTCTTAGTTTGAGTTTATTTCCTAGTTTCATTTTTACCAAGTTCTTGTCTCAGACTGGTATTTAGTCCCTTGTAGCCTCTGCCAACAAATCCATGTGTTTCTCTGAGAAATGCCAAGCCTCTTTTATACTTGTCTTCTAAGGTGAATTCAGGTGACCTGACTGTGACATACCAGAGGTACAGTCGAGAGTGTACGAGGCTGTCACCCCTGTCCTATAACCAGGGGTGCCCTTTATGATGCCTTGCTGCTGTAGCCTCCAATTCGAACACCTCACAAACAGTCTCCAGCATGTAAGTAACTCCCAGCACGTAAGTCACTCCCAGACAGGGGTGTGCACAAAGGTGGGCAAGCAGGAGCACCCCCCCCCAGTAATTGGGGGGGGGCACAGAACTCCTCCGGCCTAAGGGCCCCAGTGGGGAAAGCGAGCTCCTCTGGCCCAAGATTGTGCCCCTCCAAAAGTGGTCAAGTTTTTATTCCTCCCCAGATCCCTGCTCCCAGCTATGTCTGTGTGGGCTGCAGACAGCCAGACAAACCTTGACTTTTACCTTAGTTATGTTGCATACCTCCAGTCCTGGATCTTCCTGCAGAAACGTATGTCCTGTACTGCCCAGCCCCTTCTGGACAGTACAAAAATACTAAGTTTATTATCGCTTAAAGGGAATAATATGCCATCTTATTACCTTAAATAGTTACCCAAACACTTCAACTTAAACACACAGGATTAGATAAAATAGTAACATGAGTTTATTAACTACAGAGGAATAGATTTGAAGGGAGTAGAAGTAATGAGGCATAAAAGTCAGAAATAGTTACAAGCAAAATAAGATAACGCTTACTGGTGCCTAACTTAACAAACTATATTAGATTCAAAGCAAAAGTTCTCACCACATGCTTTCAGCAATCTTACTGACCGAACTTTTTAGGTCAGGACCCCGCCCCCAGAGTCCAACAGACGCTTCCGTTATCTTTTCAGATGGAGTGAATGCAATGGGCAGGGTGGGGAGAGAGAGGTGTGTCTTGGGGGTGTCTGCCCCTTCTTTTGATAGTCCTGTCCCTGTTTGGAGAAACATTCCCAGTTTTGTTCAAGGCAACAAGCAGTCTCTCTGAATGGAAACTCAATGCTGTTTCTTTGCTAAGATGTAGATTTTTGCCCGTTCCCTTTCCTGCCAAAGAATGGCCACTTAGCATGGCCATTAGCAGTTAATGGTCCATCAGCCTCATTTATACCTGACTGAAGTGTCAGCTTGCCCTTTGTCTCTGAGGATCTGGGTTAGCCTCTCCCCAGACTTATCTGGAAAAAATAATTTTAGGGCTTATCTACACTGGTACTTTACAGCACTGCAACTTTCTCGCTCAGCGGTGTGAAAAAACACCCCCCTGAGCGCTGCAAGTTTCAGCGCTGTAAAGTGCCAGTGTAGACAGTGCACCAGCATTGGGAGCACGTGGAGATGACTTTTTTATAGCTCTGGGAGAGCTCTCTCTCAGCGCTGGGGCCACGACTACACAGCCACTTTACGTTGCTAGTGAAGACATGCCCTTAGTCATGATCTCAGCTTACGTTTATAACTTTACATATAACACTGCTACGTGCAGTTTGCGATGGTAATACTGATCGGCAAATTAAGAGCGTGTAAATGATACCTCTCAAGACATACTTTGTACAAACAGTATTACAGTCTGTAGGGTGTGAACATGGGGGTACATTCTGTAACACTGAGTAGTTGAACAATGCAACCCAGCTGCAGTCCCTCTTCTGAAGAGTTGATGAAAAGGAAGGAACTCCTAGCCACCTACTGTAAGGAAGTTCTACTCCTAATAACCTATAGAATTCACTCTCACCTTCATTTTTCTGTGAAGAAGGTCATATAATCTCAGGATTATAAGGCTCTTGGACCTTTGCATGGCTGAGTATCTTTCATAGGATGATTAGAACTACCTCCAGTGCTGAAACTGAGGCAAGATGGTCAAGCCTCAAAGGGCTGAGCTGTTCCATCACAAGCCAGAATCGTTTCTCCCATGTATTTTGCAGCCATAAATCAAGTCACACATCAGGCATGTGTATTTAATCTCCTGAGTGGTTTTCCTCATGATACATTTATCACAAGTTACCAGTATATCAAAATATGCTCCCATTTGAGAATAATTCAAAACATGAGATATTTAAACTTTATTTATTATTTTATTCATTATAAAGTGGGTCAGTGGAACACAATTTAACTAGCAGGTTGATTAGGGGTTTATTCAATTTGTTCGGGATTTTCTAAAGCTTCCTGCTTCAATTCTGGTCCTATTGAAATCAATGGTAAAATGACTATTGGTTTAAGTGGTAGCAGAGTAAGATCAACACTAAGCATTTTTAGAAAGTCTGAACACTTTCAGAAACACCTGTTACATTTTAGGCCTATTCTACACTAGAAAAGGTTTACTGGTATAGTTATACTGGTTTCCCTGAATGAAATAAGCAGGTTTTTGCTGGCATAAATTCATCTGCACTAGAGCTTTTGCCAGTATACAAATATTGTTTAAAAACAAACATACACATACCCCTACTGGCACTACTATACCAGCAACATTTCTAGTGTAGATGTGGCCTACAGGTCTGACTGCATGGGGTGTCATTTGTAATCTGCATCTACAGATCTAAAATCCTTTTGTAAAGTTGGAGGTGACAGAATCTCCTTAAGACCCTGCTTCTGCAAAGACTTACACGTGTTTAAATGTATGCACTGGGAATGCTTCCATCGACTTCAGTGAGGCTAAACAAAGTGCACAAAGTTTAAGCATATGAGTAAAGTCTTGGCAGGACTAAGGCCTAAATAGAGTGACCAGATGTCCTGATTTTAAAGGGACAGTCCCAATATGTGGGGCTTTGTCTGATATAGGCACCTATTACCCCCCATCCCCGTCCCGATTTTTCACACTTGCTGTCTGGTCACCCTAGGCCTAAAACTCTGGCACATGTTGTGTAAAGCACACACACAACTAATCTGACTCCATATTTGTCCAGACCACATACAAACAGGTCACACTGAGAGGACATATCTGTAACCATAGCATATTTCAGACACCCAGTCTCTTCCAAATATTCTGATATTTCACTCCAGGACCATTGGCTGATATATTTATTACATATATTTCAGTTATTATTTTATTCTGTGTCCAGTTCCAGCTGGTTGTGCATAATGACAAGAACTTCACAATGCCCTGCCTAGACTCTATCTGGGAAACTCAGTCATTAAAGGCACCTAGGGAATTGAGGTCCCACTGTCCCATACAAATATATAACAAAGTCAATCCTTGCCCCCAAGGAGCTTTCAGTCTCTCCAAAGCATATCCCAAAAATCAGATTTAGTTTTCATACCTTTGTCATACATGGTATGTCTAATACGAGTCAAATAAAAATATTAGAATAGAAGAAAACCACTTTTGTATGGAATAGATTTTGCCTTAATTTCTTCAAAAGTGCGCAACTGCTTATTCTGCACTCCAATCTCGTTCCCATTTAAGGCTTGAAGTTTATAGAACTGATAACTTGAACACTCTTTTCACTGGCTCCAAGGTCCATGGGGAAAAACTGTTACTTAATGAATTAATTCTAAATTATTAAAGTTCATGAAATGATTCTGGAACTAGATGATTCTCTGATAGTGTCCAAACTGGAGCTCTCTCTAAAATATGGGAATTTGGACATAGTAAGCAGCTTCTATTTCTTTAAAAGACATGAATATCTGGCCATCATGTAAGTACAGAAAATATATTCTTTCAAGATTGTCCCTCTTGTCAGAAATTGACCGAAAGAGTTTTTGGTATATGGGGATTGAAGCCCAGATCCACCAAGCTATTTAGGCTCCTAACTTCCATTGAATACCTTGGTGGATCTGGGGCTGAGTGTTAGAGTTCACAGAGGGGCTACAGTCAGAATAGATTTCTAGTGTTGTGAGAACTTTGTTTTATATCCTAAATGCCAGGTAAAATGCACAACCTTTAGTAAGATTTTTCACTTAATCTACACTACATAGAGCCATGTTAATGGAACAGTTTATAAACATGACCGTGCTAAGAGTTTAAACCCTGCATTTCAAACTGGGGTGGAGTTAAAATTCAAAAAATGTAGGCTGGGGAGCTTTTATTTTTGAGATTATTTGAACTATGCAGTCAATTAGAGGTGACAGATAATAAGGATCATTAGCAGAAAGAAACTTAAGAACAATTTCCACCCCAAAGTTAAGTAATTATCTTATTTCCTGCCCACATATTTCTCTGTATTTCTTTCTCCTAGTTTAGGATTTATCTTTAGTCCCTAGTCCTCATCCTGAGATTTTTTTCTCTCTCGTTTTATTCTCATTACATCTAATTCCATTCTTCCCTCATTGCCTCTCCCTTTCCTTCCTTCCTTTTCATGTCTCATCCTCACCTTGATTTTTTTAGGCCACTAATTGTCAGTCTCAGTTTCCCAGGGTCACAGTTAGTAGTACTCTGGGAAGTAGGCTCTGCCTGTGTGCTAATAAATTTGAGTTATTTTTTTCCTACTTCACACATTTTTTCCCAGTAATTCAACTCACACAGTCCTGCTCCTTGATCTTCTAATTAATTGTGGCAACTTAATTCTTTAGTCATGAGGAAAAAACAATTTCCTTTTCTGAAGACACCTAAGGTGAGATCCATTAAGAGACTTAGGTGTTGCAGTGCTGAGCATCATGGCATCTTCCTTATAGGTGCCTACAAAATCTAGCCAAAATCTATCCACACAGCTGAATTAAGTACTTAGGCTCCCTATGGCAAATGGAGAGAGAGAGGCACCTTACAGTGCAATCCACAAAAACTAGCACAGTAGGTGAGGCCACCTAAACTAGCCAATGGTAGATGTCAGCCAGAGGGATGTGTCCACAGCCCCACCCCTCTCTTGTAGGTAGGCACCTACGTGCAAATTGCAGGGAGGTGCCAATCTGTGTTTAGCAATCCACAAACAGAAACTCTGAACCAGTGCTTAATTTTACTGAAAGGGGTGTCAGGTCTCAAGCAATTAGGTCCTGAGGCTCAAGCGATTTTTTTACATTCATAACTGGTGCAGCAAGCCCAGAGGTGCCGGGGCTATGAACTGCCAAGCCTAGAGGCTCAGCTCTGGCACAAATTAAGCACTGCTCTGAGCGCACCGATCGGATAAGCCCTTATGAGTCTTATGGGGCTGCTGGATATCACACAGTCAGGCAGCTGCAGTGTTAGGAACAGAATCCAGGAGTCCTAACTCCCAGCCTGCTACATTCACCAATGTACAGTGCCTCTCTTGAGTCTGTGAATAGAACGGAATTAGGTTCTACTTAGCACCTTTCATACTTAAATCAAGGTGTCCCCCTCTCCCCCCAAAAAAGAACTTAAAAAGGTAATGTATTAGATAATGGCAAGGGAATAACTATGTAGTGAAATAGGACATGCTTGACGCTTAGTCTTGTACATTTAAATAATTTGTTTTTCTGAGGTGTGTGAAGCTGGTTGGTCAGGATGCCAGGGCAGTCCCTCTTTACTCTTCAAAGAGGGCCGTGGAATCTTTAACTTGTACCTACATAGTTATCTAACACTGGCAAAGACACCCTGGCTTAAAGCCTCACCCATCTAAAAGATAGCATGATAACAGTGCAGCATTGTTTCCAGTGCATCACTGAAATGCCAGTAATGGCTCCAAGCCCAAGTTGTGGTTTTGGGAGTGGATATGCAAATACCTGTCTGATCCCATGCATGTGGGTCATATGAACTGGATTCCTTGTGGTCCATTTGCAGGAGTTGGCAGTGGGTCATCTTGGCAGGTTCGTTTGAAGGATTGGGATCTATGCAAACCTGGACTTCCAAGGACATTCCCCACCATTCTTTCTCAAACCCTCAGGATTCCTTATCTTGCATGTTTTCAAGAAGTCCCCATTGCCCTGAGGCTGCTCCCCTCCAGCTGGGCTCCTCGGAGACTCAGGTGTCTCTTCCCTTTGGATCATTCAAGGGGTGAGGACTAGACTTTTCCAGAGAGAGATCATCCCAGGACAGCCTGATATGGGCTTCCATCACCTCTTTAAGCCATATGAGATCTTCAGAGAGACGTGATGTGCCTCCCCTCCCCCCAGTAGAACTGAAGAAGCAGAGAAACCCTCCTGCCACTAGGCATTGGGACAGCCTGTGCTAGTGTAGAACTACCAAGAGCTGCTTTTTTTTTCTAAGAATAGATGGTTTCAGTTCTCTGTTTGCAGGATCCCATGTTGACCATGTGGAGGCAGCTTGTTCAAAATGCAACCACTCCTTTATTAGCATTTCCCTTTTTGAGCAAATTAAGCTTGTATAAATCTTTATATTAGCTTCTGTTAAGTTATGTACTAATTCCAGTCTTTACATGTATTCAAGGTTCTAAATGGCTGTGACCCATCCAGTCTGGGTGACCTCTATGCTTACAGCCCAGTTTTAGTTAGGGTCTGTAGCTGGTTATTTGCTTTGCCCCAGTTATAAACAAGATCAGTGGGAGTCAAGGCATTTTGTAAGTACGTGCCTCACTCATGGAATCCACTGCCTATTGCAAATGGAGTTGTTTAAGTCAGCTTTGTCATTCACTGAAAGGCTAAGGAAATAGGTTTACTGTTCTCAATTGCTGATAATTCTGTTATGGGTAATTATGCTGCACGTTCAGAAGTGGCCACGAAGAATGCTATATAAACACAAGTTATTAATGTTGGCAGGCTGGGTACACACAGGGTATACTAGCACCCATATGCTAAAGCTAATGGGATATCTGTGCCATTGGCTTAGTAGAGCCTTCTGCTGGCAGTGTAACGGGATATGTCCATTTGCTCTCACTACACAATTTGGAGAAGGTGTGGGAGACAGGACAGCACATCCTCTCTGTGACGTTGTGCAGTCTATATGGTTTTATAAAAACTTGATAATAAGTCAATATAATGTAACTGAGCTGGTTTTAGAGAAAATACGGTAATAAGTGAATGTAACGTAACTGGGATATGCTTCATGCAAAAGGTCTCTTGTAAGGTATCATTACAAAGCTTATAATCTACTGAGTATGATCATCTGATTTGTATAAATGTACCACTCTTGTATCTAAAACTAGAAATATAAAATGTAACTCTGAGGGCCTATTGTAATTGTGTAAAGTGTGGACCATTAATGATGGTTTGGAATCTTGATGACTCCCATTGTCTGCAGATGGCTGTATTTACCTGTGAGTCTTCCTGTATATGTGTGTGCTGGCAAGTGAGTAATGAAGTCTTGCAGTGACATGTGATCATGTCACCTGAACTGGAATCCATATTTAACCTGGTGCTTTTCCAGTGAGGGGGGGTGGAAACCCAGAGAGACAAAGAGTTCCCGCCTTATGCAAAAGATATATAAAGGGGGGAAGAGAAGAGAGAGGGAGAGGAGCCATCATGAAGAATCCCCTAGCTACCACCTGAGCTGCAACAAGAGCTGTACCAGGGGAAAGGATTGTGCCCAGGCCTGGAAGATGTCCAGTCTGAGAAAAACTTACTGAAGCATCTCTGAGGGTGAGATTATCTGTATTTAGTTTGATTAGGCATAGATTTGCGCATTTTATTTTATTTTGCTTGGTGACTTACTTTGTTCTGTCTGTTACTACTTTGAACCACTTAAATCCTACTGTCTGTATTTAATAAAATCACTTTTTATTTAGTAATTTACTCAGAGTATGTATTAATACCTGGGGGAGCAAATAACTGTGCATATCTCTCTATCAGTGTTATAGAGGGCGAACAATTTATGAGTTTGCCCTGCATAAGCTTTATGCAGGGTAAAACGGATTTATCTGGGTTTAGACCCCATTGGGAGTTGGGCATCTGAGTGCTAAAGACAAGCACGCTACTGCGAGCTGTTTTCAGGTAAACTTGCAGCTTTGGGACAGGTGATTCAGACCCTGGATCTGTGTCTGGAGCCAAACGGGAGTGTCTGGCTCAGCAAGACAGGGTGCTGGAGTCCTGAGCTGGCAGGGAAAACAGAAGCAGAGGTAGTCTTTGCACATCTGGTGGCAGCTCCCAAGGAAGATAATGGGATATCTGTGCCATTGGCTTAGTAGAGCCTTCTGCTGGCAGTGTAACGGGATATGTCCATTTGCTCTCACTACACAATTTGGAGAAGGTGTGGGAGACAGGACAGCACATCCTCTCCATCTCCTTTCTACCAAAGATGCTGTGAGGATTTGAGGGTAATAATGACCCATGCTAGATGCCCCCTCCCTTGAACAGCCTAATAGAAAAGATCAGCCACTGAGCACCTTCCTCTGAGGAACTGATAAGGCATCTGGAGTAGTGAGGTTGTTTGTCATTAACCTTATGTCTCCCAGAGAGAACTGAAGTAAGGTTGGGAGAGTTGGTCATCATGAGTGAAGAGTATCACCCCTTTCCAAACCTGGACTAAGGTTCACATTGAGGAGTAGAATCCAAGCCCACCAGGATTTCTTGTGGGTTATATGCAAACACTTCTTTCAGACCAGATTTGGGACTTGAATCCATACAGTTTTGGCTCAATGGTGAAAGTGCTACTGTGGGAACTATACTGACACTATAAGAAAATTGTGTTCATATCAACTGCTTTAATGTCAAGACTTTTCTTGTTCAAGTGGCATCTTCCAGACCCCATTTTAAGAGTTAGATTCAATATCCTGGAGATGACTTTTGTAGGGGTTAGCGTAACAAAATATGACCATTTGTTTATGAATATTGGTAGTTTGTTGATACTTAAATTAATTGATAATGAGTATTTTTGGCCTGGTGGAGTCAAGTTATCTCAAGTCGGGGAAGGCGTTGTTGGTCAAGTGATCAAAGTTTTAATTTAATTTCCATACAAAAAATTGATTTGAGTACATTAAGGTTGCACAGCAGAACAATCAAATATTAGGATCTGCAGAAGCTGAATGCACAACCTTCCATCTGCATCCTTGTGCATATGCATTATACCATTATGTGATCACATATTATTTTTCAAACACTATAATAGAGGAGCTCTCAAACTTCTCATAGCATGGATTATATCCTAATATATTGCACTGTAGACAACCTCCCTTCCTATTCATGACTGCATATCAGCCTTGTGGCCATGATGGCAATTGTTTACATGAAAGTCATATTAAGAAAGTATGTAATGCATTTTTCTTGGTCACTTAATGTGATTAAACAGCTAGATAGGAGGAGTCAGTACCATATGACCAATCACCTCTCCACAGGCCTTCAGCCAGTGATCCATGTACCACAGTTAGAGAACTCCTGATAAAATGTTTCATATAGTGTCTACAAACAGAATTCAAAATCTTCTAACAATTTGAAATGCAGATAAGATGTATTAGTCATCCATGGTAATGTAAAGATGAAACCATAATTACACAGCTAATGGATATAATCTAGAGAATAATTTCTATCCAGATCAACATGACTGATCTGGTCAATACATAATGTAGCTGCAAAGAGATCCTTAAAAAGGCTCTATGGTAACAATGTAGAGATAAAGATTTACCACACTTGGCAAATGACATATCTGAATAATTAAATTACCTGAGAAAATAAATTGTTGAGTCACATTAGCCAGGGATTATGGAGTACAGATCCAGAAACGAAATGTCAATTCCTGCACACCTATAGCTTTTTTTCAGGCGCATGCCACTTTAGAGAGAAAGACTCCATGTAAATGAAAGTTAGCCGCTTTGAGTCAAATCCTTGTGTTCTCATTCATTTATGCAATCTACTAGACAAGGATCTGTGCACTTTGCAGCAAGCTGGATTTCAATTCTGCCATGAGCCCCCTCCTCCCTCGTTTCTGCAGCACTCTGGAAATGACATGTCAAATGGAACCATAGATTCTGATCCACAATTAGGCAGAGTAAGGTTCACATTGGCCATAGAATCACAAAATACATGAGATCCCGTCCATTGGCTATCTGCCTGACTACAGCTAGCAAGTCTTGGCCCTTTGTAGCAGGGACACATTTAGAGATTTGTTTGACTCTCACTAACATTATTATGGGGATGAGGGAAAGGAGACTTTTGTTCGATGTGAAGCTCTAGAATACAGGTTAGAGATTGGGTGTATACCCAGTACATCTACCTGAAGCAGAGCTCTGTATAAGCTCAAAAGCTTGTCTCTCTAACCAACAGAAGTTGGCCCAATCAAAGATACTGCTCACCCACCTTGTCTCTCTACACAATACATTGTGCTTTGTTGTGTGATCAGTAGCTTTTCCCCAAAAAATTAATAATCACAAACATTAAAAATACTTT
This sequence comes from Malaclemys terrapin pileata, assembly GCF_027887155.1. Lineage (NCBI taxonomy): Eukaryota > Metazoa > Chordata > Testudines > Emydidae > Malaclemys > Malaclemys terrapin. The sequence goes on from NC_071509.1 coordinate 27,794,105, forward strand.
AAATTAGTTATTGCCAGATAATGTGTAGTCGTAGCCATGTCGGTTCCAAGGTATTAGAGACCAAGACCAAAATTAGACTAAAGTATTACAGCCCACAAGAGATTAGACTATTTTGTGCCACAGGCAGAGAATGGGAGAGATTGAGGTACACCTGTACCTGAAACAGGGAAATGATAAAGGGAGATATACCCTGACTTGGGGGGAAATTCCTTCCCAACCCCACTTATGGCGAAAAGTTAGACCCTGAGCATGTGAGCAAGAACGAGCCAGCCAAGCACCTGAGAGAGAAAATGCTCAGTGCCACCTCAGAGCCCTGGCCCCCCATCTCCAGCCATGGCCTTCTCCTGAGGCTTCAGAGGAAGGAGATTAGCACACACACCCCAAAAAAGCCCAAAACAAAAACAAAAAACAGAATACATTGGGAAGAAAAAAAATCTCTTCCCTGCACGGCCGGCTGAAAACCTGAAACATGAGATTTAGGAACATAGGATATGTGCAGTTCTTTCCCTTTGACATCTACCAACACAGTCTTGAATCACTCATGATCTTTCCCCTTAGTGCCAGGATGGGAATCTTCTCTTCTGTTTGTTATTCCATGAAAGCAGAAGGTGTAGAATCTAACGATGCCAGCTCACATTCTTCTCTCGACCTCAACTAGCAACAAACAGTCAACAATGAATTATTCAGCACTATGACCCCGGAATGCCCCTTGGTGTTGGCTGAGGCTGTGTGAGGTTTTGCTGAGAGTGTGCTGGGAAAGGTGAGAAGCAAAGAGGAGCTGCTTGTTCATGGAGATGCTCCAGGGTTCACAGGCTTAGAACCTTGAGTTGAGTATAGGCCCTACAGCACTGGCATAGATGGTATCACAGAATTTTGTAAACGTGATGGGCTGCCCCAAAAGGGCAGAATCCACAACTACACCTGTAAGCAGGGTCTGAATGAGCATTTCCCTAACATCTAGTGATAAGCTGGGAAAAATACTTCAGGCGCAGACTGTATTTGCATAGACATACCTACTCTGTCTAGAGTCTCAGCAGATGAAACTGCTTTGCCAAAGTGATCAATTTTGGCTGGTTTTGGATTACAAATCACTTTAGTATTTGAATGAAGAGGTAATGAAATGTTGTTGTCCTTATTGTATTGGTAAAGGGCAGCAGAACTGTACTTAGCATGCCCCGATTGAGGGGTCACCCTAAACTGAACCTCATTTGCTAAGTAGGGATTAGGGATGCCAAATGCCACTGAAAATGGATGTAAGTATTCCTTACTAGTGGTGTGGACTATGCCTAAAGAGTCTTAGGCACCATTTGACTCTCCAGCATTTAAAGATAAAGCTGATCAGACTCAGTTGAAAGTCCTTGATTCTGTTCAGTGATTAATGGAGGTGACATCACTGATGAGCAGGTCTAGGGGCTAAACCTTGGACTTGGTGTGGGGATAGTGTTGTAGGGAAAGTCACTGCACTAGGAGTGAGCTTCCCTGCTACCTGGTGACATCACTGAGAGCTGAAATTGCTAAGAACTGTGTTAAGTGGTAGAACATCAGGACATGACATTGCAGAAGTAGCAGTGAACAGCAGGTGCCTGTGGCCGTGAGTTAGTTGCAGAGGTGGCAGCAGAAACAGAAACATTGCTCAACACCTCCCTACCCCGACAGGAGTGGGAGGTGAACCCAAGTGAATGTGCCTCTGAACTCTGGATCTTTGTTATCCAAGGATAGCTAACTGTGAGTTGGGTGTAGTTGCCGGAGTGGAAAGTGGCATGTTAAAGGAACATTCATTCATCAAACTTTCACACTGCAATGTGAGAAACAGGCAAAGGACATGGCCCAATGTACTCTGGGGTGGGTATTTGCTTATGATTACATGCTTTTGAATGAAGGGTGGTGGTTGTTTTTTTTTTGCCAAATTAATGCTGGGTTCCTTTTCTCTTGTAATAAACATTTTCTTTTGTTATTCACAGACTTTGTGCTTGTGAGTGGATAAGTATTGTCTCCTAGAGATACCAAGAGGTAGTGGTTAGTTTTCCCTGATTAGTGGGTGAAGGCTTGAGTTGGTTCTATTTTGTATTGTTAAGAGGAACAGCTAGATAGTGAACATGGCCCTCATTGCCACTGACTCCACCTGACAAAAGAGTTACACATTGTTTAAAAAAAGGCAAGTGAAGATCCAGATATTTGCTATGTACTAGCTTTTAATTTTCAAATAAAAACAGCTTAAGCCTTGTAGTTGACCAGCAATAAATATCATCGAATATAGGGGTCACCTGGTTTAGGAAAAAATGTTCTTTCCTAAAGTTTATTGTTTTATCAGTTTGTCATCCCACAAGCCATATCTATACATGTAAAATGTGCACCCTCAGGAAACCTGGGACCAAGGAAGATCTTATCTATACATTTCTGACATGCTCAGCAAAATAGTATCTAAGTGCTGATTACAAAACTATGCATGTCAGAGAATTCTAGCTGCAATACGAACTAAACTTCAGCCTTCCCTTATTTTAGCTGTATTCTGTTATGCAGAAGAACATCTTAAGGATCTTCTGTTGCTAAACTATTGATGTTTTATTCTGTATCCAGTCCAACAGGTTGTGCATAACAACAAGAGCTTCACAATGCCCCTCTCAGACTCTGTGTCTGGGAAGCTCAGCCCTTAACGGCACAGTCCCAGTACCACATCTTCCCTTCCAAGCCATAACTTAATAACAGTAACACTTAAAAATATATTAATATAACACATAATTGCAAATATTTATAAGCAGCCTAATAACTAAACTTACTATCAATGTTCATGTAGTCCTTGAGGTGTCCTGTGCTATAGGTCTCCTCTGGAAGGTCAGGATGCAGGGACTCTCTTGGGCAAAACATCAGACTCTGTTCCCCTTATCTCCCTCCATTCTGGGATTTGGAGAAGGTGTCACCTATTGCTCTGTCATATGTGTCCATGTGGGAACAACCAGAGCTTAATTTGTGCTGGGTCTTACTTGCACCTCTTTTCATGCCAAGGCAAAAGTCTCAGCACCTCTTCTGTCAGTGGCAGATAAGGCATTACCCTGCACCCTGTGAGGTCACACTGTGTGGCGGTTGCCATTTTGTAAAAACAAAATGGCTTCCTCCAGGCAATGTGACCTCTCATGTATAGTGCATGTGAGGTCATGCTGTGCAAAGGACACCATTGTTACTGCTTGGGCCCCAGCACCTCTTGCCTTGCAAATTAAGCATCGGTGACAACCTCATACAACCCCAGGCCAATTGCTTGTGACACTACTGCAGTCTGCAACTATTGTTTCCCATCATAGAGATAGAGTGTCATTTTCATGACCCGGTGGCAGCTCACAGGATCCCAATTTATATCGATATTTTTCTTTTGCTTTATCTCTCTATACACCTGCAAGTCCTCAGGGACTCGGACATCACTTTCTAACAATGCAGTGATTCATATTTCTGTTGAACAAAATGTCAGGAGGTAACAACCCAGGCTTCATTGATGCCATTCTGCAAATTAACAGTGATAAACATGGATCAGAGTCAGACTCCACCGCCTTTTTCAGAAGGGTGTTTTATTATTTGACACCGTTTTCTACCAATCCATTGGACTGGGGATAATGGAGACCAGTGGTCACATGTCTAAACCCATATGTCACTGCAGACTACCCACTCATGCCCACTAAATGGTGGCCCATTGTCAGACATTATGATGTCAGGTATACTATGTCTAGCAAAACTAGATTTGATATGCACAATCTCCTGTCTAGCTGTAGTGTCTTCTAGGCAGAGATATCAGGGAAGTGAGAATAATAGTCTAGGAGTACAGCCAACATAAACAAATCTATGCGTACTTTGTTTCTGGGGCCAACTCTTCCTGGGCCACCAACATGGGCTCGTTCGCTTGACTTGCCCTACATTTTTGGCATTCATGACAAACCTTAGCACCTTCCTCAAGGTCACTGTTCATTTGAGGCCAGTATAAAACATCTCTGGCCCTTCTCTTAGATGTTTCAATCCCTAAATGACCTTCCTGAATCCTTTTTCAACATATTTTTCTGCAACACCCTAGGTATCATCATCCTTTAAACAAAATCCCATCTAGAACTGAGACCATCTCCTTAAATTAATAATACGGGCTGGTAATATTCTGTCGTGGCCACTATATACTAATAGACTTAATTATTTTCTGCAAGGTTTTATCTTGTGCAGTAGCTCTGGCAATCAAAATCCACATTTTATCTGAGACCAGACAGGTGGTGTGTTCTGTTTGATTTAAAAAAACAGATTGATATGTAGAAAATCTAGCTCTGGACTTTGCTCCACTGCATTTTTGTCAAAGGTCTAGACAGCGTGTCTGTAACCACGAAATCTCTCCCAGGTTTGTATTCAATTTGCTCATAGAATCATAGAATATCAGGGTTGGAAAGAACCTCAGGAGGTCATCTAGTCCAATCCTCTGCTCAAAGCAGGACCAACCCCCAACTAAATCATCCCAGACAGGGCTTTGTCAAGCCTGGCCTTAAAAACCTCTAAGTAAGAAGATTCCACCACCTCCCTAGGTAACCCATTCCAGTGCTTCACTACCCTCCTAGTGAAAAAGTTTTTCCTAATATCCAACCTAAACCTCCCCCACTGCAACTTGAGACCATTATTCCTTGTTCTATCATCTGCTACCACTGAGAACATTCTAGAGCCATCCTCTATGGAACCCCCTTTCAGGTAGTTGAAAGCAGTTATCAAATCCCCCCTCATTCTTCTCTTCTGCAGACTAAACATTCCCAGTTCCCTCAGCCTCTCCTCATAAGTCATGTGCTCCAGCCCCTAATAATTTTTGTTGCCCTCCGCTGGACTCTCCAATTTTTCCACATCCTTCTTGTAGTGTGGGGCCCAAAACTGGACACAGTACTCCAGATGAGGCCTCATCAATGTTGAATAGAGGGGGGATGATCATGTCCCTTGATCTGCTGCCAATGCCCCTACTTATACAGCCCAAAATGCCATTAGCCTTCTTGGCAACAAGGGCACACTGTTGACTCATATCCAGCTTCTTGTCCACTGTAACCCCTAGGTCCTTTTCTGCAGAACTGCTGCCTAGCCATTCGGTCCCTAGTCTGTAGCAGTGCATGGGATTCTTCCGTCCTAAGTTCAGGACTCTGCACTTGTCCTTGTTGAACCTCATCAGATTTCTTTTGGCCCAATCCTCTAATTTGTCTAGGTCTCTCTGTATCCTATCCCTACCATCCAGTGTATCTACCACTCCTCCCAGTTTAGTGTCATCTGCAAACTTGCTGAGGGTGCAGCCTCCAGATCATTAATGAAGATATTGAACAAAACCGGCCCCAGGAACAACCCTTGGGGCACTCCGCTTGATACCGGCTGCCAGCTAGACATGGAGCCATTGATCACTACCCGTTGAGCCCGAAGATCTAGCCAGCTTTCTATTCACCTTATAGTCCATTCATCCAGCCCATACTTCTTTAACTTTGTGTCTGAATAAACAATCTCTGTATTCTCACACCCATGTTTGGCAAGCCCCTTTCTGGCAATGGCAACTAGTGATTTATGGTCAGTTTCAACTAACACAAACATCCTGTAAATAAAGAGATGAAACTGTTTACTCCCATGGACTAACGCCAGAGGTTCCATTTCTATTTGAGTATACTGACACTCAGTTTTTGTTAGCTCTTTTTGACACATAGGCTGTAATGTTGATTTTTAAAAAAAGGTTCCAGGGGCCATCCTGGTGGTGACAATCTGGTAAACTTAACTTCAGTACAGGAAAATTGGTTGAAACTATAGTAAAACAACAGAATTATCAAGCACATAGATGAACACAGTATGTTGGGGAAAAGTCAACATGACTTTTGTAAAGAGAAATCATGCCTCACCGAGCTATTAGAATTCGTTGAGGGATTTAACAAACTTGCAGGCAAGGGTGATCCAGTGGACATAGTGTACTTGGACTAGGGTGACCAGATGTCCCGATTTTATAGGGACAGTCCCAATATTCAGGGCTTTATTTTATATAGGCCCCTATTGCCCCCCACTCCCATCCCGATTTTTCAAACTTGCTGTCTGGTCACCCTAACTTGGACTTTCAGAAAGCCTTTGACAAGGTCCATCACCAAAGGCTCTTAAGCAAAGTAGAAAGTCATAGGATGAGAGGGAAGGGCCTCTCGTGGATCAGTAACTGATTAAAAGATAGGAAACAAAGGGTAGGAATAAATGGTCAGTTTTTACAATGGAGAGAGGTAAACAGTGGGATCCCCCAAGAAACTGTATGGGCCCAGAGCTGTTCAACATAATTAGTAAATGATCTGGAAAAAGGGGTAAACAGTGAGATGGAAAAGTTTGCAGATGATACAAAATTACTCAAAATCGTTGAGTCCAAAGCTATCAGGAAGAATTACATAGGGATCTTACAAAACTGGGTGACTGGTCAAGAAAATGAGAGATGTAATTGGGTGTTGATAATGTGAAGTAATGTACATTAGAAAACAATCTCAAATATACATACAAAATGATGGGGGTCTAAATTAGCTGTTACCACTCAAGAAAGAGATCTTAGAGTCATTGTAGATAGTTCTTTGAAAACATCAGCTTAATGTCCAATGGCAGTCAAAAAAGCTAACAGAATGTTAAGAACCATTAGGAAAGGGATAGAGAATAAGACAGAAAATATCATGCCACTATATAAATTCATGGTAAACCAACACCTTGAACACTGTGCAGTTTTGGTTGCCCATTTAAAAAATATCTATTAGAATTGGAAAAAGTACAAAAATTATTAGGGGCATGGCACAGCGTTCATAAGAGGAGAGATTAAAAAGACTGGGACAATTCAATTTAGAAAAGACACTACTAAGGGGGAATATGACAGAGGTCTATAAAATCATGAATGGTTTGGAGAAAATGAATAAGGAAGTGTTATTTACCTTTTGCCATAACACAAGAATCAGGGGTGACCCAATTAAATTAATAGGCAGCAGGTTTAAAACAAACATAGGGAAGTACTTCTTCACACTGCACAGTCAACCCATGGAACTCATTGCCAGGGGATGTTGTGAAGGCCAAAAGCATAACTGGGTTCAAAAAAAATTGGATAAGTTCATTGAGGATAGATCAAGATGGTCAGGGATGCAACCAGATGCTCTGGGTGTCCCTAACCCTCTGACTGCCAGAAACTGGGACTGGATGACAGGGGATGGATCTCTCAATAAATGTCCTTGTTGTGTTCATTCTCTTTGAAGTATCTTTCACAAACCACTGTCGGAAGACAGCATACTGGGGTAGATGGACCATTGGTCTGACCCAATATGGCCATTCTTATGTTCTTTCTCAGGTCCAGATTTTTAAAGGTATTTAGGCATTGCTGCACTCAGTATTACCATTGATTTAGAAGCCTAAATCTAATTTTCAAAAGAGATTTAAGCACGTAGGAGTCTAAATCTTATTGACTATCAATGGAATTTAGACTTGAGTGTCAAAATTTCTTTTGATAATGAGATTTAGGCTCATAAATAATTTAGTCACTGCAACACTACGCACAGCAATGCCTAAATACCTTTACAAATCTGGGCCGCAGTGCCTAAGGTGCTTGCAGGAGATCTTCGAAAAGTCGTGAAAGATGATAGAGATTCCAGAGGACTGGAAAATGGTGTATAAAAAAAAAAAAAAAAATGGACAACCCAGGTGTAGCAGACCAATGACTCATTGTCACCACGCCTCCTGCTGGTTGTCAGGGAATTAGCTCAAGTCCAACCTCAGACTGCCTCTTGCTAGCCGGTGTCTCGCCTGCCTCAGGCCCCCGTGTCCCTCCCTTTATCTTGGGGTTCTGCCCACAGCAGTCCCCACACTCTGGGTCTGCCCTCCCAGGGGAACCCCCAACCCTCTATACCCACCTTGCCTCAGTGGCTACTGACAGTCATCATCTAGCCCCCGTTCTCTTGGGCAGACTGCAGTCTGTGATGGTCACTCATCACTGGCAAAGGGGTTGGACTAGCTGCCTCTGTCTATTGCCAGGCTGCACCCCTGCAGCCCCAGTACCCCCTTAGGCCTTTAACAAGGCCTCAGTCTGGGGAGTTGCCAGGCTGGAGCTCCCCAGCTCCTTTTGCCTTTCCCCAGCACTGCTCTGCTTCAAGTACCCTTGTGCTCCCAGGCAGCTAGGTCCTTCCCACTCCAAGGCTGGAGTAACACTGCCCCTGCCTTTTGGCCCTGCAGCTCTTTTATAGGGCCCAGCCTGGCCCTGATTGGCTGCCTCCAAGCCTCTTCCTATTGGCTCTCAGGCCCAGCCTTCTCCCAGGGCTGGCCTTTAACCCCTCAAGGCCAGAGCAGGGTGACCGCCCCGCTTCACTGGGGAATTACAGACCAGTCAGCTTATCTTCAGTACTCAGAAAGATAATGGAGCAAATAATCAAGCAATCAATTTGCAGACATCTAGAAAATAATAAGGTGATAAGTAACAGTCAGCATGGATTTGTCAAGAACAAATCATGTCAAATCAACCAACTAGCTTTCTTTGACACGGTAACAAGCCTTGAAGATGGGGGAAGTGGTAGATGTGGTATATCTTTACTTTAGAAAGGCTTTTGATACTGTCTCGCATGGATCTTCCCATAAACAAACTAGGGAAATACAACTTAGATGGAGTTACTATAAGGTGGGTGCATAACTGGTTGGAAAACTTCCCAGAGAGTAGTTATCAGTGGTTCAAGCTGGAAGGGCATAGCTGTAGGCCAATAGCCTAATGAGGAGAAACTGTCTCGAGTAAATTGCTAGCTTTGACACTTTATACTCCATTTTGCTAGTTTTGAATTAGTAAGAAGAAATTGTAGCTTTGAATTAATAAGAAGAAATTGTTCTGAATTTATTCTTTGCTGATTGTGTTAATGATCGTTCTTAGAAGGATATAAATCTTATGGCTGTAATTCTTGCCTTTGAAATTATTTACTGCTTGGTGTATGAGTGAAGAATGTATGGCATACTGATTAACAGAGAAGGGACAGGAGGCACCAGTACGGATGGTCGAGATGGGAGTGGAGGAGTCAAGAGGCACCAACTTTGTTATCAGAATCACCCGGATGGCAAATTGTTGACCCTAAAGCAAAGGCATACAACCCAAGGACAAGATAAGGAGTTGAGCCAGAGGGACGAGACAAGAAACAGCTGTGGTGCGGACACTCCTGGTAACAACCCAAAATAATGCTGATTAGGAGCAACCTTGAATACCTCATGATTAACAGCTCTGGTGTGACACAGCAAGATCCATAGACTAGTATGGGAACTTATTACTATAAAAGAAGGGTGTATTGCCATAGGACTTTGGGTTCATTCTGCATTAACATCGGAGCTTTGGACGTGTTCAACAAGAGACCCAGCTCCCCTCCGTCGTGTGCAGTTTCAGCTGGCCACTGGAACTGACTGAGCAACACTAAGGACTGGTAACTAAAAGATCCAGCTGCAGAACCTTTTGCGTGTGTGTGTGTGTGTGTGTGTGTGTGTGTGTGTGTGTGTGTGTAAGCATATGCTGATTTTAATGCTTAAATTGTACTCACAGTAAACATGGCGTATTGCCTTATCCCCTACAAAAAGATTCCGTGTGCTTCTTCTAAGCGTAACATATCAAGTGGTGTCTGGCAGGGATCAGTTCTGGTTCTGTTCTATTTCTTCATCAATGACTTAGATAATGGCATAGAAAGCACACTTATAAAATTTGCAGAAAATACCAAGCTGGGAGGGGCTGCAAGTGCTTTGGAGGATAGGATTAAAATTCAAAATGATCTGGAGAAATGGTCTGAAGTAAATAGGATGAAATTCAATAAGGACAAATGCAAAGACAAATGCGGAAAGGGAACTGGGGGTCAGAGTGGACCACAAGCTAAATATGAGTCAACAGTGTAACACTGTTGCAAAAAAAACAAACATAATTCTGGTATATATTAGCAGGAGTGTTGTAAGCAAGACACAAGAAGTAATTCTCCTGGCCTGCGCCGTTTCCCACAGCTCCCATTGGCTGGGAACGGTGAACCGCGGCCACTGGGAGCTGCGAGCGGCCGTAACTGCAGATGCTTAGGTAAACAAAGCATCTTGCGGGCCTGCCAGGCCTGAACAAGGCGTGTACCAAGTTTGGGAACCCCTGGTCTAGATAATACTTAGTCCTGCTTTGAGTGCAGGGGACTGAACTAGATAACCTCTTGAGGTTCTTTCAAGTCCTATGATTCTATGATACTTTATTCTGTGTCTGTTTCCACTAGACTGGGCATATAACAAGAGCTTCAGAGTGCCCTGCCCAGTGTTGGGGAAATTCAGCCTTTAAAGGCACAGTCTGTAATACCATAAAAAGGAAGCATAAAACTAGAAGTATTTCTGGTGCAAACAAGAAAAGAAACTATTTTTAATGTTCAGCTTTTGCTGCTCAGCAATGAGACATTTTCATGAGTTCATTCATTTGAAGAATCTTGTTTTGGACTTTGCTTCCATTTCTGATTGCTTCTCCTCTCAGAAGCAGATTAATGATACTTTACCTAAAGTACTATCTTTAGGTAAAGATTTCTGGGAGACAAAGTGCCTGTCAGGATTGCTCTTGGAATATTTTCTCTGCCATTTGCCTCAGGTGCAAACCATGTAGGCCCTATGCTGGCTTCTGCCAGCACAGATCCCTCTGAGGGCCCAGAGTGATAAATAGTCCTCTGAGTGAGGAATTGCAATGAGACAAAAATCAGGCAATCTCCCCACACTGACAGGCCCACATTCAGCCATCACACCCCAAAAGAAGGCACCATTGATTTGGAAGTGGGAAAGAGGCCTGGACAATGAGATTGGGGATGTGCTGACTCAACATATCCATCACGTAGTGTCCACCAGTGAAGCTCCTCTGGAACCCTTAGCAAACATTAAATCTGCCCTCACATCAGAAACAACAAGAGATGGTAGGTTGTACTGCTTCTTGCCTTCCCTCTGGAGAAGACCCCCTGGAGCACAGCAAGCCAGCCTCATGAAGGAACGTCCAATTTACACCTCCCCACATTGCAGGCGGTTGAATTTGACCCTTGATTTATGGGTTGGCTGGATAGTTGATTAATTTGAAGCTACAGTTTCTGAAAAAAGGATAGCGATTTGGCCCCTTTTTATTCCAAAAGGTGCCTTTTAGAATAGGTCTTCTAGAAGGTACTTTGATGTATCCTTGCTTGTGAGGGACTTCTACTGAGGAGAAAATTACACATCCTTCTGTGTGTCTCATTTTTATTCCTATGAAACAGAGACAAGTGCTTGCTTTCCATGACGCAGAAGTTGAGAAATAATTGTGAAACCCTTGTGAGGCCAATTCTAACCTCAGATATATTCCGGCAAATCCCATTTACTTTAATGGTATTTCACAGGCACGAGGGTAGTTTCATGGGTGTATCTGAGGACAGAATAGGGCCACATTGCCAATGTAGCCTCTGAGTCATGCTACTTGTAGTTTTTCATTTGTATAGATTTATAGTGATCTTACGTGTAGTTATAAAGAATGCTGTTAGAGAGAGAGAGAAAAAGAAGAAAAGGAAGATAAGTACTGTGTTTCTATAGCACCTCGCAGAATGGGCTCTGGTCCATGACTTGCTGCTACTACAGTACAAATAAATAAATAAAACCTAGGGTGAAATCCTAGACCAGGGGCCACATCGGGTTTCCGAAATTGTATGGAGGGTCGGTTAGGGGAGATAGTGCCTCCCCAAACAGCCAGGCATGGCCCGGCCCCCGCACCCTATCCAACCCCCCCCGTTTCTTGCCCCCGATGGGCACCCTGGAACTCCTGCCCCATTCAACTGCCCCTGTTCCCTGTCCCCTGACAGCCCCTCCGGGACCGCTGCCCCATCCACCCCTCCCTGTCCCCTGACCGTCCCTCACTGCCTCCTACCACCCCATCCAACCCCTCCTCTCATTCCTGACTGCCCTCTGGGACTCCTGCCCCATCCAACCACCCCTGCTCTCTGACTGCCCCCCACCGCCCCATCAAATCCCCCTCTCCTTTCTGACTGCCTCCCCGGGACCCCTGTCCTCATTCCCCACCCTCTGACTGCCCCAACCCCATCCACACCTCCACCCCCTGACCACTCCCCTCCTCCCCTGCCCTCTTTCCAACCCCCCCTCCTCCCTGTCCCCTTACCGCGCTTCCTGGAGCACCGGTGGCTGTAGGGTGACCAGATGTCCTGATTTTATAAGGACAGTCCCAATTTTTGGGTCTTTTTCTTATATAGGCTCCTATTACCCCCCACCCCCATCCCGATTTTTCACACTTGCTTCTGGTCACCCTAGGTGGCTGGTGGCGCTACAGCCATGCCGCCCAGAGCACCAGGACAGGCAGCCATGCTGCCCGGCTGGAGACAGCTACGCCACCGCGCAGCACAGAGCACCAGGTCAGGCCACGGCTCTGCAGCCCTGCTGCCTAGAGCATTGTGCCGGCGGCACAGTGAGGTGTGGCTGCAGGGACTGGAGGACAGCGGGGGAGGGGCTAGCCTCCTGGGCCAGGAGCTCAGGGACTGGGCGGGAGGGTCCCCCAGGCCGGATGTAGCCCACAGGCCGTAGTTTGCCTACCTCTGATCTAGACCCATTGAAGTCTATGGGAGTTTTGCCATTGACTTCAATGAACACAAGATGTCACTCATTTTTAAATAGCAGCAAAAGTGTAAAATGTGATCTTTTAGTTAAACATTAAACAAAATAGGAAAAAGTAATTCAATAGATAACTTGCAAGGAACTGAATTTTTATTTCTCCTTGCTCTAGGTAAACAGAATTAGACAACCCATTTAAAATTCAGGTTGATAGTAGCATGGGGTGGATGAGTGCACGAACTTAGGAGTTGGGAACCTGAGTTCAAGTCCCTGCTCTTCCACAGATATCTTGTGTGACCTTGGGAAAGTCACTTAGCCTCACAGTTCCCATCTGTAAAATGGGGTTAATAGCACTTCCCTGCCTCTCCAGGGTGTTGTTAGGTTAAATACATTAAAGATTACAAGTCTCTCAGATACTACAGTGAGGGGGGCCATATAAGTAGCTAGGATTGCTGTATATTTAGAGGAATATAAATCTGAAAGGAAATGGGGTAAGAAAATAAGCACTCCGTGCAAATTTCTGTTGTAGTTGTTCAAGGGATTTTCCAGATATCAAGGCATTTTCAAAATGCTGCCTGCTCATTGTTTTATGGTATTTAAACTAGATATCTGTTCAGTCATGTTCGTGCAGGGAGGTGTTAAGCCTGCCACAACGTACACACAAACGTGTGTATGTAAATGGCAGTTCTGGGGAGGGGGAGGGGACCGGAGATTCTGTCAGTGATTCCTTAAGGCAGTGGTCTCCAAAGTGGGGTGCGCAAGAGGATGCTTGGGGGTGCACGGTAGGAGGAACACTTTTTTTTTTTGCACGCTTCGGCAGTTCAGGTGGGAGTCTGAGGTTTTTGTTTGTTTTTTTTGCTTCGGCGCGGCAGGGGGTGCGTGCTCAAACATTTTTTACTGATAGGGATGCGCGATCAAAAAGGTTTGGAGACCACTGCCTTAAGAAACTGATTTATTCATGTGTCTCAGTTTTAGAGTGGCCAACATTATATTTCAAAAATAAGGGACTGTTTTCTTAACACCCCTGCTCCACTCCTCCTCTTGATATTATGATTATCATTATCAATTATTATTAATAATGAGTACTCACCTACATTCGCTGGGGTATTTCTTGCTGCTTTTTGTAGCACTCGGCAACTCCTTGTTACACAGAACTTGTACAGAGATGAAAAAATAAGGGACTATTGGCAACCCTCCTCAGTTTCCTTATATATAAAATAGGGAAGAATAATATTGACCTACCTCAGAGGGTGGGTGTGAAATTTATTATTGATGTATATAAAACACCTTGAGATCCTTGAGTGAAAAGTGATATCAATGAATGGGCCAAATCTTATGGCCCATGCATGGGTCCCTACTTCTGTGGAAGGAAGTGTGGTTGAGACCCAAAAATCCCTTGAGAGAGTTGGGAGCTTAGGTGTGTGAATATCTTAACTCCTCCACGGACCCCTCTGAATCCCTCCTTCTCTCCCCACAGGGCAGGGACCCCTGAGAAAACCACCTGCCAAGATAGAAAGGGGAAGGGAGACTGGAGGGTACCTGTGCCAAAACAATCCCTTACGTATACACACCCCTTTTACTAGAAACAGATCCTTGGGCCCAAAGGGCCTAGTATGAGAGCTATCAGACACGCCGTTGTCAGTGCTAGGAAAGGAGGATGTGGATCAGTCAGCCCCACACTCCTCAGCTAAGGGGCCTCAACACCCATGCAGGGGTATTGGAGGACGCATCACCTTACTCCCTGGTGACCTATTGGATTCACTTCCTGGGGATTGGGAGAGAGGCTGGGCGGCTGCAGAGAAGCTCTGCAGTCCCTAGGATTCCAGTACTGCTCCTTGTGGACAGAGCCCAGTCAGGGCATAGAACTGCCACAGACACAGTGAATTAGAATTTGGTTCATTATTATTGGGGTATATGACATAAAGCTGCCTCACAGGCTACGTTAATAATCTCCGTACTAACAAACTTTATGCATGATAATTATAAATCTGTGAGCCAAATTCTATTGGCAGTTATACTCAGGCAACCCCGGTGATGTCAAGAGTGTCACACAAGTGTAAGTGGGAACAGAATAGTAATAAACAGTCAAGCTAAATGGGAAAGGGTGCCATCCTATCTCACAAGGCAGGCAATTGACTTCATGGTGATACAGGAGACCACCCATCCTCCCCCACCACCCCGTTATGTCAGGAGAAGGAAGAGAACTTAGAACTTGGGTGCAGGAATTTTTCCATTCTTCCTTCCAGTCTAAATCTCAGCATTAGTTGGCAAATTTTAATATTTCTACACAAAAATCCATAAGAGGTATTTTGGTTGCACAAAGAATAAACTAAATACTCTGTAACAAACCCTTTTGTTTAACCATGCAGTTTATTAGGAAAAGTCAAGGGCTGGCCATGGTAAAAGGACAAATGTCACAACATATATTTAAAAAAAAAGTCATACATTTCCCCTCTGTCTAACATAAGGAAGGAGTTTTAAAACTGTAGCAGTAAAATAAAACAACGAATGTCATTTGTTTTGGACATTTGTGCAGTCCTGCATCTAATGGTTTTATTAATTCATTGTTTCATTCAAAGGGATTGTGGTCCATTAGGACTGGAGTCAAATCTACCCTTTTACACTGCCAGGCTACACATGTTCTATTAATGATATGTCAGTCTCTCTAAAAAGACATAACTTAAAAAAGCTATTTTAAGATGAACCAACCTACAAGTTATCTGATAGAATGAGCCTAGGAAGAGGCTTGATAGTAGTTGAAGAGGTCAAAACCATACATCCACACAAAAGAAAATAGGCCTAGAGAGATGTTTTCAGAGATGTTGAGCACCAAGTTCTCTGATGGTCTTCAGTGGGAGTCATGAATGCTAAGCACTACTGCAGTTGGGATGTTGTAATCGGAGCTCTGAAGGAAAGAGGAAAGGCTTTGTAAATGTTGGGATTACCACGGAAGAACTAAGGCCGGGAAGGGACCTCCTGGATCATCACAATCACTCTCCTGCTATCACAGGCAACCCTGTCATGTATTTCCATTAATAAATGTATCGAGCTCCATTTTCACACTAGGGGACAGCAAAGCAGGAGAAAGAAAGAAAAAGTTGTAAGGACCAAAGCTCTAATTCCTCCCTCTGGCCAAACCATGACAATAGAAGAGACACCAAAGTGAACAGAGAGAGTGGAAGAAAAATGCCACGTGAGCTACACCATCTTACGTGCACATGAGGGGCCTGTGTCACCTTCCCTTCACATTAATGGCATATCTCCCATTGTCTTCAAAGATGCAGAATCAAGCCCTAGGTGCATTTTGGAGCTTTCAGCTGTAAGTCCCTTTTTAAGGCATATGCTCCCTCTGTGACTGAGTTAGCCATAGGGATCTCACTTCTCAGATTCAGGGAGGCTCTTTGTGTGTACTTTATCTCTGCAACAGCATTCCCAAGAGCACAGGAAGGGTGAATATATTCCCCCGAGCAAGAGATGGAGTGTGGCAGTCCTGTAGAAAATACTCAGTCATCTCTGAAGGGTGGGAACCCCTTCCAGAAAGAGTAGGGCATTGTAGACTGGCTGGACTGCACAGTTCTAGTTGGTCTTTGTTACATAATGAACTGGGCTAGAATCAGGTTCTGTATCTATAAAGAGTGATATATTTTTTCCCCTTCATTCATGTTTTCGTCATGAAGGCCCACGCTGACTAAATAGATATTTTTTATTACTAAGGCTCACTTTGCTCCATGTCAAGCTAGACTTAAATTCAGTGGCCAGGTCCCCAGATTCCCTGGCAGTCAGAGTGGAGACTCTGTTTAAACTAAATCTCTGAGTTTTCAGTAATTTAACTATAAAAATGCGCAACAGCCAGTACAGCACCTCCTGGGTTATTTATTTTGATATTAGATTCTATTTGTTATAATGTTACAACATTTGCCAGTTTGCAGGGTGCCAAAAATGTTTGTTCTGACAACATATATCACAATAGAAGTTGTCAGGAGGTAAAGTGAACCTTTGGGCAGTTTGATAGGGCTTTTGGAACACGGTGAGCTCTAGGACACGGTTTGGCATTGTGGAAAAAGCACATTGCTGATCATTATAGAAGAAATGCTCAACCAATGAAAGAATTAATGAAATTGTCTTCTTTATGATTCAGAGTTAACAACCTACTGGGATAGAGAGGGCAGTTCACACTTCTTGTTTCAAGCTGTAGGTTGCTATGTATTTATGTTAGGAAGACAAGGTCAAAGAAGTGTGCCTTGCACTTGGAGTGGAAGGTGGTGAGGTTTGTGGTGGTCCTTAGTTCCTGGGGGATTTCCTTCCACAGTCTCGGTCTGGCCCGCTGAGAAAGTTCTGTCTCTTGCACAGACAAGCTTTACTTATTGTAGAGAGCTCCACTGTGCCAGAGGAGTGGAGTTGTCGATCCCAGTTTTCAGTGCAGTTTAGGTTCAGTTCATGCTTTCAAAGTTATTGTCACCATCAGAGTCCTAATTATTAGCGCTAATTTGTTTAGTATTTATACATCACCCAAAGTGATTGTCAAGACAAATAGAAAAACAAATTCTCTCCACCAAAGAGCTTACTATCTAAGTTCAGATAAGAGATTCATGTGAACCTTAAGAGGAAATAGTTACATTGCCATTGTGGTGAGCAAATACTATAAATGAATCATTACTGAAAAGTTTAATGAATATAAATTCCTATTAACAGAATGACAGAGGCATAGTGGAAAGGACATGAGAAGTAGGAAAAAAGTAAATTTCCACCACTACTTTTTGGGTATGATCTACCATTTCATTGCGCCAGGTTAATATAAATTTAACCCCACTGGATTTACATCAATGGAGTAATACAATGGTGAATCAGGGCCAAAATTCCCAAGAAAAGAAAGAAATATTGCTGTCATTGAGCAAGACTTTAATGTTTCAGCATAAATACATCCAAAGATAAAAAAAGATATTTTAATTATAGTAAACACTACTTTAATTGCACTTTTACTGATTTATATTATATGCGGAACTTTGAAACAGTACCTTGTGTAACATTTGCACCCAGTGTTTTTTTAAAACCTTCTTTATATTGAGTTTCCATGACTGAAGGAAATGTAAAACCAAACTGTGCAGGCAAATTAAAACTAGGGCATGTGTACTGGACTGCAGTGTAAATTTTTAGAGATGTCTCTGCAGTGCTGTGTGTCAACTGTAATCAATAGAGAATTAAAATGATCAATATAGCATTACGTTGCTATCTTAAATTGGGTGAAAATTGACAGGAAGATCACATTAATCTATAAACGTGTTATGTGGAATTATATTTGAAAGCAAGCACACAGAGTCAAAGAGATGACTTTTGAAATTAGAGACGAGGTGGTTCAAAGAGATGCTCCAGTGCCCAAGGCAAGGGGCTGGGTGTTGGGAGACGTGGGTTCTGATGCTAGCTTAGCTACTGACCTACTTGTGTGGGACAAATCACTTTGCTTCTCTATGCCTTAGTTTCCCTAGCTATAAAATGGGCATAACGAAATTTACTTCCTTTGTTAAGCACTTTGAGATCTACTGATGAAAAGCACTATAGAAGAGCTGAGTATTATTTGTAAATTGATTTAGGCTAATCTCTATTAAAGACCAGGTTGAGACCTTATGTGGGGGACAGTATCTCACATCTGCCTACTGTGGGGTTTCTTACACAGTCCTCTAAAGCATCTGGTGCTGGCCACTGTGACACACTGGATACTAAACTAGATATACTTTGGGTCTGATCCAGTCTGGCAAGTCCTCTGTTGCTAAATAATTAAGAAGGCAGTTCTACCTCACAAAATGTTTTGAAAATTAGTGTTAGCATAATCCACTTTAAAACACCACATGGCAAGTTATGTCTATACAGGTCATTTGAGGGCAGGCCTCCGGCCACAAATCATGCTGACAGTTTTCATAGTTTTATTTTCATAGTTCCTTTAGCAATTTGTTCAGCATCACAAAACACTACTTACCTCATCAGATATGCAGAAGTAGGTGACAGAGCAATATCCCCTTCTAGGAAAAAAATGTACAGCTTTATGAGAGAAGTAGGGCTACTAACATGGTGCTGTGATAAATAAGTTAACAGCAGTATAATATTAGGAACAGTTATCCCTGCCACACACACAGCATGTAGCAGGGCCTGTAATTACTAACATAATGCGTATCATATGTATGATGCTGAAAGATTGCTTAAGGGAGAGTGGAAATGATTAGATCGATGAAGTCATGTGATCATGCTGAATGTTAGCAAACAGTAAAGAATTACATTGCTTAGGCATGCCAGAATAGAATTCTATGGTATATTGGAACAAGACTGATTAAGTCATCAGGATATAGCCAAATTACAGAGGCCACTTATATGATACAAGATAAAATATTGGTAAACCATAGCAGCACCAGCCCTCTCTGTGCTAAGGAGGCAAGTCTACACAGTAGGGTAGCGAAACACACTGGTTGAGCAATAAAATGATCATCTTACCCCGTAACTATTAGAACATTCCAAGCTGTTAGAGTTAGTGTTGTGAATGGAAAAATAGCTAGGTGGCACTGTGTCAACACATGATCATCTCTGAAGTGTAAACTCAAGAAATCGCCATAAGTAGTTTCCTGAGGCTACTCAGTTGCCCTTCCCATATGCATTGCTAAGAGGACAAACATTCACAATGGAAGAGGACAAGAAACAGGAAATAGATTGTGGGAAAACAAAACCAATCAACCATATTGTACCAGAGTCCTGCTAGTAATAAACAACATTATTTGGATAGTTACTTAATGATATGTTAACAAACCAATAACTAATACACGCCCAAAGGAATTTATTAAGTACCGAGTCTAATACAGCTCCAAATTCAAATAGAGTAGACAGGACATTAACTGCATTGTTATTATGAAGGCTTGTCACATTGGTCATCTTGTGAGAGAGTTTATTAAGACAAAAGGAGGCCAGCTGCATGGAGAAAGATCTTTGTACTTGCAGGGTAGAACCCTGTAGAAGGCTGCCTGGCACAAAATGACCATGAAGGATAATTCATTTTTTGAGAAGCATGGGACTGTGGAGAAACCAAGTAGCTACAAATTGTGTGAATACAACAATTATAGCTATAATTTAATTATTATTACTAATACTACACATTTATATAGGATCATATATTTATGCAGCATTTTACAATCTGACTAAAATACTAGGGTGGTCAAGTGATTAAAAAAATTAATTGCGATTAATCACACTGTTAAACAATAGAATACCATTTATTTAAATATTTTTGGATGTTTTCAAATATATTGATTTCAATTACAACACAGAATACAAAGTGTACAGTGCTCGCTTTATATTTATTTTTGATTACAAGTGTTTGCACTGTAAAAAGACAAAAGAAATAGTATTTTTCAATTCACCTCATACAAGTACTGTAGTGCAATCTCTTTATCATGCAAGTTGAACTTACAAATATAGAATTATGTATAAAAAGACTGCATTCAAAAATAAAACAATGTAAAATTTTAGAGCTTGCAAGTCTACTCAGTCCTACTTCTTGTTCAGCCAGTTGCTCAGACAAACAAGTTTGTTTACATTTGCAGGAGATAATGCTGCCCGCTTCTTCTTAACAATGTCACCTGAAAGTGAGAGCAGGTGTTCTCATGGCACTGTTGTAGCCAGTGTTGCAAGATATTTACATGCCAGATGCGGATGCTTCAACCACCATTCCCGGGGATATGCATCCATGTTGATGATGGGTTCTGCTCGAAAACCATCCAAAGCAGTGCAAACCGATGCATGTTCATTTTCATTATCTGAGCCAGATGCCACCAGCAGAAGGTTGATTTTCTTTTTTGGTGGTTCGGGTTCTGTACTTTCCGCATCAGTGTGTTGCTCTTTTAAGACTTCTAAAAGCATGCTTCGCACCTCGTCCCTCTCAGATTTTGGACAGTACTTCAGATTCTTAATCCTTGGGTCAAGTGCTGTAGCTATCTTTAGAAATCTCACATTTGGTACCTTCTTTGTGTTTTGTGAAATCTGCAGTGAAAGTATTCTTAAAATGAACAACAATTGCTGGGTCATCATCTGAGACTACTATAACATGAAATATATGGCAGAATGCGGGTAAAACAGAGCAAGGGACATACAGTTCTCCCCCAAGGAGTTCAGGCACAAATTTAATTAATGCATTACGTTTTTAATGAGCGTCATCAGCATGGAAGCGTGTCCTCTGGAATGGTGGCCGAAGTATGAAGGGGCATATAAATGTTTAGCATATCTGGTATGTAAATACCTTGAAATGCTGGCTACAAAAGTCTCTAAAGTTTTAAATTTTTTTTGTTTTTGAGTGCAGTTAAGTAACAGAAAAATCTATATTTGTAAATTGCACTTTCAGGATGAAGAGATTGCACTACTGTACTTGTATGAGGTGAATTGAAAAATATTATTCCTTCTGTTTATTATTTGTACAGTGCAAATATTTATAATCAAAATATACACTGATTTCAATTACTACACAGAATACAAGATATATATGAAAATATAGAAAAACCATCCAAAATATTTAATAAATTTCAATTGGTAGTCTCTTGTTTAACAGTGCGATTAAAACTGCGATTAATGGCAATTATTTTTTTTAATGATTAATTTTTTTGAATTAATCACTTGAGTTAACTGCAATTAATCAACAGCCCTATAAAATACATTCACTGTCTCCCAAACCTTATAAATCTAAGATATCAGATTTAGTGAGAAAATTCATAAATGCCATATGCCAATACACATAGGCATAGTCTGATCATTCAAAGGGCTAAAGATGCAGAAAACAGAATCTATTATTAAGCAGCTGTAGCAGGTACGAGGTAGACAATCAGGTTGGCTGTGGAGCCCCCTGGAGTGGCTCCACAGGTGGTAAATACAGGTCCCTGCCAACCAACGCCTCTTCAGTTCCTTCTTGCCAGTTACTCCAACAGAGGGGAAAGCAGGTGGATTTGGAATGGACATGAGCAACACATCTCAAAGAATAACAGTTACGAGACGGGAAGTAACCATTTTTTCCTTCTTTGAATGTTTGCTCATGTTGATTCCAATTAGGTGATTCCCAAGCCCTAACCAGGAGATGGGTTGGAGTTCATGGAATTGCTGACTGGAGCATCACTCTGTTGAATGATGCATCATCTCTGGTGTGCTGGGTAATCGCATAATGAGAGGCGACAGTGTGAACCGAGGACCACATCACCACTCTGCAAATCTGCTGAATTGGAACCTGAGCCAGGAACACTGCCGAGGGGGCCTGTGCTCTTGTGGAATGTGCCGTTAGTGCAGGAGCTGGTACATTTGCCAAATCATAGCATGCCCAGATATAGGCCGTGATCCATGATGAAATCCTCTGGGACGGGACCAGGAGGCCTTTCATCCAGTCTGCGACTGCCACGAATGGCTGGTTCGACATACGGAATGGCTTTGTGCATTTAATGTAAAAGGCTAGTGCTTGTCAAACATTCAGGGAGTAGAGCCTTTGTTCTCGACTATTCGCGTAAGGCTTTGGATAAAAGACCAGTAGGAAAATGTCCTGGTTAGAGTGGAATTGGGACACAACCTCAAGGAGAAAGGCTTGGTTCGGTCTAAGTTGCACCTTGTCTTTATAGAAAATGGTGTAGGGAGGGTCAGGGGAGAGGCGCCTCTCCCCCAGCCACGGCAGGTCCAGGCCAGGCTGGGTTGGGGTCAGGAGAGGGGCACGTCTCCCCCAGCAGTGGCAGGTCTGTAGCTGGGCTGGGGCTAGCTTCCCACCACAGCTTTGTGTGCCTGCACGGTGCTTAATAGGCTATTGCATGGCCACGCAGCTTAGAGGGAATTTAGGTCACCACTATTTTTATTGCATAATTGATTACAAATTATTACTTATTGCAGATTTGATTTACCCTCTCCTTGATGCTCTGTTAAACATGAGCTATTGATAACTAGTATATTAATTGCAATAGCAAATTAATTGATCAATTTATTGTATGATTGATTCATTGCTGAATGGTTCCTTTTGTTACTTCAATCTACTAATTCAGTGCACTGCCTTCTACTTCATTACCATACCCACTGCATAGACCTCAACTGCTGTGTCACCAGTGACACCTGCTAACTGATTTGCCACCTCATTGACTCACTAATCCTGGGTTGCTTCTTATAGTGACTCAGAACACTCCTGTGTCAGCATTACTCTCTGGATAAAAGAATTGGCTAGCTGATATGTCTCAAAATGTAACTGTAAAAAGGGAATCACCATTGAATGGCTGTGTTTCTAGTGGGTTCCTGCAGGGACTGGTTCCTGGCCCTAAACTATTTAACATTTTTATTAGTGACCTGAAAGAAAACATAAAACCACCACTGATAAGATTTGCAGATGACACAAAAATTGGGGGAAGTGATAAAAAATGAAGAGGATAGTCACTAACTCTACCCTGAGAAGCAGTGACTCTGAAAGAGATTTGGGGGTCATGGTGGATAATCAGCTGAACACAAGCTCCCAGTATATCACTGTGGCCATAAGGGCTAATGCAACCCTGGGATGCATGAACAAGGGAGAATAAGACCGATTATGTTACCTCTATTTGGCACGGGTGCAACGGCTACTGGAATACAGTGTCCAGTTCTTGTGCCCACAATTCAAAAAGGATGCTGATAAATTGGAGAGGGCTCAGAGAAGAGCCATGAGAATAAGGAATGTTTTCTGATCCTTTAATCAGAGTGAGCACATTTAGTTTACCTGAGAGAAGATTAAGGGGTAACTTTATTACAGTCTGTAAGTAACTACATGGGGAACAAACATTTAATAATAGATTCTTTCATTTAGCAGAGAAAGGTATAACATGATCCAATGGCTGGAAGTTGAAGCTAAACAAATTCAGGCTAGAAATAAGGTGTAAAATGTTAACACGTGGAGTAATTAACCATTGGAACAATTTACAAAGGGTTATGGTGGATTCTCCATCACTGACCATTTTTAAATCCAGATTGGATGTTTCTCTAACAGACGTGCTCTAGGAATTATTTTGGGGGCAGTTCTATGGCCTGTATTACACAGGAGGTCAGACTAGATATTACCAGGCATGAAATACAGTCTACCATTGCTGGTATGGTTGAGGGATATTAAAATATTTACATCCCCTTCATTCATTTCACTCTTGCTAAAGTACAAGTGCCCCATAGCCTGAAATCATACACAGAAACAAGTAAATCTATTCAGTGATAGCATAACTAACACACAATGTCAAACTGTCATTCTAGACACAAGTAATCATCAGCTTAAACTGCTGGAAGATGAAAGAACATACACACACCAGATGTTACCACTATGCCATCTAGCGTTAGAAGCACACCACTGCAGCTCATTGTACATATCAATCTGGCATAAAATTTACTTGTGACATGGGGAAGCTAGAAGCTAAATCTGACAGCAAAGATCATATATTACTGCTCCCCATACTAAATTGGGCAATTATAGCCTACCCTGGTCTCTTGTAGACTGTAGGAAATACAGAGCTCATCCTTTCTAAATGGCAACCACTAGCAATGGAGAGATATCCTATCTCCTAGAACTGGAAGGGACCTTGAAAGGTCATCGAGTCCAGCCCCCTGCCTTCACTAGCAGGACCAAGTACCAATTTTGCCCTAGATCCTTAAGTGGCCCCTTCAAGGATTGAACTCACAACCCTGGGTTTAACAGGCCAATGCTCAAACTACTGAGCTATCCCCCCCATAAACATCCTTCTCCATACACACCCCAGAATACAGTTGCTACTGGGCCCAGGTTGGTAACTACTGGTTTATCCCATCCCTGTTATTTATAACCATCATTGTCATCCTTCTACCAGCTTATTCTAAAATAGTAACAATTGAAGTGAATGGTCTTGTGTTGTATCCCTTATCCCCCCTTTGCTTGTCTGTATGTTCTGTACATACATTTTAAGCATTTAAGTATTCCAGTAAGTTTGTGAAGTGCTCAAATCAGACTAAGCACTAAAGGGCCAGATTTTCCCCTGTGCTCAGCATCCAGTTGGGTCTGGATTTCTGAAAGAGCCCAGCAGTTTACTGACGTTGTCAGATTTTCAAAAATGCTCAGCTGCTATTGAGTCTTCTGGCCCCTTCCTATAAGCATTTAAATGGAAGCTAAAAGTGCAAAGATCTTTTGAAATCTGGCCTGAAATAAATTGAAGCTTTTAAAATTAATTTTTGTTTAAAGGCAGACAGAGGCAAAGTGCTTTATAAGAAGGTAATCTAGATTTCCTTGAATCCTGCCCTTTTTTGGGGCCTATCATATAAGAGGAGGTAGTTGCTGGGTTTTTTCAACCCAAAGCTCTTGGTAACTTTTACTCTGTGCGAGGTGGTGTTAGGAAATAAAATCAGGGGAGACATGGCTGTCTGACCGACAGATGGCTGGCACAAACAGGACAACACAAAGTTTAGCTTTCTGTGAAAGCACTCTTACTTAGTCTCAAGCACTTACACACATCCACAACAGGTTACAAAAACACTCCCAACCCTCAATTACCTAAGCTGAGCGTGGCTCTCGAGTGGCACAGCAGCAGCCTGTCTGCCGGTGAGGAACATAAGATGCATCCAGACGGAGAGTCCTGAAGAGTCCAACTATCTCAAACTCCCCCCCCTTATTTATACATTAGTAATACAATGACATGTCCCTTAAAGAAAACTTGTTAAGTAAGCAGTTTCAAAGGTCAAGCAAGAATTTTGATTATTGATTAACCAAAAAGTGTGGTTTTCCCCCCCAGAGTTTGCTGCATTGAGACCCTGTCAGACATTCCTGAGGGCACAACCTGTCCTTCTAAAATGCACATAACTTCAACAATTCTTATCAGGAAGGACCCGCAGGCTCAAGCTGCCCTTTCTGTGGCACCCAAAACCCTCTCCCCTCCCCTCCTACCTTGGTTAAGCTAAGCCTGCTGCATGGCCACTTTGCAGCCTGCTGACTAGGTTGCTTTTAGCAATAAGCAATAGTGGTTTCAGGCACTTTACTGGTTTGCCAAAATCTCCCTGTACAGTTGCAACAGTTGGATTTTTAGAGCATAGCTGATACCTCACCTGTGTCTCCACACACTTCTAAAGGCCTTGGACCTAAAAGTTTAACATGCTGAAAGCAGATTCTCCCATTTTAAAAGATTATTTTTGCATAAACAGACCCATAGCCAAACTAAGAACAGGCTTTTGCCATCTACATTAGAATCTAATTTTGCATTAATCTAGTTAGTTTATAGGTCTCCTGCTAGTTAAGATACTAGGTATTTCAGAGAAAATATATTTTGTCGTGTGAAAAGATGGAAATAGATCGAACTCATCCCCAGAGCTTCTCTAGACCATCTCTTTCTACTTCATCCCCTGCAAGCATCTGCTGTAATAGCTCTCTGCACATCGTTCTCATCTCAGCTGTACGAACAGCCCCATAGCACTCACTCTCTCCACAGTGGCATAGGGGGTGCTCTCTGATGGATGCTAACAGTTCATTTAGATTAGACTAATAAATCCTAAAGGCAGCCAATCTACAGACGCAAAGCACAATCATCAGACCGCAGAAGAAATCAGTACCTACCCTGTTTTCTGATGAAGATGTGCATCTTTGGAAAATAGGGCCTAATTCCCATACCGCTCCCCTAAAGGGAACCCCATTCTCAGCTTAAAGGTTCATGTTCCTGAACATATGAAATACTTGTAATCATTGTCTTCACCCCACCCCCTTAAAGTCCTTAACAGTTCTTACAGGACACAGACACACACTTTAGAATGGCAGAAGAGGATCTTGCAAGCTACCATTGGACAGTAAAACGTGATGAGAATTGTCATGAGTTTGCTATTTTACTTACCGAGAGGACTGTCGTTCACAAGTGTTATTAGTCAGTACAATAGCAAGTTGGGTCTCTTCATATTTTATTCATTAGGTTCTTCCTCTAGGATGGTAGCCCAGTTTACTGTATTTTAGGATTTTCTAGTTCAATACAGTAACTCCTCACTTAACATTGTAGTTATGTTCCTGAAAAATGCAACTTTAAGTGAAACTATGTTAAACAAATCCAATTTTCCCATAAGATTTAATGTAAATGCAGGGGGTTAGGTTCCAAGGAAATTTTTTTGGGACAGACAAAAGGCATTATATACACAGTGTACAGTACTGTACTGTGGTGGGAAGGTGGCCCTGGCTTACCCCATAGGGCTCAGGGTCTGAGGGAGTTAGGGTGCGGGAGGAGGCTCAGGACTGGGGCAGGCAGGAGGTGCAGAGCACTTACCTAGGACAGCTCCTGTTTGGTGCAGGGGGTGTGCAGGTGGCTCTGTGCAGCACAGCACTGCCCCCATGGCCACGTTACTGGAAGCTCCACCCCTTGCCCCCCGGAACGCAGGGGCTGCAGGGCCCTGGCCTGCAGCTCTAAAGCCCCTTTCGGAATGCAGCCCTGTGAGCACGGGCGGGAGGACTCAGGAGCAGGGGCAGCCGCGCAACCAGCCCCCGCAGAGAAGCGGCACTTTCCTCTTCAAATCGCCGCTTCTCTCCAGCCGCTGGCTGCACAGCTGCCCCTGCTCCTCCTGAGTCCTGCGGCCTGTGCTCACAGGGCCACATTCCGAAAGGGGCTTTAGAGCTGTAGGCCAGGGCCCTGGGGCCCCCTTAGCCCAGGGCCCTGCAGCCCCTAAAGCCCTTGTGTTCCAGGGGGCCCTGCCTGTGGGGAGGAAGGGAGAGGAGGCGGAGAAGAGGAACTTGTGCAATGCTCCCTTGTAAAAAGTCAGCCAAATGACATTATAAGGGAGCATTGCACAACTTTAAATGAGTATGTTCCCTAATGGAGCAGCGATGTAACTTCGAAACAATGTTAAGCGGGAGGACGTTAAGTGAGGAGTTACTGTATTGAGAGTTGTTACAAAACTAGAGAAGTCATCTAGGTCTAAACTACTGGATTAGAAACCCATAATCAATGCCAATAATCAATCTGATGGAAGCTGAAGCCCAGAGCACTCCTACACCCTGCTATCCAAGGATCAGTCAGTCAACACAAGTGTCTCTGGTTAACAAGCACTTACTAGTGCTATCAAACTCAGTTTAAGACTAAATTTCTATGGGCAGTAAACTTAGTCACTTTTCGCTAGACTAGGGAAGAGCTACCCTCCACCACAGCACTGCTGGACTCTGCACAGCATTCATTTCCCTCCCACCTCCTGTAGGTCACACCCTCAATTGAGATAAGGAACTACCAGAGATGGGCTATGAATAGTTAGTTTATTGGATGGCAGGGACCCTCAATAACTGGTGACATTTCCATTAAAAAATATATATTTTTATATATTCACCACCACAAGATGTTAGAATCACCTGTAGTGAATAACTCAAGTTGTTGTTTTCAGTGTAATGACTGATCATTTCATTGATATCACATTTGCTTGTTCAGAGAGGACAGACTTGACTACCACAGAAAACATAGGGCAGATTCAATGCTATAGCAATCCCTCCAGGTCATGTTTGAAGAATAGTGGTCTAGCTACACTTATAGTGCAGTGACAACTACAGTATATAGTCAAGCTTGTTAGCTTGGCACTTGCTCATCACTCTTCACTTTAATCACACACACACACCCCTACTTGCAATTTCCTGTCTTAAAGTTCAGTGTACAAAGATACTGAAAGATAGGGAAAGGTGCAAAAGGCACAGTAAAGAATAGCGGATACAAAATAAATATTCCAGGGAAAGTTATGTCAGTTGAACTCTACAAGTTGGCTTTATATCAGAAGACAAAAAGGTTAATTGTAACTTCCAGACACTCAACAGCTTTCCGTTAGAAAGCACCACACTAAAAACGATTTGACAGTGAAAAGTTTCCATGAAGGTGAGCAGAAGCAAGAGTGGGTTTCAGGAGCAGAAATGCTTTCTGTGCTGCCTAGCAAGAGCCATTAGTAACAGTGTGAAAACCAGGTAAGCTGGAAGATTTCCACAAGCAAGGGAGCATCAACTTTTTTTTTTTTGGGGGGGGGGGGGGTGGAAAAGAGAAGAGATTTAATATTAACATGTGAACAAGATATGGGGGAGGGAAATCCAGCTATTTAAACACTTCAAAGCTGTGGGTAGTGGCAGTTTCCTTTTTGGCCATTAGGACTGGTCATGTATCTACCACTTCATACCAACACTCCACAGATAACCAAGTCTTCCTCTGCTCTGCCAACCCTCAGAACTTCAAGTCACATCTTAAGGCAAACTTGACAGTTAACTGAACAGTTTGATAATAGCCCCACTGTAACAGGTTGTGTTTCTGGAAAGCGCAGAAGTGGCAATCAGAAAACATGTAAACTGGTTTGCAAAAATCACCTCAAGTCATAACAATGATTCACTTAGTTTAATTCCTGTACTGAAACAGGTGTTATAATTACTGCAAGTTTGTTTACATCAACTTAATTCTTCTCTTTAGGAAACAAATTTATCTTTAAACAGAAGCCGAGGTTCTCCCCCGATATTGAAATGACCAGACAGACATTCTCAGTTGTTCATAAGGTAACAATGTTGTTTCTGGAGTGAGAAAATGCCATGATAGTTATTTGTAAACATTAAACCGACAACAGTAAGTACATTAAAAACCCACATTTCCATCCTAAAATAACCACAAAACTTTGACATGAAATACATAAAGAGTTTATTAGGTGTGTACCCCATTTCATTATGTGGAGGAGGAAATCTGAGGCAACAGTTTGGTGCAGTACAGACAAGCAACGTAATATACAGTAGCTGCACACAGCTTGATTTGTTTTGAATCACAACTAAATATTCTTACTATGACCATTAGTACAGAAATGTTCTGCAATTAGAAAAAATGAGAAGTATTTCTCTCATGCTGTACAATCTCACACGGACTCTGTTAGAAAATAACTGATCATGTTTGAATTTTTCATGCCAACTTGTTCGGCTGTTGCCTCTGGAATGTTCAGCACAAAGGTTAAGTTCCAGACATAATTTAAGTGCTTTTCATGTGCAAACTGTTACTGGCTAAAGCTTTCAAAGTACATTTAATTACAGATATGAACACCCTGTAAAGATATGAGGATATGATAGAAGACCCAGAGGCCATTAGAATTTTTTTTTTGTTTTAAAGAGAAATGCTATGTTCCACTGCAGTAGTTCTAGTCCCTGATGAGGTCCTTCCAAGTAGGACTGTTCACTTGTAGGAGATAGACCATTCTTTGACAGAAGCATCATGGGATGTTGTTACCAGGGTATGTTCATCCAGCCATGCCAAGCTGCTTACATGATGTAGTCTATGAGCATCTGTGCAGATGGAAGGAGAGAATATTGCATTAAAAAGGAAAAAAAACCAACACAACCCCCCCCCCCCCCCACACACACACACAGTTTAAGAATTGATAGGTTATTACAGTCATCTTAGGACAATATTTTTAATTTTGAAAAAAATTTCAATTAGATAAGACTGGCCATACCAGGTCAGACCAGAGGTCCATCCAACCCAGTATCCGGTCTTCCGACAGTGGCCAATGTCAGGTGCCCCAGAGGGAATGAACAGAACAGGTAACCATCAAATGATCTATCCCGTCATCCATTCCCAGCTTCTGGCAAACAGAGGCTAGGGACACCATCCCCGTCCATCTTGGCTAATAGCGATTGATGGACCTATCCTCCATGAACTTATCTAGCTCGTTTTTGAACTGTAATGCACAAAGTACTTGTAAAATGCAGTTGCCTGCAAAGTGTACTTATGGATCAAGTCTGCCATTCACTAACAGTTAGAAGGTTAAAATTACATTACAGGAGGTAGGCTAGAGGAAGAGATATCTAGACAAAGAGATAACTGCTAGTGTAGTTCTGACAGAGAAAGCACTGTCCAGATTTTGAGAGAGACTAGTAATTCTCAAAACTAAACCTCTTTCTAGCAAAGAAGTGCACAACATACCTGGTATCTTGACTCTGGTCTCCGGGTCACTTAAGGTCCAAACATAAACCATCATGTCCATGCCCCCAGAAGCAAAATGCTCATTGTCTGGAGACCAGGCAAGGCAAACAATTTTTGCATGGTGTCCATAGAAGATGTTATGTTCCTATTTGGGAGTTATTGGGAAAATGGTGTTATTTTAAAGACTTCAAATAGCTGTTCTGCTACCGGTGATATTGTCCCTCATTAACAGGCAACAAATTTTAACATGTTGCTAGAACAGTTAAAATATATCTGTATACCCCCGGTACACAGTAAAATTCTAAGGTAAGTGCCCTTTATATTTGAATATTATGGTTATTGCACAAGTTGGTCATGGGAGCCATTTAAACTGTCCATTTTATGCTATTTCTATTAACATCTGAAAGGCGCCAACAGAACTCAAATGAAAATGGATCAAAAATGGTAGGACTGGATGTTCAAGTTTTAAGCAAACACCAACTGGAGATCCTAGGACTCAAATGTCCTGCTCAGCTATAGCACAGAAGGTGTTATATGAAGCCTTTGAAAGTACACCTCTACCCCAATATAACGCGACCCGACATAACATGAATTTGGATATAACGCGGTAAAGCAGCACTCTGGAGAGGAGCGGGGCTGCGCACTCCAGCGGATCAAACCAAGTTCGATATAACGCAGTTTCACCTATAACGCAGTAAGATTTTTTGGCTCCCGAGGACAGCGTTACATCGAGGTAGAGGTGTAGCTGTACAGTATGTGTTTTGAGAAAAAACAACCCATACTTGATGGTGACCACATTCCTCTTCTGTCCTTCAAACTCCCCCGCCTGCCAAGTTCCCCACAGACCAGGGCACCCCAAATCAAAGTGGCACCAGCCTCTGCCATAACAGATGCAAAACCTCTACAACTTTCTAGATCTACAGGTCCCCCACATGTGGTGTGCCTCATCCAATACACTAAGTGCCCAACAACAACAGTGTGGGTGAAGAGAGACACTACGCTCTCAAATGTACTCAGACAGAAAAAATGATAAAAAAAAACAAACACAACCACGGGCAAGCATTTCTCACAAAAATGATCACTCCATATCCGACTTCATAGCCCTTGTCCTCAAAGGAAACATGCAAAAAAAATGAGCCTCGGAACTTAAGACTGACCCTTGGTGTCCAGTAGAGTTTAATACAGACAGTGGATCTATGGCTCATTACAGCTATCTGTAACCCACTAACCTGCCTTTGTCCTGCAACAGTAGAGGTGTTAACTACCCATGGTCAACTTAAGTGGTCTCTTGAATGTGGGTTAAATACACATGCAGTTTTAGGACTAGTAAATACTTTTGTTGGAAATCACGGGTCAGATACAGCAATTCTTACCGCATAGCCATCAGCAACACTAAAGACAGTGACAACTTTGTTTGCATCACAAACTGCAAGAAAGGCACCATCGTGAGAATATGCTAGGTCAGTCACAGGACCTTTAGCTTGCAAGGTCTTCTCATCGATTTTCAGAGAGGTTCCTTGGATTGAATATAGATGGACATTCCCATCCTGCAAGTTAATAATGAAAGTCAAAGCTTTACAACAAATCAGGAAGGCTATTAAGTTAGAGGATCATATGCAATTATAGATATTTCTCCCTTTGAAAAATACATAATCAGTATTTTTAGGGTATATTGGCCATATGTCAAATTAAAAACATGCTACTGCTTTAAGATGTGGGGAGAGTTTTGATAAAAGTGTACTTAAAAGCTTAACTATCTAGGGAGAAGATGTTGGGGAATGTATACTAACCACAAAAGTGGGAGAATCTAATGGAAAGAGGCCAGAAGATAGCAGCTTAAAAAACCCAACAGCACAACTTTAAATTAAAAGCAAAACCATTAGTATACTGCCAACTTTGATATCTTGGTGCAGCAACAGCTGAGTGATGTTTAATGAACAAGCAAAACCAAAAAGCTCGCAACCATGGAATACTGTTCCAGTGCTCAGAGTGTATCCTTACCTGTCCTCCCACTGCAGCGGTAGCACCTCCTGGATGAATGGCCACCACTTCTGGTTCATAGCCAGGATCATCAATTGCAAAACACTTCTTCCTATTCTTCATCAAGATGATCTATAAATGCAGAGCAATGTACCATAGAGACCATGGGTTCAAAATGCTTGACAGGCTATAGTGTCTCACCATACACACTACGTTGGTCAGCCACAACAGGAGCTACTACTTCATTGGTTCAAAGGGAGTATTGAGATTCATTCTAATCTATATAGATTAGAAGTATGAGACACCTATGCCTGGCGACTAAGCTTTTTCTCCTATGAGCATTTGAAAGTGATGCAGGTGCTGGTGCAGACCGCCTTCAATCTACAAACTGCAAGCAGTCAGGACACGCTCTTGCATACTGTTAGCTGAAGTTCATTTAGGGTACATCCAGACTACCCGCCATATCAGCAGGTAGCGATCGATACATCGTGTCTTAACGAGACGTGATATATCGATTCCCGAACGTGCTCCCAGTCGACTCCGGAACTCCACCGGAGCGAGCGGCGGTAGTGGAGTCAATAGGGGAGCCGCAGTCGTCGATCCCGCACCGTGAGGACCCGAGGTAAATCGATCTAAGATGCGCAACTTCAGCTACGTGAATAGCATAGCTGAAGTTGAAGTATCTTAGATCGCTCCCCGCCCCCCAACCCCACCCCCAGTGTAGACCAGCCCAGAGTCACAATAAGAGGTGCATGAAGGAATCTAGCATTTCAAGCAATGTCTACTATCTTTCACAGTACCATCTTCTGTTGGGAGGATTGAGTTACAAAGTACACATGCTGTTGATCTCAACAGCATCAACCAAACTATTTGGTTTTAGTTATGACTGCCTCTAATGGGAAACTGTAGCTGGATAGGAAAATGACCCTTTGCACATGAGATTATGAAAGTTCAACCCACATCCTTTTTAGTCAAAAGCATTACAAAGGAATGCAAGTATGGGTGGCAGGTGAACCCTGGGCTCGGGGAAGCTAGCAGCTGGCTCATCCTTTCTGCCTGAGGCCCTGCCCTGCCTGCCAGAGCCCAGAGGATTCCCTCCCCCAAAGTGCTGGGCCCCCCTGGAGTGCAGGCTGCCCCTTCCCCCCCACCCCCATTAGCTCCAGCTGCAGCAAAGAGCCCCCTGCAGCACCGGAAAGCAGGAAGGGGTCTGGGGGCTGAACGTGGGTGGGGCCACACAAGGCTGTTCAGGGAGGCTCAGTCTTCCCCGGCCTTCGATACCCATCACCCATGAACGTAAGTGTTGTTTTAAACAGAGACATCTCCTAAGAAACAAGGATCTTTGGTTCTGCTTCATTTGAATCATGCTGAGAGCTTGAGTAATCCTCAAGTTATTGTAGAGAGTGTGCTCCAACAATAGCCAAAAGATCCATATTTATGGTGCCAGGAGGTGATAAGCAAGCTGTACACCAAAGATGGATACAACAGCGTAAGTGGACTAGCCTACCAAAGTAATGAATGTTCAAGCAAGAGACTAAGGAGAACTGGTCCCTGTTTCTATATTTTTACTACTGACCAAGGTCTTAAGACTGTTATCATGACCATATCCAATATAGTTATCAGTGACTAATGATTTTGTGTTTCATATATAATCTTCCTTCCATTTTTTTTAAAAAGATGTTAAATATCTATTGGGATTTTGGTTTTAAAGAGATGTCCTTATGTAAGGACATCTGTACAGTCACTATGAGCTAGGTTAGATATGTATTTGCTCCTGCTCATTAACAGAAAAAAAAGCTACCTTCCATATTTAAAGTGTTCACACCCACCCACCAAAAGGAGGAAAACAAATTAAAGAAACCAACACTAGATTCAAATTTCAGGTAGATTTTCATGTTGACTCAGCCTCTTTTGGCATCATTAGAGGAGTATGGCTACATACAGTTCAGGCACTGATTTAACAAAAGTAGTTTTTCTACCAATTTTAAAGTTTGGTGCAACCCTGTAGCATGGATGCAGGTATACCCTGATACTGGTGTAATGCATCCACAATAGAGGTCTGCACCGATTTAAAATAGACAAGCGGATTAAAAAAAAAATGCCAACACTGTATTTAGACAAGTCTTACACCAGCAGATTCTTTGATTTAGTTAGGTTTGTACAGAATTTAAAAATAGTAAGGTGCTATATAAGTACTGTTACCATGGGCTAACATTAACAGCTGATCCATATTGACAGCTGCCTCTACTAACAGACTCCTCCACTGAAATAAGTTTTAGAAATTTGTTAGTGTATCAATGACATACTCAGAGCATTAAATACTGTATAGGTTACACGGGGCATATCTACACGGCAACCAGACACCCGCAGCTGGCCCATACCAGCCGACTTGGGCTCACAGGGCTTGGAAGTCCACACAGCAGTGAAACAGCTCTGCAGCCCGAGCCCCACAAGCCCAAGTAGGCTGGCCCAGGCCAGCTGTGGGTGTCTAGTTGCTGTATAGACATGCCCAGATATTATCCTGATACTTACTTGTCCAATGCATATAACTACCGTATATCCACCAGGACCAACAGCTAAACATTTTGGTTGAACATCCATTTTTATAACATCCTGGCCACTGAAAAGAAAAATACAAATTGCTTTTCTGGGTCTCTATTTTATTCACGTACAAGTCTCAATTCAATAGTCAGCCATTGAGAGATCCTTGAAAAGTAATCATGAAATAAGTCTTCAGGTCTGCAATATGTAGATATTCAACAGCTAGCTAAGGGAATTATCACTTCAAGGTATCTAAATTCACAATCACGATCTACAGCTGGATTCCAGTCTTAGAAGTGAGGGCTTCTCTACATGGGGACACCTGGGAAAATTAACCTGATTTAAAATTTTAAAGTGGATTACTTTACCCACATTAATTCTAAATCAGAGTATCCACATGAGAATTTAAAGTGACCTTAATTACTCTTCAGAGAGATAGACTGGATAAATCCTAAAAGGACTCATCTCCTGAGGCGGTAGGATTGGCATAACCACAGGGGGAAAAAAGATGTTTTCCAGAAAGAATCTTAGATCTTGTTTTCTTCTTATACAGTATATTATATAAAGCCACATAAGAACTGAAGCATGCTCTCTCTCTCTGATACATCTATACAGTGAAGACAAAACCATACACAAGTCATGCAATATAAGACACAGATACATCTGGCTGCCTGAGAAATAAAAATTAAATCAGAAAATACTGTCTAAGAAATTAGTCTCATGGAAGAAAAAAATTAACCACTTTTCTATTGTTTCATAGATAAAGCAAGTTGGGTATTGCAAACATTTCTAGGATTTTCATGGTCACTTGAAAAATTTGCACAAGTTGTATGATGAAGCTATTCAGCATCCCACACTATACCAGTGAAATTCTCTTGATATAAAAAAAACAAACAACAACACACACAAACATCCCCCTCTCCCCCCAAACCATCCACCCCATATATACATAACACAATCAAATATGGTAGCTTCACTAACCTGTAGTCTCTCTTGGTTAGGCTAGTATAACGCACAGTGTCGTCCATACTGCAACTGACCAGCTGATCCAATTCATCCACGGCCATTCTAGAAACCTGGTTTGTATGCCCTTTTCCAGAAAAGTCATCATTTTCCCCAGTTTCGGAATCCCAATAATGTGAGAAGTAGAATTAAGGAAATTTTTCTTAGGAGTTTGTGTGTGGTGGGGTTGCAGAAAAAACTAGGACTTCCAACTCCCAATTCCAGATAATGAAAACAAACACTGACTCAAGTATTCCATAAAGGAACTAAATAAAATATTTGAATAACCAGTTTAGAACAGTAAAAAGGTATCGGCAAACAACAAGTCATTTAATGTTAGGTCTCAATGCCTAAGGAACGCTTTCCAAGAGAGATATGGATATAAACACTGTATCTTTACTTTTCCTAACAAGGGACTAGTCAATCTGACATGTTATCACCATGAGAGCTTCTTCCTCAGCAAGTTTGTGTCATATATTTGCCAAAGAGATAATGTAGTTAAAGAGTGCATTATGTTCACAATGAGCATAAGTATTATACATCACATCTTGTTTAAGGTAATGTATAAAGAAATTGTATAAACTCACATTTGCCTGTTACAGAAAAAGCTAGTAGTGTTCAGCTAAAAAAAACAAAAACAAAAAACCCAACACAAAACAAACAAACCAACCCACCTCACAGGCTGACCCTCTGACAATACCCTGAGGGGAGATCTAGATTGCATTTCATGTTTATTGCTCCACGGGCCAGTGGGAACTGGAATTAATTATATAATTAATAGATGTGCAAATTCTCTGGGAGTTGGGGGCCTGATTATGCTTGAGACACTGGCTAGACAAGGAACAGTAATGAGTGGGTGACAGTTTTACCATGAGGATAGCAATGAAATTA
This sequence comes from Malaclemys terrapin pileata, assembly GCF_027887155.1. Taxonomy (NCBI): domain Eukaryota; kingdom Metazoa; phylum Chordata; order Testudines; family Emydidae; genus Malaclemys; species Malaclemys terrapin. The sequence continues at coordinate 27,831,007 of NC_071509.1, forward strand.
AGGCAACGATAAGGTGGTGAGAAACTTGCAGCTCTAAGAGCAATGCGGAAAGCTATGCTTATTAGTATATAAACCCAGAGGCAGAGCAACAAGGGAGTTCATAACCCTTTCAGTTTAGGAATGACTTGATTACCTGTTCTGTTCATTCCCTCTGAAGCATCTGGCACTGGCCACTATTGAAGACCAGATACTGAGCTGGATGGACCTTTGGTCTGACTCAGTATGGCTGTTCTTATGAATGTTAATAGGGATTCAGGTAAGATTATTGTGGTATCAGGAAAGCAAGTCATTAGAGAGAATGGTAAAGATTACAGATAAGTGCCATGTTAGTTACAAGTTAGCAGGAATTTGGTTCAGCAATACAATTTTATTCAGGAATGTCAGAGGAAGTTACCTTGTCTTCAGTAAAGTGATTTTAAAAGTTCCTAAAAAGCAGAATATCCATCTTAAGGAGGAGAAGTGGGACTAGAATAATGCCATTTGATCACCAGAAAGGATATTAATGTGTCCATCATGACTTCCGGAGTAAATATAGGATTTTCCACCATTTTTATGCACTGTCAGACACTGAATTGATTTACTATGACCCTGTAAAAGAATATAATTAATGGGCAATTCATTTCTCAGTTATTCAAACTAAAACAAAAGCAATCTGTTCACAAAGTGCTACTGGTAAGATTTAGAAAGTAACATCACATTTTGGTTTTGGTCTTTGTTCAATCTCAAAATTCAAATGACTAGTTGTCTATGTCTGTTTCAAGGAATCAATACATTAAAAAAAAAGTATTACAGCACTGATATTTCCATACAAATTCTAAAGAATTAAATGTTCTGTAATATGAATGGTCACACACTGTTTTCCAGATGGAGATCACATTAGGACCCTTTCCATGCTTAAGTGTTATGTTCCAAACAAGTTCAGTGTTTACAAGATGGTTAAATATGGTCACCTACATGTATTGGTTGCCAGAATTATAGTAATAAAAATCTAGGACACAGGTTTCTAGTTCATGTAAAAATGTAAGCTCCCATGGGATTGCTTTGTCACCCCGCCACATAATTCCTATTAGTAGAGCTTGACTGCATAGTGAACCACATCTCCACGTTCACAACAGTTAGCACTTGCAGGATGATGAAATAAAATGCCCATGGGTGGTATTCTAACTCAGATTATTTTAGTGTAATCTTAAACATGTTTAAAAACTAGTGTGGAAGTAAGCTATTTTATTAGCATAATTAAGATCATTACTCATCTACACATTTGCACAAAGTATAACTACTATATTTGACTGCTATGACTCAGGTGTTAGTCAGGGATATGCTCAGCAATATACAGGCTTGATGGTTCAAAGAGATTCTTTACAGCCACATTTTAATGGAACAGTTACTATTCCCAAACAGATTATTGCTAAAACCAAACTATGTGTAGTAGAAGGTCTGCTGCAGTGTGATCAAGGTCAACATACCTTTATGACACGTAGAGGCTTATTTGGGTTATTCTTATCCAAATAGTTAATGTAACCAGAGAGGGAGAGGCTCAGTAAATGGTCCTTCTGCCACAAGCAACCCAACTGCTGATCCAGAACATTTGATCCCATGTTAAACGTACTGACAATAGAGTTAGCGCCAACATCCCAGATTTTAGCAGTTTTGTCTCCAGAAGCAGAAAGCAAGTGAGCACTATCAGGGCTCCAGCTAATCTGTAAAAACAAGTACCTGCCTTAGCATACGGACAGCACTTTCCATTGACAACAGTATAAGATCTTGCAATAGTAAGTTAGATATTTATTGTGCTGCAGTTATGAAACACACAAAAAATACTTACAGCATAAATGCCTCCATCATGAGCCTTATTTCCACCCAGAGCACAAATTTTCTCTCCAGTCTTCCCATCATAGACAAAAATCTTTAAAAAACAATCACATAAGCATATTATACAAAGTGACAGACAATCAGAGGAAGGCTTGCACATTTACAATCTCCAAAATGTATTATAGAGCTAACTCTTTGCTGCAGGCATAAAAGTAATGTTGTAAAGGTCAAGTTAAGGCTTCAAGACAAATGCATACTTGTATATTAAATATTTAAGGTACCAGAGGATGTTAAGGCATTCTAAATAAAAGCAGCAAGCTGTTCCATGCAGGAATTCTGACATCTGAAATACTGGAAAGTATTATGCTTATGGCTCCTACTGTGATAGCCGCTGCTCCCAGCTAGTCATTGGAATCTGCCTATATGCAGGGAGCTAGCCATGGCAACAGCGCTGTTGTCATTCTTGACCCTCTGAGCTAATAAAAATGTATAGAGATCGGCTCTTATGTAGCCATTTATACTGCACCCACCTTCTCAGCCAGTGCAAGGAGTCTAGCAGTGGAAGCACCAGCACAGATACGTGGTGGTACAGGATCAAGCCCTTTCATAGGGAATTTGAGAATTCTTGGATATTTTCCTGAGTCTGAAGAAAGCCTTGTTGCAAAAAGCTGTAGGCAGGGGTATCATCCCCCCCCAGCAGATAAGTAGCCTACGTTGGGAAGGCGCATCAGGAAGAGAGGAGCAGCACCAGGTTTTGGTAGAACAGCTGCTGTTGCAGCCGTATCATGGGAGGATAATGACAGTTCTTAAGTCTGTTTTCTCACAGTAAAGAGAATCAGTGTGTAGGTTGTGGAACTGCTCCCCAAAACTCCATCCCCCTCAAAGAGTGTGTAACTCACAATTATTCCCCTCCCCCACAAGTGGATATCCAGGTGGCAGCTCATTTTTACCTGGCCATCTGCACTAGATGTAGCGAATCTGTTCCCATCAGGAGAGAACCTCACGCAGTTAACAAAACGGCTGTGGTCCTGCAGGAGACAATAATTAACACCCAGCCAAAAACAGAAAAGCTTTAGACATCTTAGGTAAGTTACTTGATCCCCATGAGACCCATTCATTTACAGTGAAATTCTCAAGCAAGAGGCTCTCCGCCCTACTCAAGCCCCAGACTGGCTGTGAGGGAGGCCTACAGAGGAAACGTCTGCACTGTCCAGCATAGGTAAGAATGGAGGGTGACAGAGGTGGGTCAAGAGCAGCCACAGGATCCATGGTTCTGCAGTTCAAATACCTTTAATGCAGGATACAAATCAGATTAGGAGTAATCACCATGGCTTTGGTTAGGAGGGAAGAGGGCTGAACTACAGCCCCATCCCATTCAGATTGCTATTTTGTCTCCACCCACCCTCCCATCTGGTCACTTCATACGCATAAAGCCTTAGGAATCAGGCTTATGCAGGCGAGTTGAATTCCACCCATAATAATCAGAAAACGCATCCATTTCATGCCCAGTGCTTATAACAACTTTACTTATGGCTTTGGATTTTGCTAAAGAAGCGGTTACTGAAAGCTGAACGGTCTGAAGGCTGAGTTGCCAATACACCAGTCTAGCCACTATTAGTAATTATTTAAACCTTCAGGAGTTTGTTCTTCAAGAGGATTGTCTACACTACAAAAAACCTCCAACAACCCTAGCAGAAAGTCTCAGAGTCTGGGTCAGCAGGGTAAATGTTTCCACTCAGGCTCTGAGACTCTCCCACACCTTGCCAGGCCTGAGTCCAGGCTCCAGCCAGAGTGTAGACATACTGTAAGAGAGCCAAAAAATAAGAGTAGCTTCTGAAGGTCAAATGTATATTCAGTAGTGATACCACTTTACTGACTGTGGCATTCAAAAAACTGTTCTTTTGCTAAGGCTGGAATGGAAAAAGGACTAAAAAGCACTTAACTAAGGGTTTAAAGTCACCTTAAGGCATATGCAAACAAACTTAAATTGCCAAGTTTAACTTTTCAAGAAGCCCTACTAGTATGGTTAGGACTTCATCTGCAACAGTGCCAAGTAGCAAGGCCTACCCAGAAGAAGACAGGCCCCAAGTAATAAGGGCAGGAGACTCCCTAAGGGATGACATAAGAAATGTGAATGGTTTGAATATAGTCATTTCAGTGTTCGGTTTGTTTTTTGTAAGTTCTCACATTGCACAAGTGCAACACAAACCAGAAATTAAAGCTGACTTGTTATTTTCATAGTCCAGACAGAGGAACAAAGGATGAAAGTTAGATTTATAATTTCAAGTTTAAATAACCAGTAGTGATTTTTCAAGATCTAGGCTGACATTTTCAAAGCTGCCTCAAGGGATTTGGATGCCTAATTCCTGTTTAGAATGGAGAATCCAAATCCCTTAAAGAGATTTGAAGATTCCAAACCCCTCCCGCACCACAGCTTTCCACCATCCCCCCCCACTCTCCAAACTGGGCACTGCTGAAAATATTGTTAAGAAACATGGTAGAATATTTTGAGATTGCACTAAATGAAGGAAAAAACTACTCCTCAAGAAGGGATACTGAAAAATGTTACATTTCCTACAAACCCACAGAAGAGTAATGAAAGCCAGCACCCAAGAAGATCTGAGAGGACACTAAACTTAAAATTATACTGTTTTGAAGAACTAGTCTAGAGTTTCCTTTCTAACCCTTTATTGTGTTTTTCTGAGCTTGAGCTAGACCTTCAATTATCTTCAACGATGGCTACTCAATGCCAAGTAGATTTTAAACTGGAAACCAAGATTGTTATGGCAATGAGCTGTATCACAAAATAGTAAGAACTGTGAAGACTTTTTAGTATACATCCATATGACAACACAGACACATAACAGAACTTCTGTGCAGAAGGAGAAAAGTATGTTAGACTCACGCTTATTGTAAACTTGAATTTGAATGGCGGTCCCTCAAAGAAAGCACCACAATTGTCATCACTGCCAGTTACTATACGATAGGGCCTTGTTTGTTTTATATCCACGCTGTTGATCACCTTGTTGTGCCCAGAGATCTCTCCGACTGAAGAGCCAGTATCCCACAGGAACACTGCTCCAAATCTATTTAAAGATGACAATACACACAGTCCATAAAATAAAAATTACATGAAGGCTAACTCCTTGAGCATCAGTAATTGGCATACTGAGAGCACACAGACAATAGAAATTAGGTCATCTAGTTAATCTCATGCAAGTGCAGCACTGTTCCCTAAAGGATATTCAAATCCTTTGTCTAGGAGACAGAGTCCAAAAACTCAGAAGAGGATGACAGCTGCCACGTGTACCAAGCAGAGAAGCAAATATACAAACCCTTTTAAAATTAAAAATATCCCTTGGATCTCATTTTAAGATATCAACTACTTAAAGCATACTGAGAGGAGCAAGTTGTTGTCCCAGGTGGACAGTTGCTACACATACATAGTATGGAAGGCTGGAATATAAAACAGCATCAAGTCCATCATATATAGGGCCCTACCAAATTCATGGTCCATTTTGGTCAATTTCAGTCATACGATTTAAAAAAAAAAAAAAAAAAAAAAAGTAAATTTCAAGATTTTAGCTATTTAAATCTGAAATTTCATAATGTTGTAATTGACCAAAAAAGGGGGAAGGGAGAGAGTTTGTTGGGGCGGGGGGGGAAGGAAGAGAGAAGTGTTGCACACTAGGTTATTGTAGAGGTGTTTGCAGTACTGCTACCCTTACTTCTGCTGGCAGTGGTGCTGGGCTCCCCGCCAGCAGCTGCTGCTCTCCAGCTGCCCAGCATTGAAGGCAACACTACCGCCAGCAGCAGCGCAGAAGAAAGGATGACATGGTACGATATTGCTACCCTCACTTCTTTGCTGCTGCCTGCAGAGCTGGGCCCTCAGTCAGCAGCCTTGACACTCCAGCCACCCAGCTCTGAAGACAGCAGCACAGAAGTAGGAGTGGAAGAGTATTGTATTGCCACCCTTACTTTGATGCTGCTGCTAGCGGGGTGCTGCCTTCAGAGCTGGGCGCCCAGCCACTACTCTCTGGCCTCCCAGCTCTAAAGGCAATGCAGAAGTAAGGGCGGCCCCCCTAAAATAACCTTGTGACCCCCCTACAACTCCCTTTTGGGTCAGGTCTCTCAGTTTGAGAAATGCTGGTCTCCCCCGTGAAATCTGTATAGTAGAGGGTAAAAAGCACAAAAAAGACAAGATTTCATGGTCTGTGATGCATTTTTCATGGTGAATTTATGGGATTTAGACCAGAACAGTTGATAATTGCTTTAAAGTCCTCTAGGTATACACATGTATTCCAACTGCAAGATGTTAGTGAAGTAGTTAGTAGTTCACCTATGCTGACCACCACCTTGTCTTATAGAGACACAGTTCAGCGAGGGACAAGAACTACTGAGTGACTAGAATACAAATCTTAGCATACCAAACGTGTTGGCAGTTACTATTTCAGGGGCATTTAAAAAAAAAAAAAAAAAAACCACAAAAACCTAAAGAGTTAGTTAGTAACCACAATGCATTAATAAAACAAGTTTTATTAGAAAATGAAAAATCCTGTCAGCCCTTGTGTTTTTAAAACAGTAAAAAAATACTGTCAATAATGTAGTTAAACAAGCTCTAGACAATCATTTCAGCAAGTTTCTAAAATGAAGCTAGATTTGCTGGAAATGCAATACAATTCATTAGGAAACCTTAATAACCTTGCTTTATTTTTTTTTTTTTTTAACTTCTGGACATTTTGAAAGAAACAAAAAATAGGTATGCTGATATGTAAGATACCATACACATTTCTTCAGTACCAACCCTTGAGACATTAGCAAATAAACTAATGCAGGAGGTATCTCCCCAAAGAATTAAGTTAGGAGTCAATCTACAGTAGAATCTCAAAGATACGAGCTCCTGAGTTACGGACTTACCAGTCAACTGGACACCAATCAGACAGCAGCAGAGAAAAACACGCCTTGGGGCTTTAGCCCTGGGCATCAGCCACAGGGAGTTGGAGCTGCAGCCGCGGGGCCAGAGGGGAAAGGGGGGGCAAAGAGAAGAGGAAAGAAGTTTGGAGCTTAGGGCTTTAGACGTGGGGGTGGGGGGAGAGGTAGTACTGGGGCTTCAGCCCCAGTGCTCCCTCCAGAGCTAACCTCCTGACGTGCTCCCCAATGAAACTGGGAGTGGAGCCATGGGAAAACCCTGAGCCACAGCACCCCCTGCAGGACAGAGGTGGAAATGGAGCTGCAGGGCTGAAGCCCTGAGCCCCAGTGCTCCCTCTGGGTCTAATGCCCTGAGCTCTGGTGCTCCCATGGGGCAGAAGCCCTGACCTCTCCAACCCCATGCCTGGAACCCTGAACTCTCTAACCTGCAGTTGCAACCGCACCCCACCCTCGATGGCTGAAGTCTGTAATGTCTTGTTCAGAGTTCTGGAACATTTCAGGGTTACAAATAACCTCCATTCCAAAGGTGTCCATAATGGAGGTGCTACTGTACCAGCCACTTGTACAGAACAGTAATTAGTCTTAAGATGCAGTATGTGGCCTTTGCCTGGAGGCCACTCTGGCTGGATTGGTCCCCATCTTCACAGGTCTGCTAATCTTTTGTATCGGCAAGTGTACACATGTACCTAATTGAAGCTATACAATGGGCACTTCTAGCCTGATAAACAAGATTGCAATTGGTGGTGAATTGTGTTCTTATTGCAATTAAACCCCCAAATGTAGTTGTGCTCATGTGGAAGATGCAAATATAAGTGTGATTCTCTCTTCAACACCACATTTTATAGAACATTAACTGTTTTAAGATCTCTGCAGTTCTCCCTGCTCCACAAAAACAACACCCCCCCTCCCCCACACAACCTACCACACCCTGTGAACAAAACAGGCAATCTTGAATTGATCGTATGCAGAGTCGTAGCCATGTCGGTCCCAGAATTAGAGAGACAAGGTGGGTGAGACAGTATCTTTTATTGACCATCTCATCTACCTTATCTCCCTAATCTTGAATTCATGTCATTTAAGAGGGAAAAAAAAAGTACTGCTCTAAAAAGGTCTATTTTAATGGCATTGTGCTTCCCCAGTGAATAAGCTACTCACAGTTCTGCAGCTGTCAAATGCTATGTAAAGAATTTTGCTACTAAAACAGTGAATCTAGAAGTCTAAAACAAGGAGTGCGACACATTTCTCTTAGAAGAGCTTAGAGTTTTCTGCATCACTGATTTTGTTTTGTTAGGACACAACAGTTTACAGTAGATTGAGAATTACTCACTTCTCCCTGCCTTCCCCCACAGCGGCAAGTCTCTTGCTGTCTTCAGTCCAGGCAATATCCTTTATTTTTCCTGCAAATGGCTGATATTCATACTTCAGTAGGTGTTCCTTCTGTGTGGTATCCCAAATTCTTAGCTTTCCAGAGACATCTGCCATAACACAATAGTATGTAACTATCACTGTTCCAGCAAGTATCAACTAGTCACATGTCTCAGCAATCTGTCACAGTAAAAATTTTCAGCCACACTGATTGCTAGTGCTAAAAACCTACCAGCATACGCCATTATACAGACTAAGATTCCTAAATAAAACTGAATCCAATAAGCATTAGAAATTGGAGCTCGTTAAAAATCATATATTCAAAGTTCATGCAGAATTGATGATTACAGGCATGTCCAAGATGTACACACATCTGTTGTGTGTACGAGAGTCAGGCATTTGTGCAAATATGACCTTTTAGGTCTCCAACCACAAGCATAAATACCTGGCCTACTCTCTGCATACAGAACTTAAATGCACATGTACAAAGTTTAAAAGCTGGATTGCTACCCAAAACTCAAATAAGTGTATTCAACAATCGTTGGCAATCCCTCGAAGTGGAGGATGATGGACAATCCATGAAAGACAATTTCAAGTTATCTGAAAGTCCACTGATGGCTGAGGCGGCCTATTCTAGAGCCACAGACTCTTCCACATTGCAGACACATTTCCAAGCAATGGGTGAGCCTGGGATGTTGATTTGAGCCCTGGCCCACTTGGTCAATCCCGTTTTTCCATTATTCAACAACAGTGATGTCAAAACAGGCAAGGGATACAAGTTTATCCTTTGTAGACTAGAGGTCTCATTTATGCTTAATATTCTGAGCATGCACTGTCAGTTGCCTTGAATCAATTACCACTTCTTCAGAATACTAGAGAAGCATGGAACACACTTCAATTCAGAGGAAATATTGTGGTGTTGCTAGTCACAAGTTGTGATGCTCTGTACCTCGGGGGGACACCCTACAACCCCATGTTCATCTTTATAAAATGATTGTGTGGTATCCAATGCAAAGTTTGTCATGTCATGTCTTCAGAAGGCTCATGATGCACTGAGCATGGTTGTTATAGTGATGTTCTAGTAATGTTATAGGTTATAATTTCATGTATATGTAATTGAGGTCGAAAATGTATCCTCATGGCTTAAAGCAAGCCCAGACAAAAACTCTCCAAGAACACCTCATCAGGGCAGGTATGGGACAAACTCAGCCCAGCCTCACAGGAACAAAGGATGCTGGCCTAGGCAGCAACAAAAGAATCTGTTAGACTCTCGAGGGAGTCATTCCCTTTTCCTTTGGTCAGTTTGGAACTGCGATGAGATAATGCTCACCTGACTCTGAAGTGGGGGGAGGAGGGGGCACAAAGCCAAGAGGAAAGAAAGGACATGATAAAAGGGAGACATTTGCCACGCTCTCTCTCCCACCTACATCTACAGACAGCACACCAAGCGACTAAAGTGCTGATCAAAGGGGAGAGCCTGGCTGAAGAGCAACCAGCCAGCCTGTGGTGAGAAGCATAAGTTTGTAAGAGCATTCAAAGTGTTAAGATCAGCTTTGAATGTGTTTTGCTTTTATTTCATTTGACCAAATCTGACTTTTGTTTTGACTTATCACTTAAAACCTATCTTTATAGTTAATAAATTTGTTTATTCTACCTGAAGCAGTGCATTTGGTATGAAGTGTGTCAGAGGCTCCCCTCAGGATAACAAGCCTGATAGAAATTTATATATGTTTCTTAAATTGACAAACTCATAGAAGCTTGCAGTGTCCAGTGGGCATAACTGGGTACTGCAAGATGGAGGTTCCCAGGATTGTGTCTGGGATCGGAGATATTGGCTAGTGTCATTTAGTTGCACAATCCGAGGAGCAGCTTACATGCCAGAGTCTGTGTGTGAACAGCCCCGGAGTGGGGATTCTCACAGCAGAGCAGGGAAAGGCTGGCTCCCAGAGTCAAGGATTGGAGTGATCTAGCAGATCACGTTCCAATCTGGTGTTATCTGGATCCATCACACAAGTAGAACATTTTGTAATTCAGACAGGTTTAGTCTTTTGTAATACAAATTTACTCTGTTTTTATATTAGGCCTTAAAAAAAAAGGCAGTTTTGAAAAAGTTTGCATATTAAGGACAGAAGGTAGTAATCTATTCCACCCACCAGAATTCAGCGTGTGTATTTAAAGTTCTGTGTATTTATATGGTCCTCTTCAGTCTAGTATCTGGCCCCTCACAACGCCCATGACATGAGGTAGGGACTTATTATCCCCATTTTACAGATAGGGAAAAAAAAACACGAGGTGGATTAAGTGGTTTTTCTAAGAATACCTAAAAGTTGGTTATTGAGCCTGGATTCAAAACCATTATTCCTGAGTTCCAGTCCTGTACCCCGCCCACTGAAGTATCACTTGAAGATAACAATGTCTACATTAGTATTTTGTTATTCCTCCCCCACATCATTTTACTACTGCTGTTCCCACCATTGCTACTACACTAGTATAAGAAGTGTGCAGGCCTCTTTTCCCCTGGGTTATCTAATTCAACTCAGCAATATCTAGGGGGAAAATGCAGGCATGGATGCTCCTCATAGTGACACTTTTAAATTTGAAGCAATTGTGCATTAAGTCCAAAGTGTTTTGTACCTTAACCAAAAAAAAAAAAAAAACAAAAAAAAACACACAACCACACAACAGTCTGATATACTTAAAGATTAAATGTATGCTTTTAATCTGTGCTCAATGGAGTAGCGAGATACTTACAGGTTGCATACAAAAAAAAAAGTTCAGGGAAGACTTTTGATACCCCAACTGTCAAACATTGAGTATGCGGTAGCATGGGTGATGGCTCAGATGCCCCTGCAAGCAGACTCACTAAATAATGATCTGTGCTTAGCCTGAAGGAAAATGCAGCACTGATCTCAGAGTGTGTGTGTGTGCGCGCACGTACCTCACACACCACTGTTCAGAGTCCCTCAGAGTGGAATTTTATATTTCCAATGCCCTGCCTATTAACAAGAATAAAGTAGATGGGCACTTGGGCAAAGTGAAGTATCAACATAGAACAAACCCAAAAGTGCTGGGTTTGGAGCAGGGGGACACCAAACAGTATTTTAAAAGGAACCAGTTTGACAAACACATGGACTGGTAGCCAGGAAAACCCTGCCTTTGATACAGACTATTTTACAAGGCTGCACTACTCAGACCTTTTACACTCCCCATCTGTGCTCAAAAGATATGTGCAAAGCTTAGGATCTGCATGGAGGGGGTCTACGGGAGGGGAAAGAAGAGTCACTGAAACTTCCCACAAATTCAAGATATTCATATCTTTCAAAATGGCTGAGAGAGAGAGAGAGAATATGAATGAATTTAGATGGTCCCACTGGGAGATTAATGCAGAGACGTGCCCCACTCAATATGGCTGTAAGAGCACACTCTCATAGCAGGTCCATACTGGCTCTTCTATTTAGGAGCCGAGAGTATGTACAAAGGATATGCACACTCAGCATTCTGTGGAACCTGGTTTCATGGAAACTCCCTGTGCACAGCTCAGCTTTGAGGAAAAAGCTGATAGAACCTCTATGGAGGTGAAGGACCCGGAGATCTGATCCAAAGCCATGGAGTTGTTCTACAGCCATAACCTGGCCCATGAGATCTTGCAGTGCTGTGACGCTACTCAGGAACTCTGCTGGAGTCAGGATTCCAGCCTGGAGCAAACTTAATGTTGCAGGCTCCAGAAGTCAATTTGGCATGTGTTCACATTTGGAAGGTTTTATTTTCAACCAAACGGGTTGGGAACTTATTTAAAAATAAATATGAAGACAAGTTAGGGGCTTGAATTCAAGTTAAGAAGTTTCTTACTTGTCAATACAGCCACCATAAAAGTGTTATATATCTTTCTTTAAAAATATTTTTAGAAGTACTTTTAGTTTATTAATAATAATTTGTTCTCCAACACTTACCATCTTTAAAAAGTTTCCCTTATTGATTTTTGTCCTTTCATCTGACAAAGATCAATTCTCTAATGGAGCATGGCATTAATGTAGGTTTGTTTCCTTGTTTATACAACAGTATCAAAAATAAATTTTAGTTTCTGCCAAGAAGCCAGAAGAGGTAGCAAGAGCTTTGTTTAGTGTAGATTCTCAAAGTTTGGGTTCATTCTCACTGTTTTCATAGAATCTCTACACAAAAATAGTTTGAGAACCAGCATCCTTTCCCTGCTAAGTTGCTGCAGTGAAAACTGCAGTTCAGTTTACAGCGCTGAGAGAGATCAGGCCAGCAACAAGGAAAATGAGGACCTTTTTGTGTACATATGAGAGTGAGAGAGAGCACGCGCACGCCAGTGAGAGAATTTCATTTTAAAGACAAAATTTGACACTGTATTTACAGTTTAGAGAACTTGTTAAAAGCAAAAACCAAAATTAAAAATTCCACAGTTCACTCCTAATGCTGATGCATGAACAAGGCATTCACTATAGCTAAAGGACTGTTTATAATAAGTTAATCTATTATGTAAAAGTTTATTAAGTTTAGAGTATATTAAAATACATTTTGGATTTAAACTAAAGTACAACTTCAAAAAGAAATGATACACTACGCTGAGTCCATGAGGAAACAAGTTTAACATTAATGGCACATGGTTAGGAAAAAAATACTTACTTTTGTTTCAGCTTTGTTAAATATGTATTACGTAGTCTACATATGTTCAAACTGTATACCTAAAGTCTGTGCCATTAAGTTTTAGCCTAAGCATTTTAGCAGTCCTGTCCCATAGCTCATACCAGAATGTGTTCTGATACTTTACCTCCAGATGCTATGTAGAATCCACTGGGCGCATACTTGGCAACCACAACTTGATGGGCATGCTCAGTATAGATATCAGCAATTGCTGGATTCTACAGATAAAACAGAATTAAAAAGTTACAAAATGACATTTGGGGGTTTCAGAGGAAAAAAAAAGAATCAAAACTGAGGCATTGGAGATACTTAAATCCCATCTACAATAAAGGGGAAGGGAGAACAACAAAAGTGAAACATACCGCTGATCAGTGGGAACTTACTGTTTAGTGTGACAGACAATACAGGGTCTGTCATGGCTGCTGTAGTGAGAAGTAATATCCTCACTGGCCAATCACACATTAGCATAATTCCCAAAATACCTGTACACAATACTGGAGGTTGGCAACTCATTGACTGATAAAGACTAAGTTGCACTGGAATGCAGAGAGAAAGGGTTCCAGAACAGGAAACAAGATAAAAGCACATAAATATATACAACTGTATAGAAAGATGGGTAGGAGAGAGGAGAAAATAATGATCTACTTTGTAGAGTACTAACCATGTAAAAGTTCCTTCAGTGAAACATGCCTATAAAGCCTTAGAACAAAAAAAATGTTAGACAACTCCTTGCTTAGCAGGACATATGCACTTGTAGTTTCTGATGTATTAATACTGTAAGTCTTCACTGCTAGAACTAGAGACATTTTACAAGAGTTACATCAGCAGGCACAGGAGATTACTTAGGGATGGCTACACTTGCAGATGTAGAGCACTGGGAGTTAAACCAGCCTTTGGAGAGCGCAGGAGGGAAAATGCTGCCGTATGTTTACACTGTCAGCTGCAAGCGCACTGACGTGGCCACATTAGCACTCTTGCAACGCCACAAAGAGCAGTGCATTGTGGTAGCTATCCCTGTGTGCAAGTGCTTGCAATGTGCTTTTCAAATGGAGGGCAGGGCATGGTGGTGGTGGAGTGTGAGAGAGTGTGTTGTGTGTCTGTGGGGGGAGAGAGAATGTGTTGTGGGGGGCTGAGAGTGTGTCAGCATGCTGTCTTGTAAGTTCAGACAGCAGCAGCTCCCCTCCCCACTCTCACAACAGCAGCATTCCACACTAATGGTCTGCTTTGTCCCAGAGCAGATAAGCATGCCAGCTGTCAGAAATGGAGCTTTGAAAGGGAATATCTGCATGCCTGCAGCCGATTTCAAAAACAATGAGAAGAGTGGCCACTTGACTTCAGGGGATTATGGGACATTGCCAGAGGCCAATCACAGTGCAGTAATGCAACCCCTCATCCACACTGATGCCCGGGCATTTCAGCCAGGGCACAGCACGCTTTATGCTTCTCGTGGAGGTGGGTTACCAGGAGCGCTCCAGCTGCAGAGTCCAGGTGCTCTACGTGTCTTGCCAGTGTGGACACACCTCAGGAGTTAGGGCGGCCGGGGCTGCTTTAATTCACTCTAACTTGCAAGTGTAGCCAAGCCCTTAGTAAATCAATGTGGATTGAAACACCCTTGTCTTTTGGGAAAGCTAATTTATAAGTAGCTTTCCCCAAACATATTTCAACAGATGGGCTAGTATAGAAAAAGTTATTCCTACAATAGGAAATATGAATGAAATATGAAAAATTCAATAGGAAAATTGGGATCCAGAAGAAGTTGCATCATTGATTGTCACTACGTTACAATTATAGCTTTTATGCTTCTCTTTGGAGAGGTCTTCAAAACTCCAGAGCAGAAGAGACACTTACGTCATTCAACACATGCTCAGATGTCTCAAAGTTTAACCACAAAACTGACTCAATGAATGTTGATGAGCTCTATCATCCACACCACATCAAGGAGAGTGCCATCAAAATACAAGAGATAAGAGGTACTGGTCTATATTTGTTATTGGATGTCATAACATTTATTCCAAAGAGTTCGCAGCAGACCAGCGAAATTAATTTTTTTAGACTGATTGTTCTGCAATTTGTCAGTTCACCTTTCATCTCCAAAAAAAGACTTGTGTTGTTTGGTCAAAAGGAAAGAAGTGTGGGTGAAATTGTTTTGATGCTGTAATTCATAAACAAACGTGTTCGACTGTATCATAAAAATCACTAAGTAATATGGTATGATTCGATCATGCGCTCAGGAGAAACTGGGCTGTTACAGAGTACCTACTCTGTATTAGGAAGCTTGCAGGCTTTTTACCAGGAAAAGGTCTTGCTCTTGCCTGTACTATCAGTCTCTCAGAGATGTAATGTAGCTTACTCAAGCAAGGGTAAGCTTTTCTATTTCTGGTCTAGAATACATTTATACAGGTTGAGTGCACTTCTAGCTTTGGCAAGTCAGAAATTATTGCACTTTAAAGAGTCACCCAATTTCCTGCCACTCTCCATTTTGCTGGGTGATTGAATTTAAATAAGCAAAACATGTCAGTTCTACAGGACAAACAATTTCATATTCCTCTGTTGTAGTTTCATCTCCTATAAGTTCAGGAGGCTCTCTGTATACTGCAGGGGTCGGCAACCTACGGCACGCGAGCCGATTCTGAATGGCACACTGCCTGCTGGTGAGGAGGAGGAGGGGCCGGAAAGCGCCACGCTGGGGGAAGAAGCAGGGGAGGAAGGAAGCTTGGCTGCGGCAGGACCAAGTTTCTGCCTCCTGCCCTGGCAGGGGAGAGCGGGGTGTGTGTGTGGAGGGTGTCCCGGCCCCCCACCTCACTCAGCCCCACCCGCCCACCGCTCTCCCCCTCCGGGAGCAGAAGCTTGGTCCTGCAGCAGCCAAGTTTCCCTCCTCCCCCGCTTTTTCCCCACAGCTTGGTGCATTCTGGCCCCTCTGCCCCTCCTTCTCCCTGCCAGGATGGCCCTTGTGAAGGGGAGGGGGAAGAGCGGCAGGCTGCACACAGCTCCATAGAGCAGGTAGAGAGAGGTAGGGATGGGCCTGGGGGAAGGGGGTGGAACAGGGCATATCCCTCCCAGCCCCCTGCCATGAGCTGCTCAGGGCAGGGGACTGGGAGCACCCCCATGAGCTGAGCACCCCAGCCCTCTGCCCTGACCTCCCCACACACACTCAGCCTCCTGCCCTGCACCTCCACACACACCCCAGCTCTCTGCCCTGACCTCAAGTTGCCCTGCTCAGCCCACTGCTGGCCTAGGTAAACAGAACCCCAGGCTGGCAGTGGGCTGAGCAGGCTGGCGGTGTAAGATCAGCATTTTATTTTAATTTTAAAGGAAGCTTCTTAAACATTTTGAAAACCTTGTTTACTTTACATACAACAATAGTCTAGTTATATAATATAGACTTAGAGAGAGACCTTCTAAAAACCGTTAACATGTATTACTGGCACGCAAAACCTTAAATTAAAGGGAATAAATGAAGACTCGGCACACTGCTTCTTAAAGGTTGCCTACCCCTGGTATACTGCATTCTATTGCCGACATTATGAGTTGTTCCTGTTTCGTAGCAGAGTTACACAGCCCACTGAAGCTAAGTGGATAAAGACTAGACTTAAGGGGCACTGAATTTAAGACAGTCAAGCTTCTGATTTTTTTTTTTTAAACCTACTGTTAAAGATTATAAATGCCAAAAATAAAGAAGTTTTTCCCAGTTTATTTTCTTTGTACATTTAATAGCACTATTTTCCAATTACAGCCAGTTCCTTCATTTGCCTGCATCTTTCACCCAACCGGGAAGAGAAACACATTTGTTTAGAATTAGAAGTTATGACAGGACCAGAAAAATTAGGACTGGAATGAATGGAAATTCAGGAGCAGGTACAGTATCTAACCCCATCAGCTCATTCTTTGAAGAGGACCAGCTAGCAGGAAAAAGAGGGAGGGGCCTGTTCAACAATACAAAGACAGAATTCAGGTAATTCATTGAGCTTGTGCGGCCCTTACACTGAAACCAGAGCTACTTATGATAGCTTGGAACTCAAACTGCCTCACACTTTGCAGGAAGAGGAACCTATAATGGAAGTAAAATATTTATGAGATATCAAGTCTTCCAAGTATCACTGATCCCTCCTGCCTTACCAATGCTTTTCCAACACATATCCAAGACTTTAATGTACTGAATCAAGTTTTGGACTTCTCTGTCATAGACAAGAGACCATCCTCATTAGCCTCAAGTACTTCACTCCGGACAATGGATTTGTAAGACACCAATAACCTGTCTGGTTTGTTGACTAGGATGAAGCAGTCCCATCTGGAATTGAGAGAGTTATTCTATTGTACAAGAGTCACATGTAGTATTCTCCAAGGGTCTGTCCCTTGTTAGTGTTGACATGAAGTACAGTTACTTGACTAGCCTTCCCTATTTTTGATGGGGAGTGTTTCAGAGACTAGGTCAATAGGTAGTACAGGCATGGTCCTTTACTAGGGAGAGGATTATTTCCATTTAATTATACTATTAAATTGCAACAGACTGAACCAAAGACTATGATACATGCTTTTGTGACATTAAAACTGACTATTAAAACAAATTTTGTAACAGGCTGCTGTCAGCTGACAACTACCAGAAGACTCTCCCCCTGCCTGCCAGTTTACTCTTACTTTTATAGCATACTGAAAGATTTAGGTATTAGTTTTAATGTTATGACTAAGTCAACTGGCTCAGATATCTTTCTATGCATCTGTCATACTACCTCATTTTACCTTCTTAGCTGAAACTTTTGGTTTCAAGAAGACTGGGACATTTTTGCTGTTGTCATTTAGCCAAGATGTGGGACCACAACTATGTTGAAACATTAAAACTAGAGTGCAAGGAAGTTTAAAAAAAAAAAAAAAAAAAAAAGAGACCAGAGATAACATTTAAAAAAATTAAAAACAATTTAGTATTTGGTTCCATGTCATGGAAGGCACTTTCAGCACACTGGCAGCTAGATAAGAGATTTGGATATACCTAACAAAGGGGGAAGGGAGGGGGACCCACAAATCCTGGAGAACCACTGTCAGAGACAAACATTGTCATGGAAAGCTGGAAATTCCAAGGATATATAATCTTCCCACCTGTAATGTCTCCCCCCCAAACACAGTTTACATTACATTAAGGGGTGTGTGTGTTTGTGTGTGTGTGTGTGTGAAGAGAATAGAGAAGGAAGGAGAATAGGGTGAGAAGTCTCATTTTCCAGTAGCAAAAGTACATTTGCCATTTTGAAGACTATATTGAACCTGGAGCCCAAAAGACTAAAACAGCTCTCTACGTCAGCTTTCCCATGCATTTTAATAGAATGCAATCTTTGCAGACTGATTATTGCGATTACCATTTAAAAATGGCACATTGTTCACTACTGATCACCACATAAGAAACAACCTACTGAAGATACCTGTATTGTACATTTCATATGTAGTAAAGTTCCCTAGGATTAAGACTAAGAGCTTTGCATATGCAGATATTAAACTTTCAATCAAACAGTTGAGAGCTGTTTTGATTTCTCAAATGCAACAAACAGTAAGCTACACAGCACTGGATTCGATTTGTAAGATTGTGTTTCTCCGCGAAGACAGCTTAGCCCAGGAAGTGGGGGTATTTATTAACTTAATAAATCCATTTTAATGGATCCCTAGGCCCCATAATATAGATATTTGTATTACCATATTAACAGGGCCAAGCAGGACATGACATACCAATCCGATCCTAAATTCTACAGAAAGGGATGAGAGAAGGAGACTACGCAGATTTTGTAGAGATTTTCTACAGATTTCTGTAGTCCCCTCCCTGCCCACAATTTTATGACTGAGTCATACACCCTCCCTCTTCATTACAGATCTATCTGACCTGAATAGAAATTCCAAAGTATCAGAAACAAGCTATTATGGGAGAGCAGCTGGAAAAAACAAAAAGAAACTTAGAGGAAAGAACATCATAAAACAAAACAAGAAAATATAGAATACATTACATCAATGTTTCTGATGACGACACATTTTCCATTGGTATACAGAAAGTTGTTGCCCTTGGGATCCCCTCCAATAATTTTGGAGACACCTCTCTCAACCTGGGGAAGGCTGGCAAACACTTTTTCTACAAAAAAAAAAAAAAGAGAGAGAGAGAGAGATGTTGATTTCGGGCATCCCTAGCAAACGTCGTTCAAAAGCAAGTCAAGCCGCCCCAGCGGCTGCTGCTGAACACAGGCACTTGTTGCTGCCCCCAGAACCCGGGACACGAAACACTCTGCACCCAGCACAGCCCGGGCGATCCGCCCTGGAGGGGTGCGGGGCTATCGGGGGTCCCGGGCGAGCGGGCACCGCCCGGGGCAGCGGCAGCGCAGACACGGCCGGAGCCCGAGCAGGCGGCACCGGAGCCATTGACTCGGCACGTCGGCTCCGGGCGCGCCGGGCTGTAGGCAGCGCTCCCTGAGCCAGCCAGCCACCCGCCGCACAACCCCCCGGCAGCAGCCACACGAAGGTGGCTCCCTCCGGGGCACGGGAAGCAGCCGGGCGCCCCCCGCACTTACTGCTCTCGAACGGCATCTTCGCCCACTTGTTCCCGCGGCCCGACGGAGGCGACGCGCTCGGTGCCCAGGCGGTAGCGGCCCAGCCTCTCCCTGCTCCTGCTCCGGCCTCAGCCCCAAGCTGCAGAGCAGGAAGCGCCCGCCGAGCTCGCCGCTACTCCCCTGCTTTGACCATATATAGTCAACTCTGCGCTCGCCGAGGAGCGGCAGCAGCTCCCCTCCGCCGCGAGCCCGCGCCCCACGCCCCGCCCCGGAAATGCCGTAGGCTCGCGCCAGCCGCGGCCGGCCCCGCCCCAGTCTGGGCGCGCGCGACAGAGAAAGAGAGGGGGGGAGAGACTTCGCCCGGGCTCGGCGTCGGGCCTGGGAGCCGCCTCGGCTTCTGCGCATGCTCGCTCCCCTGGGCGGCCCTCTGGCGCGTGCGCGAAAGAGAGATGAAGCTGTTTGCCCTCAGCGGGGCCCTGCCCCCACCTCCTTGCCCGAGCCATACAGGGCAGAGCGCGGAGGAGAGGGAGCGATAGCAAGCGGGCTGTGGGGGGAAGGGAGGAGGGTGTGGGCAGAGAGATGGGGGAGGAGCCGTGGGGGCCTTGGAGTGGGAGGAGAGACAGTGGGATGAGGGGGACTGAGGGCGGGGGTGGAGATGGGGCCGAGGGGGGATGGGGAGGAAGACGGGGGGGGCACTGGGGGCTGTGGGAAGACAGGCGAGCAGGCGTTGATGGGGGGGGGGAAGGAGCAGATAAAGGAGGTTAGGACTGAGAAGCAGGGTGTGGGAGGGGACGGAGGGTAGCACAGATCTGGTGCGGGCACAGAGGGGATAGGGAGCAGGCAGAGGTGGTGAAAAGTGGTTGCTGGGAGACTCTGGAACCAGTGGGGAGTGGTTGCAGAGCAGGGGTGGAGTTGGTCAGGCCTGGGTGTGAGATGGCAGATCAGATCAGGAGTGGGTACAAGACGGAGGAGCAGATCTCGGGTGGGGAAAAGAAGATGGTGGAGACTTGGGCAGGATGACAGTGGATTGATCAAGGAGGAGGTTGGGTAGATGGTGAAACAGATCAGTAGGGAGTATGAGAATGGAGGAGGAAAGAAGGATATACTCTTAGAAGCTACTTTGGCTGGTCTCCAGTCCTGCTCTACAACACAGGTGATGCATGAATTTTGTTCTGAAAATAACTGTTTCATGGGCACAAACATGCTTGTTATAACTTAGAAAAAGGTGTCAGCACAAAAACCCAGATATAGTTGTATTGAACGCAAGAATTTAATCACTTGAATTTGCTCCTGCCACCATACCCCAGATCACTGAAAAAATGAAGCCCCTTCTGACACTGGGTGCTCTCCTGCAGGAGTGCAAAGTAGCTGGGTCATACTTGCAATTAGCCTTTTCTGGGTAATCAAGCTTAAAATCCATCAGACTTCCATGCTGTTCTCATTTTTGAAGGTTATCTCCAGTTTTTATTTGTATTTTTATTGCCCCCCCCCCCATCGTGGTTGTGTTTGAGTGTCTCACAATCAATGAAATTTTCTTCAGAAATTCCTGTGATTTAGGGAAGTAGAAGTATCCATTTATTTTATAAACAGATGGATAACTGGCCCAGAGAGAACTGACTGCCCAAAGATTTACAGGAAGTCTGTAGTAGAGGCAGAACTTGAACACAGACCTGAGGCCCAGTCCAGTGCCTTCAGCACAAGACTATCTTTCCTATCATTTTGAGAGTAGGAGTAGGTACAGGTAAGTCACTGAACTCCACTTTATGAGGAAAACAAAGTGAACAAAGCAAAATGTATGTTGGGGAATGTTGAAACCACAAAGAATTAGCATTTCTGTGGATATCATAGAATATCAAGGTTGGAAGGGACCTTAGGAGGTCATCTAGTCCAACCCCCTGCTCAAAGTAGGGCCAATCCCAAGACAGATTTTTGCCCCAGATCCCTAAATGGCCATTCAAGGATTGAACTCACAACCCTGTGTATAGCAGGCCAATGCTCAACCCACTGAGCTATCCCTCTCAGCAAATTATGAAGTTGGGACTTTTGTAGCAACCACACCTAAAAGGGTGGATAATTAGGCTTTTAGCATGGTCTCACAATCATATCCATGAGGCATTATTCTTTTTAGAGATTCATATGTTATCTTGCATGGATAGGGCAGCTAGTCCCTTGGATCAGTCCCAAATGCAGACTGAAGAACAGGAGTACTTGTGGCACCTTAGGGACTAACAAATTTATTAGAGCATAAGCTTTCGTGGACTACAGCCCACTTCTTCGGATGCATAGTCCATGAAAGCTTATGCTCTAATAAATTTGTTAGTCTCTAAGGTGCCACAAGTACTCCTGTTCTTCTTTTTGCGGATACAGACTAACACGGCTGTTACTCTGAAATGCAGACTGTTATAGGAAATCTAGCCCAGGATGCTTTACTCATGTTTCTACTTACCTTGAAACACTCAGAATATGGTTTAGATAAGATGTGATTTCCTGTGTCAATTGGCTTCAGTTGGCGTTCTGGACAGAGCTGGTTGGGAAATATTTTTCCCCATGAAAATTTTCATTTTGTTTTTCTAATTTTTTCTACACAACTTTTCAAATTTTGAGAAAATTGTTGATAAAAATCCTTATTCCTCCTTCACAAATGTTTCCATTTTGTCAGTGATTTTTCAGTGGAAATTTTTCACTCAGCTCTGTTGTGGGTGCTCAGCACCTCTCAGCAGGGAAAAACTGAGACAAGTCCAAGCTTTTGAATATTTTGAAAATGTATACTGTAATGGCGTTTTCTCAGACCTGTGGGGACACTGGGCTGTAGCATTTGCTTCATCTTTGAAAGCATGATTATATAGTAACAACTCTATCATTGAAGTCTTTTTAGAGAAAAACTGAGAATTATGATTAATTTCATTTATTGACTACAAATGTGCATGCTGCTTTGCAAAGCAGATAGTGCTGCATTCTCTACCATAGAAGGCTGACAGAGGCCCTAATTCTGCAAACATGCTTACCTTTAAGTGTGTGATGTCAAAGGGAATACTCACATAGTTAAAGATAAGCAGCCATGCAAGTGTTTGCAGGACTAGGGTTTATGTAAAACAAAAACAGAGTGCAGCACTTGGGGATTTTTTTGGGAGAGCATAGCCTACAGACCTAGGAATGGGTTATTGTAAAGAACATCTAGAATGTGAACTACATAGCATCTCCTCCCTGCCCTGAAGAAGAGCTCTGTTTAAACCTGAAAGCTTATCTCTGTCCCCAGTAGAAATTGGGCCAATAAAAGAAATTACCTTATACATGTTGTCTCATTGTGGGGGATGTGAGTGATATTCCCAGACTTGAGCCATTCTTTTTAGGTGACACATCTGAGGAACTGTCCCAGATTGAGGTGTCATTAGAGGAGGTTTTGGAACAAATTGACAAACTAAAGAGTAATGAGTCACCAGGACCAGATGGTATTCACCCAAGAGTTCTGAAGGAACTCAAATGTGAAATTGCAGGACTACTAACTGTAGTCTGTAACCTATCATTTAAATCAGGTTCTGAACCAAATGACTGGAGGATAGCCCAGTTTTTAAAAAGAGCTCCAGAGGTGACCCCGGCAATTACAGTTAAGCCTGACTTCAGTACTGGACAAACTGATTGAAACTATAGTAAAGAACAAAATTGTCAGACGCATAGATGAACATAATTTGTTGGGGAAGCGTCAGTGTAAAGGGAAATCATGCCTCACTAATCTACTAGAATTCTTTGAGGGGGTCAACAAGCATGTGGACAAGGGGGATCCTGTGGATATAGTGTACTTAGATTTTCAGAAAGCCTTTGACAAGGTCTATCACCAAAGGCTCTTAAGCAACGTAAGCAGTCATGAGATAAGAGGGAAGATTCTCTCATGGACTGGTAACTGGTTAAAAGATAGGAAACAAAAGGGTAGGAATAAATGGTCAGTTTTCAGAATAGAGAGAGGTAAATAGTGGTGTCCCCCAGGGGTCAGTACTGGGCCAAGTCCTATTCAACATATTCATAAATGATCTGGGAAAAGTGGTAAACAGTGAGGTGGCAAAATTTGCAGATGATACAAAACTACTCAAGACAGTTAAGTCCCAGGCAGACTGCGAAGAGCTACAAAAGGATCTCCCAAAACTGGGTGACCAGGCAACAAAATGGCAGATGAAATTCAATGTTGATAAATGCAGCGTAATGCAAATTGGAAAACATAATCTCAACTATACATATAAAATGATGGGGTCTAAATCAGGTGTTACCACTCAAGAAAGAGATCTTGGAGACATTGTGGATAGTTCTCTGAAAACATCCACTCAGTGTGCAGCAGAAGTAAAAAAAAGTGAACAGAATGTCAGGAGTAATTAAGAAAGGGCTAGATAATAAGACAGAAAATATCATATTGCCTCTATATAAATCCATGGTATGTCCACTTCTTGAATACTGCGTGCAGATATGGTCACCCCATCTCAAAAAAGATATATTGGAATTGGAAAAGGTTTTGAAAAGGGCAACAAAAATGATTAGCGGTATGGAACGGCTGCCGTATGAGGAGAGATTAATAAGACTGGGACTTTTCAGCTTGGAAAAGAGACGACTAAGGGGGGATATGATAGAGGTCTATAAAATCATGACTGGTGTGGAGAAAATAAATAAGGAAGTGTTATTTACTCCTTCTCATAACACAAGAACTAGGGGCCACCATATGAAATTAATAGGCAGCAGGTTTAAAACAAAAGGAAGTATTTTTTCACACAACACATATTAAACCTGTGGAACTCCTTGCCAGAAGATGTTGTGAAGGCCAAAACTATAACGGGGTTAAAAAAATAACTAGATAAATTCATGGAGGATAGGTCCATCAATGGCTATTAGCCAGGATGGGCAGGGATGTGTCCCTAGCCTCTGTTTGCCAGAAGCTGGGACTGGGGAACAGGGGTTGGATCACTTGATGATTACCTGTTCTGTTCACTCCCTCTGGGGCACCTGACATTGGCCACTAGCGGAAGACAGGACACTGAGCTAGATGGATCTTTGGTCTGACCCAGTATGGCTGTTCTTATGTAACTATATAGCAATATTTTTAAAATATATAGGGAATAAAATTCAGATTTTATCATGATCCTTCCTTCCCTCCCCAACCACTGTGAGTTTGATAATAGTGGAAAAATCCCTTCTTATAATAATACAAGTTATTTAATAAGTAGTAATAATTTTGCAGGTCAGCAATAGGGCCCTGGGTACATATTAGCAGTTCCTTAGAATGTAGTTCACTGTCTTTTTGCATCTCCACACCACTTAACAAAATGTTGCACACAAGTTTTGGTAGAGTGGTGATCAGCGCTCCTTAGGAAGAGTGATAAGCAAATAGGCCTCCTGGTGCTGCATTTTGGCTCCCGGGGAGTGATGTTGCAGCCTGTTTATCTCCATTTCTTGAGGCCTAAATGGGGAAAGCAGCCCCTAGGCAAACAAACAAAAATGGAGTAGGAAGTTTGATATAAGGGATTTATTAGTTTACTGTACAATGGGGCTAATTTACAATACCTAGTGGTCCAATAAAATATATTACTTTGTCTCTTTCATAGCCTGGGACCAGCACAGCTACAACACTGCAAATACCTGATAGTCGTATGACTAATTTCCAAAAGTGGCTAATACAATGGAAGATAGACACTTTAAATGCAAATACAACAACATTAAACAAAAAATTAAAAAATATATATATCTTGCATTGTGCCTTGAAATTCATTGGCCTCTTGTTCTGATCGACTTCCAAGGGGACACATTGGGAATGTGGAATCTAGGTTCCATGAAAAGGAACAGTGCTGAGTATTGTAAACATACGGGTGATATTGGAGTCTAAAACATATAAAGGTTTCCTCTAGTGGCTTCATGCAAATATTAAACAGGAGGTTTGGCAACATGAAACTTGTTAGACTAAGTATAGGTCTACACTTAAAGTGCTATAGCAGCACGGCTGCACTGTTGCAACTGCACTGCTGTAGCGCATCACTCACTGTAGACAGGAGGGGTTTTCCCAACAGCATAGGTAATTGTCATAACTATAAAGGGAAGGGTAACAGCCCTCCTGTGTACAATACTATAAAATCCCTCTTGGCCAGAGACTCCAAAATCCTTTTACCTGTAAAGGGTTAAGAAGCTCAGGTAACCTGGCGGACACCTGACCCAAAGGACCGATAAGGTGACAAGATACTTTCAAATCTTCGTGGGGGGGAAGGCTTTTGTTTGTGCTCTTTGTTTTGGGGGAGTTCGCTCTTGGGACTAAGAGGGACCAGACGTCAATCCATGCTCTCCAAATCTTTCTGAACAAGTCTCTCATATTTCAAACTTGTAAGTACAGCCAGGCAAGGCATGTTAGTTTTATCTTTGTTTTCTCAACTTGTAAATGTACCTTTTGCTAGGGTGTTTACCTCTGTTTGCTGTAACTTTGAACCTAAGGATAGAGGGGGTTCCTCTGGGCTCTTTAAGTTTGATTACCCTGTAAAGTTATTTCCCATTCTGATTTTACAGAGATGATTTTTACCTTTTCTTTAATTAAAAGCCTTCTTTTTAAGAACCTGATTGATTTTTTCCTTGTTTTTAGATCCAATGGGGTTGGATCTGGATCCACCAGGAGTTGGTGGGAGAAAGGAGGGGGGATGGTTAATTTCTCCTTGTTTTAAGATCCAAGGGGTTGGATCTGTGTTCACCAGGGAGTTGGTGGAAGAGTCTCTCAAGACTACCCAGGGAAGGGAGTTAGCCCATTTGGGAGTGGTGGCAGCGGACCAGATCTAAGCTGGTAGTTAAGCTTGGAAGTTTTCATGCAGGCCCCCACATCTTTACCCTAAAGTTTAGAGTGGGGAAGGAGCCTTGACAGTAATACATCTTCCCAAGAGGTGGTAGCTGATAGAAGAATTCTTCTGTCGACCTAGTGCTGTCTACATGGGGACCTAGGTCGGCTTAACAATGCTGCTCAGGGTTGGGGATTTTTCACACCCCTGACCTCTAGTTAAACTAACCTAATTTTCTAGTGAAGATCAGGCCTAAGATCAGGGACTATGGTGAAACCCTGGCTCCACTGAAATCAAAGGCAAAACATCCATTGACTTCAGTAGACCAGAATGTCACTCCAGATTCTTACCTTTCTGCAACTGCTGAGCACAAGTCAGCTGGTCAAAGGGGCCATAAATAATATTGGGAAATGGACCTGACAGATTTAAGCCTTGCAGATTCTCCCTGACTAAGAGAATGTTCAGGTGGCATAGAGCCACAAGAGTGGAGCCTATACCAACACTCTCCTAGCCCCTGGCTCAGGCAGCATGGTCAGGTGAAAGGTGGTGTAACTGGTGAATCCCCCCTTCTGTGTGTTATTCCTGGCTGCTGAAATGGGCCTTGGGGGCCATAGATAGCCAGTGTAAAGTACAACAGCCTTGAAACTTTATGCTGAGAACTAGATTGTTGGTCACCTTGTACATGCCAAACTGCAACTGGTCTGGAGCTAGGATCTTGACCAACGTGTTTAGTTTCAATCTGCCATGTCTAAACCTAAACATTGTGTAGCACTTTAATCATTTTGTTTTTAAATAAAGCCTCGCTTCTCTGTATATTTGGATCAATGTGCACAGCTCTAGCTGGTACTATTACTAATGTAATGATAGGTTCTAGCTGCAGTACAGACTGATGGGAACAAAATTAGTTATAGCGTCTCAGGCGAAAGATCTAGGTATCAATGTCAACAGCAGCTTAATTAAGACCTCTGTAAGACTCTAGGCTATATTAAGAAAAGGAAAGGATATGGATAATATAGAAAATATAACACCATATATAAATTAAGGGCATGTTTTCACCAGGAACACTGCATTCAGTTTTGGACATCAAGATATTTAGCAGAGATAATAGTCCATAAAAATATGACATCAGTAATTAGAGGCATGGAAAGGAGTTTAAATACAACTTGATTAAAATGCATAGGACTACAAGAGAAAATAAATTATATTCCTCTAGAATTTAAGATTGAATTATAGGACAATTCATAAAAACAAAGGAACAGTCAATAAAAGACAATTTATTTTAAAATGATAAAAGGAGTGTTGTATAATTGACCCCTCGAATTCCCTGCCACAGGATAATATTGAGGCAAATGCCTTAGTAAGATTCAGCTGTTATAAAGATTAGACATAAAGAATACATATGCATAAAAATAGTGTCTGCTGTTGCTCTAGATAAACGTTCAGTTCTCATGATTCAAGGCATATGCAAAACATCTTTTAGAGTTCAGAAGAAATTTACCCATAGTCAAGTATTATATAGTTAGGTGTAGTATGGAGGTTTTATGCCTTTTTCTGAAGTATCAAGGTTTGACCAGTGTCCAATAGGATATTAGACTAAATGGACCATAGACCATTGGTCTGCTTGCTCTGTGTTATTTAAAAAACATATAGGAACAGACTTATGGAACACATCTTATTTCTGTGGTGGTCCAAATGGTCAGACAAACTTACTCTAAATTATGTAGGACAGCCTACAATTGTCAATAATATTGAGCATTACAATTCATCTCTTCCTAACCACCAACAAAAAAACGGGTTTTGTTGCATTTTGGGTCATGTGTTACATTTGCCATAGAATGTGGCAATGTTTCTTTGACAGTGTAACAAGACTTGTGGATGGGGGGAAGTGGCATATCTTGACTTTAGTAAGGCTTTTGATACTGTTGTCTTGTATGACTGTCTCATAAACAAAACTAGGGAAATACAATCTAGATCAGGGGTCGGCAACCTTTCAGAAGTGGTGTGCCGAGTCTTCATTTATTCACTCTAATTTAAGGTTTTGGGTGCCAGTAATACATTTTAACGTTTTTAGAAGGTCTCTTTCTATAAGTCTATAATATATAACTAAACTATTGTTGTATGTAAAGTAAATAAGGTTTTTAAAATGTTTAAGAAGCTTCATTTAAAATTAAATTAAAATGCAGAGTCTCCCGGACAGTGACCAGGACCTGGGCAGTGTGAGTGTCACTGAAAATCAGCTCGCGCGCGTGCTAGAGGTTGCCTACCCCTGATCTAGATGGAGCTACTATAAGGTGGGTGCATAACTGGGTGGAAAACCGTTCCCAGAGAATAGTTATCAGTGGTTCACAGTCAAGCTAGAAGTGGGGCTCAGGGCCGGCTTTAGCAAGAGCGGGGCCCAATTCCTGGGGGCAGGGCTTGCTGCAAGCCCTGCCCCCAGGAATTGAGCTGCGCTCCGGACGGGGTTGCCGAGCCAAGGGGGCTGGGCCAGGGGGCCAGAGCCGCACCGCGGGGACCAGGCCAGGCTGGACCCAAGCCGCACCGCGGGGGCCGGGCCAGGCTGGACCCGAGCCGCTCCGCGGGGGCCGGGCCAGACCTGAGTCGTGCCACGCTGTGGGGCCCGGGGCTGGAGCCGAGCTGGGCTGGAGCTGCTGGGGCCGGCACGCTCGGCCAGAACCGGGGCCGGACTGGGCCGTGCCTCCCTGGAGCCTTTCTTGTGTCCCCCACCGCCCCAGCTTACCTGGTGCTGCCTGCCCGCCCTGCTTCTTTTCAGACTTCCCGCGAACCTCTGATTCGCGGGAAGCAGGGGAGGGGGAGGAGCAGGGGGTGGAGCGTTCAGGGAAGGGGAGGAGGGGGAAGTGAGCTGGGGGCGGGGTGGAGAGCTGTGGCGCGGGGCCCTCTTAGCGTGGGGCCCAATTCAGCCAAATCGGCTGAATTGGCCTAAAGCCGGCCACAGGGATTCGACCTGAGTTCAGTTCTACTCAATATCTTCATAAATTATTTAGATAATGGCATAGAGTACACTTAGAAAGTTTGCGACGAATACCAAGCTGGGAGAGGCTGCAAGTACTTTGGGGGATAGGATTAAAATTCAAATAATTTGGACAAACTGGAGAAATGGTCTGTAAATAGGATGAAATTCAATAAAGACAAATGCAAAATACTTCACTTAGGAAGGAACAATCAATTGCACACATACAAAATGGGAAATGACTGCCTAGGAAGGAGTACAGTGGAAAGGGGTCTGGGGGTTATACTAGATCACAAGCTAAATATGAGTCCACAGTGTAACACTGTTGGGAAAAAAGTGAACATCATTCTGGGGTATATTAGCAGGAGTGTTGTAAACAAGACACAAGAAGTAATTCTTCCGCTCTACTCTATGCTGATAAGGCCTCAATAAGGAGTAGTGTCCAGTTCTGGGCACCACATTACAGGAAAATGTGCACAAATCGGAGAAAGTCTACTCTAGAGGACAGCAACAAAAATTATTAAAGATCTAGAAAACATGACCTCTGAGGAAAGATTGAAAAAACTGGGTTTATTTAGTCTGGAGAAGAGAAAATTGAGAAGGGACATGATAACAGTTTTCAAGTACATCAAAGGTGTTACAAGGAGGAAGGTGAATAATTGTTCTTGTTAACTTCTGAGGATAGGACAAGAAGCAATGGGCATAAATTCTAGCAAGGGTAGCTTAGCTTGGATATCAGGAAAAATTTCCTGTCAGGGTGGTTAAGCACTGGAACAAATTGCCTAGGGAGATAGTGGAATCATTGGTGGTTTTTAAGAACAGGTTAGACAAACACGGGTCTGGGATTGTCTAGTTATTTAATCTTTCCAGTTCTATACTTCTATGATTATACATTGGTTATTTTTACTGTTATGCTGCAGATTTCCAGCATTAGCATTGTTTCCATGCCTACTACAAAGTAGATGTGGTATTAAAATAGTTGTTTGTAACACCAATAAAGATATCTAGCTTCCAAAACACCTCTAGACTTTTGTTCTCTCCAGAGGTACGTACCCTTTTGATACAGGGTGGCCTGTCCTTTAAGGGCCCTGGAGCCTGGGACCAATCTTCTTCAGTTATCAGACTCAGCTGGGAAGGGGGTCAGGTGATGCCTCTGAAGCGTTAACAGAGCTCAATTGGATGAGAGCTGTATGGGGGAGGTTGGCTCCTGTATTTGGTCCTGGAGTAGAAAGAGGTGCAGACTGAAAGCTCTCTGGGTCTCTGCAGTTTGTGTTTGCTAGGGAAATAACGGTCTGGTGTTACTTTCTGATTTGTTTTTAACAGGAATTAAATAAACCATGCCCTGACGGAAGGGCCTGAAAGATCTGGGTGTGGTGTTTAATCCTTACAGTAGCCCAAACACCTTCATAATGAGATAAAGCAAAAACTCTACCCCACTCTAAATGGTTATTCTTGATCTGGCCTGATAAGAAAAGCTGCACTATTTGGTAATAATCCTATTGTATGAAGAAACAAATGGAAATACACATTGCGTAGTGTATGTCAGGTCTTAACTATTTTCAAAAAGAAATTCCAATATTACAGCCAGA
This sequence comes from Malaclemys terrapin pileata, assembly GCF_027887155.1. Lineage (NCBI taxonomy): Eukaryota > Metazoa > Chordata > Testudines > Emydidae > Malaclemys > Malaclemys terrapin. The sequence continues at coordinate 27,861,638 of NC_071509.1, forward strand.
CATACACACACTTATAAGGCATGCTGGCCTCCAGCTGTCACTAGCATATCTTTGAGTGTTCTGAGGTAGTAGACAAGGCAGTATCTTTTATAGTAGGCTATTTGACATCAGCATTTTATTTTGAATCCTGGTGCTCTGTTGCATATTGGCTTTGCTACTGGTAGTGTGCCACACATTCCATTAGCATGTGTCACATTTTGTACTGGTGTCTGACAAATCCTCTGCTCCTACTAGCATACCACTGATGTTACTGGTAAGAGCCAAATTAATTTTTAATACCATGTGACGTATTGCCCACTTCTCACTATAAGTCTGCTCAATTCTGTATCTCTCTGAGACGGGGTTGGGACTCACCATCTGGTGCCTCCTACTGGTTGTCTTGGGAATTAGCTCTGTCCAGTGGAGTGCCCCCTCCTGGTGGTGTCCTGTCCGTCATCTCGCCCTCGGTTGGTGTGTCCGGATCCGCGTTGCTCCCCAAGCTCGCGGCATCCTCTTCGAGCCATTGCCCTCCGGCAGTGCACCTTAGTCCAGCCTCTCCCCCTTCCGGGGGGATCAATCAGCTGCCTCTCTGCGTCCTGGCCGATATGGCCAACTGCAACCTCAAAGTCACTCCCCTCTTGGCAGGGGGTTGGTGCAGCTCTAGATGGCCACTCCGTCGGCCGGGTGCAAGGCAAGGGGGAAAGGGGGGGGACCCAGGCCTGCCCACTACTCTGGGTCCCAACCCAGGGACCCTCTCGTGGCAGCTGTCCTGCCCTCCTTCTCTCTCTCTGTCTGTCCACAGCCCTGGGCCGCTTCCCCTTCGGCCCCTAGCACCGGCTAGGCCCTTCCCTTCAGGGCCTGCAGCCTGACAGACTTTGGGCTGGAGTTCCCTTCTGCTCCCCTGGGCCTGCCCAGCATTGCGCTGTCCCGGGTGCTAGTCTCCCACCCTGGAGACAGACCTTCCTCCTGTCCTTAGCAGCCTTCTTATAGGGCTGAGCCTGGCCCTGATTGGCTCCCTATAAGGCCTTCCCTGATTGGCTCCCTGTCTGCGCAGGCCCACTGGCCTGCTGCAGCCCAAATTCAGGGAGTGGGGCAGCCGCCCCACTACACCCTCCCACACAATTCAATGTACTCTCAGTGGCACTCTTAAGTTTTGATTTTTGTAATTGCAATCCAAAGCTAAACGTTGTCAAAGTTGGGAGACTAGAGTTATGCACTTAAATCCACATTTAGACACCTAAAGAAAGTGACCTGATTTCCAGACGTAACGAGTATCTGCAACACCCGTTGAATTCAATAAGTTTCTGAGGGCACAACGTCACTGAAATTCTACAGTACGGAGAGAGACCTAATAGGCAAGACTAAGACAGAAGCAAGCTACACCAGAAAATGCAGTAGGACAAAACTTGAGTCATAGAATATTGCATCTCACCTTTGGGGAGTTGTTGAGATAAGTTATATGTGAGCAAGGCCATCCTTTACCCCAGAGACCTTCAGTAAGAGCTCTGAAACAGAGAGAGCTGCATTTTATTCAAAAGTACGCCACATCCAGCCTGCATTGTGTAAAGCAGCAAAAGTGTTTGTACACAAGGGGTTTACTCATCCAACAGAGGAAACTCCAATGATGCAGTGAATTACATCCAGGATGTTATCACTTTTGCATCCAGTGAGGATCTGATTCTGAAGTACGTACTTGGATTTTTTAGAAACCATTGTTTTCCATGACGGTCCAAACTCAGTAATCAAGTAGTCTTCCAGAATGACCCCACTCAAAAGAAAGCAAAGCTCCGTGAATAAGATTAGATTAATTCTGTTTCTAACCTGTTTTTGAAGGCCTATCCCTTGTAGTTTTCCCATAGCAAGTGTCCCATAGAACCTGTTTGGTTGATTAGTTTGTTACACATTTTTATTTTGTGTGGGGTGATTGTGACCTTCCTGGGGGTACCCAGGCCCGTGAGGCACCTTGCTACAATAGGCCCTTAGTCTGAGGAAGCTTTATCTGTATCAAACAAATAAAAAGAAGTATTTCTTCACACAGCGCACAGTCAACCTGTGGAACTCCTTGCCAGAGGATGTTGTGAAGGCCAAGACCATAACAGGGTTCAAAAAAGAACTAGATAAATTCATGGAGGATAGGGTCAATGGCTATTAGCCAGGATGGTCAGGAATGGTGTCCCTAGCTTCTGTTTGCCAGAAGCTGGGGATGAGCAACAGGGGATGGATCACTTGATGTTTACCTGTTCTGTTCATTCCCTCTGGGGCACCTGGCACTGGCCACTGTCGGAAGGCAGGATACTGGGCTAGATGGACCTTTGGTCTGATCTATTAGGGCCATTCTTATGTTCTTATCTGCCAGAGTTCAGATCCCTGACTCCACCAGCCATGGGCAACACAAGCACTCCCCGCTCTACCTACACCTGTTCTGGTGTCCTTCTGCATAGTGATAGCCACTCACAACCCTTGAGCCCTCCAAGCATTTCCCTGGAGCATCCAGCTGCTGTTCCACTGGACACTTGCAGTATAGATTTGCTGTTCCCAAAGGAACAGTACCACCCAGCTTTACTAGTTACAGCCTAGATCACAGGTCTCCGTAACACAGCACTTAGATATGTTTACAGTGAAAACAAGCAAGAGTTTATTTAACAGAGACGGGATTCAGATGAAATATTGGAAACAGAGAATTAAATATATGAACTTGCATTCTAAACCCTAGATTTATTTAACTAGTTCCTTTCATGTCTTAGAGCAAATGCTCACTCCCAAAGTCCTTGTAGCATTTTACGGCAAGACTCAGCTGTCACCTTTTGTTCATGAGACACGCCAAACGGATAGCTTGCTTCCTTGGTGAAAGATTCAGGGGGTACCTCTGCCCCACATACACACCAGCAAGCCAGAGTCTTTTCTCATAAACAAGATCCCATTCTGCTGTTTTATTTTTTCCTGTACATTCCCTCTCTTGAAGATTTCACAATCTCTTGATTAGCATTTTGACTCCACATGCAAGTAGACCTATATGCACAGTGGACCTCCTGTTGACCTGCCTTACCATAAGAACAGTGGATCTCCTGTTGACCTGCCTTACCATAAGATACATAATCATTTCAAAATGTATGTACAAGTTATGATGACCAGTGGGCCACTGGCTCTTAGTAGAGACCACACATGCCACCCTTTGGTGAATTACTGTGCATATATCTGACCCAGGGGATCTCTGTAAAACTCTATGCATCCCTTGTGTATTCTGCCAATTGGCATCAAGGGATCCCTGTGTCACAGGGATGTATTGCTAAGGGTAATTCTCCATTGTTAATAAGTAATCTCCCATTAGAAATATTGTACCAAAATAATTCATAAGCCTATATTTGGCTTCTTCTAGACTGAGCAGATTGTATAGGCTAGAAACAGGGCACTCTGATTAGGTCGGAAGCAGTAGGGTATGCTAGTATGAATATGCTGGGGGCAGCCACCCAGAGAGTTCTTACTTCCATCATGCAAGTCTTTAGTTGCAAGTGTCATAATATTATTTATTTTATAGGCTCTGATCCAAAGTTCATTGTAGTCAATTGGAATCTTTCCTTTGCCTCAGTCTTTGGATCAGGCCTGCATAGCTCAAAAATGCATTAAGTCAAGCTCTCTACTTCACGAGGGTTATAGTACATAAATAGATGTAGAGATGAAGGATAAATCAAAAATGAAAGTGAAATGAATGAAGCGGTGAAATTTAGTATGGTTGCTAGTTCCATTAATCTGAGTCAAAAAATTACATTAGGACATTTTTAACGGCCATGTTGTTAACACTTCTAAGGGAAGACAGGGTAACCTCCATACATGGTTGACAACAGTCCAAACTCTCACTAGAGTTTTTGGAACAATTTTAGTTGACTAGCTTCACAGCACTCCAAGTATGATAAAAGCCAATATTTTCAAGGTTGAACAAAATGAACACTGTTAGAAATACATGGGGCGTTACAAAGTGTGTAAACTGAATTTAGAGGAACCTACAGTCTAAGATGACTATTTAGTGACTTGGGTTTACCATGTTTTGTCAAAAGATCTATTGAGTGGTATGTAAGGCATCATGGATGTATAGGAAGTAAAATAACTACCATTTAAATTACTTTTGGGGTATATAGCAAGTAGGGATGGAGGAAAAGTGGTTTTTGAGGGGGTATGATAGCATGTCAAAGAGTAAAAAAATTATGGGTATTTGCTAGTAGTAGCAATGGCATGCTGTTTACATGACACCAAGAAAGTGTTAACACAGAATGGAGAGCAATGCCATTTGAATTACTTAGCCAAAAGAAAGCACAGTTATGTTACTGAGGGCTTTAGTATGTCTCTTAATGATGGTGTGTATCAGGATTAATGGCTTGGCACTGGAGAAAAGGCATATCAGCTCTCACTGGTATGTATATCAGTTTGTTACACAGGCTAGTAGTATGTTAAATGATATCTCGGTGAAAAAGGGGAAATTCCAGAAGGAATTGTAACTATGGCACACAGCATATACTCTAGATGGTAATGTCTTCACTTTCGTCACTGCAAAAAGATTACAAAAGGAAAAGTATTATAATAGGATCTTCTGTTGTAATTTAAATATCTTTAATCCAGATTATTTTGGCTGAAAATTCAAACAACAAATAAAATAGTTTCATTGAATTTGTCTGTTAGTTTCAGGAATTATTTTTTTTAAGGGAATTAGCTCAGTCACATGAAATGTGTCTAGGGGTATATCTAACAAAATAACCCCATGGTAGTGAATCTCAGAGCCCATGTCATCTGAGTCAGGCTCCCAGGGTTCATGCTATAAGCTAAAAATAGCCACGTAGACACTCCAGCTTGGGCTCTGAAACTTGACGTGGGGGAAGGCCTCAGAGCCCAGGCTCCAGCCCAAGTCTGAACATCTACACTGCTGTTTTTAGCCCTGTAGCATGAGCCCATTGACCCAGGCTGATACTCAATGCCACTCTTTTTTTCTTCTGTATAGATGTATTTTAGGAGCTGAATGTTTAGTTCAGTAATGCCTTTCCAAATGCATATACCTCTAAGATGCCTTGTTAAATGATACTGTAAAATGAACTATACCTCATCATACAGTCATCTTCTAAGGGTAACATTCACCCTGTGCAGAGAGACAGCAAAATGCCTATGTATCTGTTAAAATCTCACATAACCTCTGTTTCGGAGGCTTACGTTGTGCATAGGCCATGCACCTTTGCTTAGCAAAGAAGTGAGGTTCACTTTATATATCCAGCATTTCTGACCACTGCCACTAGTAAGTGGGAAAACAGCAGGTCCTTGAGACTCAAGTAAATCTAGGTTTAGTAACTGGTAATAAGAGAGTTAAATAACGCACATCTATTCCAAAGATGTAGTTTAGTCTAGTGATGAAAGCAGTGGACAGGGAGTCAGGAAGCACGGGTTCTATTCATGACACTGACTATTAGGGCTGTCGATTAATCACAGTTAACTCGCGATTAACTCAAAAAAATTAACTGCAATTAAAAAAATTAATCACAATTAATTGCACTGTTAAACAATAGAATACCAATTGAGATTTATTAAATATTTTTGGATGTTTTTCACATTTTCAAATATATTGATTTCTATTACAACACAGAATACAAAGTGTACAGTGTTTACTTTATTATTACTGATTAAAAATATTTGCACTGTAAAAATGATGAGATAGTATTTTTCAATTCACCTTGTACAAGTACTGTAGTGCAATCTTTAGCGTGAAAGCGTAACTTATATAACAACAAAAAAATCTACATTTGTAGTTACATAACTGCACTCAAAAACAAAACAATGTAAAACTTCAGAGCCTACAAGTCCACTCAGTCCTACCTCTTGTTCAGCCAATCGCTAAGACAAACAAGTTTGTTTACATTTACGGGAGATACTGAAGCCTGCTTCTTATTTACAATGTCACCTGAAAGCGAGAACAGGTGTTTGCATGGCACTTTGGTAGCTGGTGTTGCAAGGTATTTACGTTCCAGATATTCTAAACATTCCTATGCCCCTTCATGCTTCAGCCACTATTCCGGAGGACATGCTTCCATGCTGATGATCTTTGTTAAAAAAATAGTGTATTAATTAAATTTGTGACTGAACTTCTTGGGAGAGAATTGTATGTCCCTGCTCTGTTTTACCCACATTCTGCCATATATTTCATGTTATAGCAGTCTCAGATGATGACCCAGCACATATTGTTTGATTTATGAACGCTGTCGCTGCAGATTTGACAAAACACAAAGAAGGTACCAGTGTGAGATTTCTAAAAATAGCTACAGCACTTGACCCAAGATTTAAGAATCTGAAGTGCTGTCCAAAATCTGAGAGGGACGAGGTGTAGAGCGTGCTTTCAGAAGTCTTAAAAGAGCAACACTCCGATGCGGAAACTACAGAACCCGAACCACCCAAAAAAAAAAATCAACCTGCTGGTGGCATGTAACTCAGATGATTAAAATGAACATACATCGGTCTGCTCTGCTTTGGATTGTTATCGAGCAGAACCCATCATCAGCATGGATGCATATCCTCTGGAATGGTGGTTGAAACATGAAGGGACATATGAATATTTAGCACATCTGGCACGTAAATATCTTGCGACGCTGGTTACAACAGTGCCATGCGAATGCCTGTTCTCACTTTCAGGTGACATAGTAAACAAGAAGTGGACACCATTATCTCCTGCAAACAAAACCAAACTTGTTTGTCTGAGCGATTGGCCGAAGTAGGACTGAGTAGACTTGTAGGCTCTAAAGTTTTACATTGTTTTATTTTTGAATGCAGGTTTTTTTTTTTTTTACATAATTCGACATTTGTAAATTCAACTTTCATGATAAAGAGATTGGACTACAGTACTTGTATTAGGTGAATTGAAATATACTATTTCTTTTGTTTTATTACAGTGCCAATATTTGTATTCAAAAATAAATATAAAGTGAGCACCGTACGCTTTGTATTCTGTGTTGTAATTGAAATCAATATATTTGAAAATGTAGAAAACATCTAAAAATATTTAAATAAATGGTATTCTATTATTGTTTAACAGTGCGATTAATCGCACTATTAATCATGATTACTTTTTTTAATTGCTTGACAGCCCTACTAACTATATAATAGAGATACACACCACTTGTAAGGGACTGTATGTGAGATCACCACATGAAAGACCCTACTTAAATGCAAAAAATTATAGCGTGGAATAAGCTGTCAAGAAAAATTGTCATGCAAGAGAGATCACAGGCATCCTGTGAAAGAACATGGGATGTGACATGTCATTCAGAGGCCCTTATTGATTTGCTGCAGCTATAGCTAGAAAGGCACTGCTTTAAACAGGCTTGGGGCAAAATGTGACATGTTCGATTTCCTTTGAATTTGCCAGTTCCCTTTCCTCATAGTGCATTGGTATGTCCGAGGGTTCTGTATAGAGGAGAGTGAGACCCTCTACAAAGGCTTCTAGTTCAATATTTTTGGTGCAGCAGCCCTAGCTCCACTTCCTATTTTACTTTTTTTTGTTTGTTTTTTTACACACTGGTTCCTGTTCCAGCTTCTGTCCCCTTATCTTTTTGAGAATATGCTTCTTGCATTTTTTTAAATACATGAGATTTACAAATGAATAACAACGTCTGACCTGATGGCTGCTCTAACTTATGCTGGCCACTCTCAGCCCTGCGGAGTCAAAATCATAGCCAGCGATTGCCTCATCTGCCATATTGGCATTAGTAAAAGAGGTGACATAGGAGCCTCTTTGGAACGTCTGAGCCACTGGAGGATTTTCCCTTGTACTGGGGATAATTCCCCCAAGGTCAGATAAATTTGCTTTATAGAAAGAGGCCACAGTGCACCAGTGTGTTTCCTTATGAAATCAACATATTCATAAAGTAATTCATTTTTCCTTCACAAGTTCACACATCTGCAACAAACATATTCATATGCTCACTCAAATGTGAACGTCACATTTTTTAAAGCTTGTCAGTGTTAACGGAAGAGGTCCAAAAGACTAAATGCTAATTCACAGACAAGGGGGGAGAGGCAATATCTTTTATTGGACCAACTTATGCTGGTAAGAGACAAAAGCTTTCAAGCTTATACAGAGGCTTAGGCTATGGCTACACTACGAGGTTTTAGCGACACGGCTGTGCTGCTACAGCTGTGCCGCTAAAAGGCACACAGTGTAACTGCTGTTTGTTGGCAGGAGAAAGCTCTCCTGCCGATAAAAAATTTCCACCCCCCACAAGCGGCAGCAGCTTTGTCGGCAGGAGAGCGCTCCTACAGTTATTTTCCCATTTTTTTAGGATGGCATTGGCCTCCTCCCTGCTAATCTTCTTATTTAATACATTTTTACTTTGTTGATCTAAAGATCATTATGGGCTACAATGAAGCTATGCCAGTTTACAGAGCCAAGATTCTGTCTCCATAGTTCTGATTTAATATATTGTAATTCTGGACAAATTTAGGATGCTGTTTTCAAAAGAGCTCAGCATTATCTTAAATGTGTTTTCAAAGTCAATGGGAGTTTAGGAAGAGATTTAGGTTAATGCTGAGTGCCTTTGAAAATCCTACTTAATTTACTTTAATTGTGAGTTCACTATTTATTGTGGTATTCCCTACTAGATCCCGTATTTTTGTGCCAAAAGCTAGTTTGTAATTTTCTCCAAAATTCATAACAGGTGCATCTTGTCTACAAAAGAGCATTTTTAGGTTGATATTGCAATCTGATTTATAATTTATTTATATGCCTTTAGACACAATTTCTTTTTGCATTTCTGCTCAGGCTTTTAAAATTAAAACAAAAGATAACTCTCTTGTAAGAGGTTTTACTTTAACTAAGGGATGACATCCTGAGACTTATGAATGTTTGGGGCGGGAGGGGGAAGGAATCAAGAGTGTCCTGAAGAGACTTTGTTTTTAGCCTTTAATTGCTAAAGGCAAGTGGGATACCATCCCCATTTAAATATTTGTAAAGAAACTGACGAGAAACAGACATAACTGTTCTCTTTTAACAAACCCTGAGTGGTCAAAAAGTCAACGTGGGTAGACATATGAATATTTCAGGTAGAAGAATAGTCTTGAGCGCTTGACTATTAGTTGCTTCATTTAAACTAGAGTAGCTGGTTTTGAAATGACCTACTTGATACAGTAACTAGCAGTGCCCAATCATCTCAGAAGGTTTGTGAGCTGGTCCTCCCTACTTTTCATCAGATATGCTACAAAAATGTTGCTTCATTAACATTTAGGGCCTGATCCAAAACCCACTGAAGTCAATGGAAAGATTCCCATTGACTTCAATAGGCGTTTAATCAGGCCCTTAGCAGATACAGACTATGATACAGAAAGTAATGATGTATGCTATGCCACATTAGGCATTTAAATGTAAATGTCTACCAATGAACCTTTTTTCTCCTGAAGAAATTATCTGCACTTTTATTGGGAAGTTATTCATGATCACAGCTGCTCTGAACACAGGAGTTAATGAGGCTAAATACACCTACTCCAACCTATCATCTTGTACGTAATTCTCTCAAATTTAGTTAAACTTTGAGTTACTGTGGGATGAATACATTAGTCTACTGATTCTATAGCATGTTGTAATATATTGATATCTCAGCTCCATTCACAAATATTAACTAAACCTCATGACAACTTTTGTGATGTAAGCTACAACCCCCATTTTACAAATGCGGAAATCGGAGACAGAGTTTAAGTAATTTTGCGCAAGATCACAATGCGAGTCAGTAAGAGTGCGGAGGAAAGAATTGAGCTCTGCCCACCAATAAATTATGTGGTTAGAGAGCATGGGCTGATCTATCTAGGGAGGTTTTGTGGCCCCATCATAGTAATGTCTGAGTGCCTGACAGATGTTTATGGATTTATCTTCAAAACACAACGTGAGTTACAGAATTATTATATCCTTTAAAAAAAATATGGAGAACTGAGGCACAGAAAGATTAATTGGCTTCCCCACCATCAGACAGGAAGTCTGTAGCACAGCTGGGAACTGAAATCAAATCGGTGGAGTCTTAGATTAGAATTTTAAGTACAAGACCATCCTTCCTGCTAATGGGCCCACATGTCCCCTTCTAGAAAAAAAGGTAGCGTTGTGCTCCAATAGAGGGGAAAGAGTGGCCATTAAATACTATCTTCTTCTGAAATTACATTTCTTTAATTAAAATCCCATTAAAGATAATGTTACAAGACAGGGAAAGTTCTGGAAAGTTCTGTACTATATTAGTTGGAAATTGAGAAGTAAGAAACTCAATCATTCGGACTATCAGACCAGACTGAAGTGAAGGAAGCTGTTACTAGGAGCCTTAAGGCAGCAGTTTGGGAATATATACCTTCCTGCTGGTGCTGCCCAAAAAGATTCTGAAGTGTTCTACTACAGATGGCATATAGAAAGCTCAATAGGTGGTGGCTTTCATGGAGACTTATTAGCTAGAACCTAGGAGGCAGCCAAGAGGGAGTGAATAAGGTCCCTTGCTACAGGAAACTGCTGCATGCTTTGTTGCTTTTAGAATCACAGTAATGACCATGGTGGAGTCTTCAAAAGTGCGTAGGGGAATGAGGTACCAGTCCTACTCTACTTATTTGAACAAAGGACTAATATTGAAGGCCTGCTGGTTAAATATCAGTGAGTCTGGTCACCATTATCCAGAGGAATTAAGTGACACTGGAGCTTCATAGCAACAAGCATATTAGCCTGGTGAGAATGAAAGCTGGAGCAGCTTAGCACCCATTTAAAGAAAATTAATTATTTTGTTTGTTTCAGCGAGGACTAACTTCTTATCCTAGGTACCCCTGCTTCTTGGGACTGGATGAAAAGGCTGCTTCTCTGCAGACCCTGCCTCTCCTCATCAGGGCCCTTTTACCAGTTCTAGAGGGCTTTGTTTAGGGTCCCTCACCTGAAGGGCCCCTCTCCTCTCCCAAGCTAGGGGGTGTTGTGGCCAGCTTTGACAGACTAACCTTCAAAGGCCGTGATGACTGTACATCTGTTAAGCATCTGTAATTGGGCTATCTAAAAGTCATTGACATTGGTTCCTGCAGACATGCCAAACTTCATACAACTGACTTAACCCTTGGTTATCCTTTAGCAAGCCACATACAACCACACACACATACACACAGTCACAAAACTGTTACAGATATCTTTCACATTCTTCATATCCATGAGGACATCTGTATTCAGTGCAAGGGGCAAGTGAATATATGTGTCGCACTACTGCACATAAAATAGACATAGAATCAGATTCTTCCCACAGTAGCTGGAAGAGGTGAAAAATAGACTGCAATGGGCTTTGGATCAGGGCCATAAGGAGACAGCTCAGAATCCCACTTGCTGATGTAACAAAAAAGACAGTTATGGAATGGATGCCTAGAAAATTTAATTGTTTTGCTGTGTCTTACCCTTTGCAGCACTAGAGATTTTGCAAGAACAGCCTTTCAGTGGGGTTATTGTTACCTGTAGAGAGGCTATATCCTCTTCATCAATACAAAAAACCATAGCTGCAGAGCCAAGACTGAAATCCTGGTCTTGTGGAGCCAAAAATGTAGGCCTCTATCACTTGAGCTAAAGGAAGAACTCTTAGCTGTCAGCTATAAAGGGACCCTTCTACCTATGGTGCAACCAGTCAATAGAGGACAACATATTCACACACACATTATATGTGTATATTCCCCAATTCTGTTCCTATCAAAGTCAATTAACATAATGGGAGCAGGATAGACTCCTACGATACACACACACACACACACACACAAAGTTAATATGCTTGATTACAACCTATGTAAAAATATTTCAAGGAGATTTAACTATATTGAAATTTGGTCAAAATATCAAATCAAGGTTATGTTTTTAAGGACTTGTGATGCAAATTTTTTGTTGCAAACTTTTCAGAAATATTCTTTTTCACATTCAGATTTAATCTTGCAATTTTCAGGCCAAATCAATTTATCAAACCAAAGTTATAGGAAGATTATGCAGCGCTTTATTATAGAACCTGGTTGCAACCTTAACTATGTAGAGGATAGTGTATCTGCATAATGCAGACTTTGTAGCTTTTAATCTAGAGTGCTTTAGAATTATTATATATTTGTTAACACAAGAGGATAGGCCTGCATAGTTCTGATTCACATACATGTATGGTAATAATTGAAGTTGTTTTTAACACTTAAAACTTTTTTTTTAAATGTAAGCACTTGTTACCAGGAGTATAGTGTATCCCACCATTTCTCACTTTGATTATCTGCAAATCCAATGCTTTTTCAAAAAAAAAAAAAAATCTGAAACTCATTTTACTTTTCAGCGAAGATTGAGAAGCAGAGTGCTGTGAGATCCTATGGTACTGGGACCTTTTATAAGTCATTTACAATCCCCTCCTTATTATATTATGTATCTTTTAATAGTTAAAGCTAAAACTACATTTGTCAGCATAAAATAAAGTAAATTTGTGATGTGACATTAAACTCATGGTTTGTCACTTATAGAGGTAGTTTACAACACTGAATCATCTGCCATCGATATCCCAGTCTATTATTACAAATGATCAAAGTTGTATTATAAATATAAAGGATTGTCACTGAACCTTAACAGTATTAGAGAAATTATCTAAACTGTCATGGGATGATGTTTCTTTTTTAATGTTTGTATGTCCTCTTACTGGGGATGCAGCCTCTCTTTTGGATCACCAGAATTTTGTTGGAATACATAAATTGTCTTTGTGAGGGTGAACCACAAGACAAAACTTCGGGGGGGGGGGGGAAGAATCAAATTAGTATCTTAGATGTCGAGAAGTATGGGGAATAAGCAGGAAGAACTCAAAATGCTAGTAAATAAACACATCTATGACATAGTTGGCATCACAGAGACTTGGTGGGATAATACACATGACTGAAATACAGAAGGGTACAGCTTGCTCAGGAAGGACAGGCAGGGGAAAAGGAGGGAGATGTTGCCTTATATATTAAAAATGAATACACTTGGACAGAGGCTGAGATGGAAATAGGAGACAGACTTTTTGAAAGTCTCTGGGTAAGGATAAAAAGTTTAAAAAACAAGGGTGATGTCATGGTAGGGGGTCTACTACAGACCACCTAATCAGGAAGAAGAGGTGGATGAGGCTTTTTTTAAACAACTAACAAAATCATCCAAAGCACAGGACTTGGTGGTGATGGGGGACTTCAACTACTCAGACATCCGTTTGGAAAATAACACAGCAGGGCACAGATTATCCAACAAGTTAATAAAATGTATTGGAGACAATTTTTTATTTCAGAAGGTGGAGAAAGCTACTAGGGGAGAGGCTGTTCTAGATCTGATTTTGACAAATAGGGAGGAACTGATTGAGAATCTGAAAGACAGCTTGGGTGAAAGTGATCATGAAATGAGGAGTTCATGATCCTAAGGAATGGTAGGAGGGAGAACAGCAAAATAAAGACAATGGATTTCAAGAAGGCAAAGTTTAGCTAACTCAGGGAGTTGGTAGGTAAGATCCCATTGGAAGCAAGTCTCAGGGGAAAAACAGTTGAAGACAGTTGGCAGTTTTTCAAAGAGACATTATTAAGGGCAAAAGAGCAAACTATCCCACTGAGTAGGAAAGATAGGAAGTATGACAAGAGACCACCTTGGCTTAACCAGGAGATCTTCAATGATCTAAAAATAAAAGAATCCTACAAAAAGTGGAAACTAGGTCAAATTACAAAGGATGAATACAAACAAATAACACAAGCATGTAGGGAGAAAATTAGAAAGGCCAAGGCATAAAAAAGATCAAACTTGGACATAAAGGGTAACAAGAAAACATTCTACAAATATATTATAAGCAAGAGGAAGACCAAGGACAGGGTAGGCCCATTACTCAATGGGTGGGGGTAGAGGTGAATAATAACAGAAAATGTGGAAATGGCAGAGGTGTTTAATGACTTCCTTGTTTCGATTTTCACCAAGAAGGTTGGTGGTGATTGGACATCTAACATAGTTAATGCCAGTGCAAATGTGGTAGGATCAGAGGCTAAAATAGGGAAAGAACAAGTTAAAAATTACTTAGACAAATGTCTTCAAGTCACCAGAGCCTGATGAAATACATCATAGAATACTCAAGGAGCTGACTGAGGAGATATCGGAGCTATTAGCGATTATCTTTGAAAAGTCATGGAAGACAGGAGAGATTCTGGAAGACTGGAAAAGAGCAAATATAGTGCCAATCTATAAAAAGGGAAATAAGGACAACCCAGGGAATTACAGACCAGTCACTTTAACTTCTGTACCCAGAAAGATAATGGAGCAAATAATTAAGCAGTCAATTTACAAACATTTGGAAGATCATAAGGTGATAAGTGACAGTCAGCATGGATTTGTCAAGAACAAATTGTGTCAAAACAACCTGATAGCTTTCTTTGACAGGGTAACAAGCCTTGTGGATGGGGGGAAAGTGGTAGATGTGGTATATCTTGACTTTAGTAAATCTATATCTTGACTTTAGTAAATCTTTTCATACGGTCTTGCATGACCTGCTCATAAACAAAATAGGGAAATGCAACCTAGATGGAGCTACTATCAGATGGATGCAAAACTAGTTGGAAAACGGTTCCCAAAGAGTAGTTATCTGTGGTTCACAGTCATGCTGCAAGGGCATAATGAGTGGGGTCCCACAGGGATCAGTTCTGGGTCCGGTTCTGTTCAATATCATCATCAGTGATTTAGATAATGGCATAGAGCGTACACTTAAAGTTTGCAGACAATACCAAGCTGGAAGGGGTTGCAAGTGCTTTGGAGGATAGGATTAAAATTCAAAATGATCTGGACAAACTGGAGAAATGGTCTGAAGTAAATAGGATGAAATTCAATAAGGACAAATGCAAAGTACTCCACTTAGGAAGGAACAATCAGTTGCACACATACAAAATGAGAAATGACTGCCAGGAAGGAAGGAGTACTGCAGAAAGGGATCTGGGGGTCATAGTGGACCACAAGCTAAATGAGAGTCAACAGTGTAACACTGTTGAGGAAAAAAAAAAAAAAAAAGCAAACATCATTCTGCGATATATTAGCAGGAGTGTTGTAAGCAAGGCACAAGAAGTAATTCTTCTGCTCTACTCCACGCTGATTAGGCCTGAACTGGAGTATTGTGTCCAGTTCTGGGTGCTACATTTCAGGAAAGATGTGAAAAAATTGGAGAAAGTCCAGAGAAGAGCAACAAAAATGATTAAAGATCTAGAAAGAATGACCTATGAGGGAAGATTGAAAAAAATGGTTTTGTTTAGTCTGGAGAAGAGAAGACTGAGAGGGGACATGATAACCGTTTTCAAGTACATAAAAGGTTGTTACAAGGAGAAGGGAGAAAAATTGTTCTACTTAACCTCTGAGGATAGGACAAGAAGCAATGAGCTTAAATTGCAGCAAGGGCGGTTTAGGTTGGCCATTCGGAAAAATTTCCTAACTGTCAGGGTAGTTAAGCACTGGAATAAATTGCCTAGGGAGGTTGTGAAAACTCCCTCATTGGAGATTTTTAAGAGCAGATTAGACAAACACCTGTCAGGGATGTCTAGAGCAGTAGTTCTTAACCTGGGGTGCACGCACCCCCTAGGGGTGCGAGATGCCCTTTCTGGGGGTGTCAGACATGCCAAATTTTTTTAGAAGGTAAATCATCAAAAACACAAATTAAGCACAGGCACATAAGTACAACTACCTTACATTTTTTAACGATTACTGTAATATACAAACATTTAGGTTTAAGGGGTGCGAGAACATATTTTTAAATTTAAGGGGTGCGAGAACATATTTTGGTTTTTGATAAGGGGTGCAAGAACATATTTTGAGAACCAAAGGGGTGCAGGCTGCAGTAGAGGTTAAGAACCACTGGTGTACTCTAGATAATACTTAGTTCTGCCATGAATGCAGAGAACTGGACTAGATGGCCTCTTGAGGTCCCTTCCAGTCCTATGATTCTATTAGTTAGGGCAGTTGGAGTAAGTTTCTGTACCATGCCTTATTTTTGTTAGAAAATATACTGTACTGTTCAAATAGTCTCCTATATAAAAATAGGATAAAATCCTGTCACTTATACAAAGGAATTGTGATGAGTCTAAAGAAAATATTCTGGAACCCATTTAGGAATAAGTCAAATGAAAATCTCCAACTTCTAAGTTTGTGTTTTAAAATACTCACTGCCCTTTAAAAATGTTAATGAATGTTATTTAAATCATAGGGATTGCATATAGACCTATTGACCTCAAAAGCTCATCATTGAACAGTATGACAAACAGTACATTCAGCACACAGACATTCCAGAAACAGGCTTGAAGTAGCTCCATCATCTAGAGTATCTCAATACTAAATTGAAACATCTCTATGATAAATCATTAATTTTATCAGTCCCAAATTAACACAGTACACTATATGCAGGAAGCCCTTAAAAACTTTATTGAATGTTACTATGTGGAAACAATGAGGTTTTACTGGTTAAGTACATTCTAATAGGCAAAATTGGAAGTCGTTCTAAGCCTGGTCAACTGACATACAAAGCTCCTCCATGCAGGACAATGACATAAGTTTTGATCAGCAAATGGGCATGATTTGCTCTCAGATATGGACATCAATGCCCAGGATTCCTTTTTAGAACTTTTGGTCCCCCTGAAGGGAGGGAAGTGGCAGGGCCCACTCACTACCAATTCAGATTCAGACTTGACCTCAGAGTCCAAAATCAGATTTCTTGCAGTCTTGACATGTACCATACCTACCAGAACTACCTGAACGTGAAGTCCCTCTCTAGTGGAGGCCTACTCAGGTTCTCAGGACAGTTACTGGCCAGTGGCAGATTTTGGTATGGCAGAGAAAGACACATTGCCAGCAAAATGATTCCACTTATCTTAAGGAAGTTTGTCTGGTGACAATGGATCTTCCCGGGCACAGGCTTTACTAACCCACTGGCACAAGTTTCTGTTGAGGGGATTCTAAGGTTTGCAAACAGATCAGCAGTAGCTGACAACTTAGGGCTAAATTTTTACTCAGGCCAGCAGCAAGTTACTACCTCTCTGAAGCAAGGAAGAGCAAGGTGGGAATTGTGGCTCTCTGAACCACAATTGCTTGCTTGGAAACTCCTGGGATTGCACAGGTACACATCATCCCTTACTATGGGTTGTGTCCTTGGGGCACAATCTGACCCTTATACTATACAGTGGTAAGTGCTTTATAAATGCCTGTAGAGAGGCAGGTTCTGTCACCCATCACTCTGCTGGCCTTTCTTCTCTGGATGCTGTGGGGCATCAGATGACTGAGTCAGTTTGGATATGTCTACGCTGCATCTGGGAGCAACCTCTTCCCCTCCCTCCAGCCCGCCACCTCCAGCATGGATCCATAGATTAGAGGGGCTTACATTAGCATGTTAAAAATAGCAGTGTAGATGGTGCTTTGACCTTGTGACTCAGTCTGGAGCTTGGGCTCTGAAGCCCACCCCCTCCCTCCAGACTTCAGCTCCTAAGCCACAGTGTCTACACAGATATTTTTAGTGTGCTAGCCCAAGCCCCTCGAGCACAGGTCTGTGGTCTCTGACTGGGAAGCTCACTCCCAGATGCAATGTAAGCATACTCTTTGAAAACAGGAACCAGGTTTCTAAGAACTGTTTTTTCCTCCTTAAGGGACTGTTCCACCTGCTCTTGAAATTAACAATGAGTCTTCCAGCTGACTTTGATGGGAGTTGGATTGGGCCCTAGAAGAATGTCTCTTTCCCCACTCTCGTTTTGCCATCCTCACGCTGACATGCAGCTACTCATACTACTTTCCTCTTCATCCTCTTGCACCGGCGACAAATGAATCAAAAGAGAGCTAGGAGTGCTGGCAAAAATTTCTTCAGCTGTAGTAGGAACTCAGGTGGTGCAGCATCCTTGGAAAGACTGAGGTATGTGTGTGACATTAATTTTGAAGGGCACACAATTAAACAAAATCAAATACATTCTTGTAAGAAAATCTGGAATATGGAGCAGCTGCCCAGCCATCAATGACCTCAGGACCTCCTGGGGCTGTAGGAAGCAAAGAGAGATTCAGATCTACACAAAAGACATTAGTTAATGCGTGAGTGGGCTTTTGTCTTCCCATATTCCTGAGATTTGTTGATTCTTCTTTTGTTTTCCTATTTTACATGTGTGTCATTTTCATGCAGACATCTTATAGTAATTTGAAAGGACGTCCTAATGGTTTTTAGCCAGACTATTTTTAATATCTTGTTCACAGCAGTTGAAGAAGCAGGAAATCAGTGATGATAGCAGATGTTTATGCTTACAGCCTTTGTTATTACAGTGTGTCTTCCATGTACCAGAACTAATTGCTGTGCATACTCAGTGCAGTTGCACAAATTCTGCTGATTTTAATAATACATGCTGTGACCGGTGTCCCAGTGGGGGGCAGCTGTGGTCACTCAATTAGGGTGAACTGCAAAGAATGTGGCAGACAATCCCCCAAAAGCTGGTGGATATTCCAATACTTAGATTTACCAAACCAGCATAAAACAGCTTCTTTATTACCTTACTGGTTACTCAGAAGTCCAAACAACACAGTTCCCTTAAAGTGATCCAGCCTCAGGCCTCCATCCAGGTACCTAAAGCAAATAGGATGATTTCTGAAAATCTTATTTCATCATATAAAAGAAAAGGTTCTACCAATCCCAAAGGATCGAACACATTACCTCCCAGGTTAATGAATGTTTCAGATCTTACCCAAATACACAGCCAATTCTTATTAACTAAACTAAAATTTATTTAAAAAAACAACAGAGAAAGAGAATATGGTTAAAAGATCAATATACATACAGACATGAGTTCAGTCCATTGAGGTTCAGATTCATAGCAGAGATGGTAAGCTTTGTAGTTGCAAAGAGTTCTTTAGTATTTAGTTAATAGATCATAGTCCAGTGTCCAAATATCATATTCAGGGCGTACCAGTATAACTGGAACCTCAGTCTTGCGACTCAGACTTCCCCTGATGAAGCTTAAGCAGATCTGAGATGGCAGAATCAGGACCCAAGGGTCTTTTTATACAGTGTTCTAGCATCCACTTGACCATGCAGTCCTGGTTAGTAAACAATGGCCTTTGATGTAACCTTTTGCTTAAACATCACCAGTAATTAGTTAGATAAATTAACATAGGGCAATTTATCCATTAGGCAGTCTATCACAGACTTCAAAGAGACATATAGACAATGACATTATTTTACCAAAGATTCATCTAAATGCTAATATTCCATCTTGATCTCTGAATTAATAGTTAGTGACAGACAGGAACTGTCCAATTACATGGATAGCATCTAAGTGTGACGGGTTGGATCACAGAAACCCCCTTGGGAGCTGCCACCCGATGTGCAAAGACTACCCCTGCTTCTGTTTTCCCTGCCAGCTCAGGACTCTAGCACCCTGTCTTGCTGAGCCAGACACTCCCGTCTGGCTCCAGACACAGACCCAGGGTCCGAATCACTTGTCCCAAAGCTGCAAGTTTACCTGAAAACAGCTCGCAGTAGCGTGCTTGTCTTTAGCACTCAGATGCCCAACTCCCAATGGGGTCTAAACCCAGATAAATCCGTTTTACCCTGTATAAAGCTTATGCAGGGCAAACTCATAAATTGTTCGCCCTCTATAACACTGATAGAGAGATATGCACAGTTGTTTGCTCCCCCAGGTATTAATACATACTCTGAGTAAATTACTAAATAAAAAGTGATTTTATTAAATACAGACAGTAGGATTTAAGTGGTTCAAAGTAGTAACAGACAGAACAAAGTAAGTCACCAAGCAAAATAAAATAAAATGCGCAAATCTATGCCTAATCAAACTAAATACAGATAATCTCACCCTCAGAGAGGCTTCAGTAAGTTTTTCTCAGACTGGACATCTTCCAGGCCTGGGCACAATCCTTTCCCCTGGTACAGCTCTTGTTGCAGCTCAGGTGGTAGCTAGGGGATTCTTCATGATGGCTCCTCTCCCTCTCTCTTCTCTTCCCCCCTTTATATATCTTTTGCATAAAGCGGGAACTCTTTGTCTCTCTGGGTTTCCACCCCCCCTCACTGGAAAAGCACCAGGTTAAAGATGGATTCCAGTTCAGGTGACATGATCACATGTCACTGCAAGACTTCATTACTCACTTGCCAGCACACACATATACAGGAAGACTCACAGGTAAATACAGCCATCTGCAGACAATGGGAGTCATCAAGATTCCAAACCATCATTAATGGTCCACACTTTACACAATTACAATAGGCCCTCAGAGTTACATTTTATATTTCTAGTTTTAGATACAAGAGTGGTACATTTATACAAATCAGATGATCATACTCAGTAGATTATAAGCTTTGTAATGATACCTTACAAGAGACCTTTTGCATGAAGCATATCCCAGTTACGTTACATTCACTTATTACCGTATTTTTTCCTAAAACCAGCTCAGTTACATTATATTGACTTATTATCAAGTTTTTATAAAACCATATAGACTGCACAACGTCACACTAAGATACACAATTAATATTACCTCTAAATTCCAACATAGGTTTGCATTTCAAAATTCCAGTCTACTTAGCATGCAATGGCCCTAATTAACATTTCTAACATGTTTTTAAAGGTCAGCTTTGGGTCATTCAGCCTGCAAGCTGTTTAACCCTTTCTGGCCATGAGTTATATTTTATATAAGATTTGCTGCACTTATATAGCAGTGGTAGCAACAATGGTTTGCTATCAGCTGTAGGTGATGGCTAGTGGTGTTCTCTTACTTTCTTTGTTGGGCCAGTCCTGTAGTAGGTGACTTCTGGGAACCCTTCTGGCTCTGTCAATCTGTTTCTTCACTTCACCAGGTGGGTATTGTAGTTTTAAGAACGCTTGATAGAGATCCTGTAGGTGTTTGTCTCTGTCTGAGGGATCAGAGCAAATGTGAACGTATCTTAGAGCTTGGCTGTAGACAATGGATTGTGTGATATGGTCTGGATGCAAGCTGGAGACATGTAGGTAAGTATAGTGGTCAGTAGGTTTCCGGTATAGGGTGGTGGTTATGTGACCATCGCTTATTAGCACTGTAATGTCCAGGAAGTGGCTCTTTTGTGTGGACTGGTCCAGGCTGAGGTTGATGGTGGGGTGGAAATTGTTAAAATCATGGTGGAATTCCTCAAGGGCCTTCTTCCTATGGGTCCAGATGATGACTATGTCAGAAGACTCAGAGGGGGACTATGTCAGAAGACTGAGAGGGGACATGATAGCAGTTTTCAGGTATTTAAAAGGGTGTCATAAGGAGGAGGGAAAAAAACTTGTTCACCTTAGCCTCTAAGGATAGAACAAGAAGCAATGGGTTTAAACTGCAGCAAGGGAGGTCTAGGTTGGACATTAGGAAAAAGTTCCTAACTGTCAGGGTGGTTAAACACTGGAATAAATTGCCTAGGGAGGTTGTGGAATCTCCATCTCTGGAGATATTTAAGAGTAGGTTAGATAAATGTCTATCAGGGATGGTCTAGACAGTATTTGGTCCTGCCATGTGGGCAGGGGACTGGACTCGATGACCTCTCGAGGTCCCTTCCAGTCCTAGAATCTATGAATCTATGAATCAATGTAGCGCAAGTAGAATAGGGGCGCTAGGGGACGAGAGCGGAGGAAGCGTTGTTCTAAGTTAGCCATAAAAATGTTGGCATACTGTGGGGCCATGCGGGTACCCATAGCAGTGCCACTGACTTGAAGGTATAAATTGTCCCCAAATCTGAAATAGTTATGGGTGAGGACAAAGTCACAGTGTTCAGTTCTATCCAGAGTTAATTTTATTAAGTATTTCCATCCACACTTAGTTAATGCTTGTAAAAACACTTGGGTTATTTGGGGGGACTTCTAAAACTATTTTGGGCATAAATATACACAATGATACCCACATGCATACTTTTAAATAGCTGGGTCTGTTTTTTCCTTCTTTACTGGTATAGTTTTGTTTGTTAAAGCTTTATTTATTTTTAATGTATGTGGTGGTGTGTTCTTTTATGCCTTATGCTTTTTATGCCTCATGGGAAGAACTGTGTTCTGGTATGTTAGTACGTTGGGTGTATATGAATTCTTTCCTGGGACTCCGTAATATGTATTTTGCTGGAGCAGGGAGAGCCAGGTAACATGATTTAATCACTAAATGTAGGCATGTGGGTTCTTTCAAGGCTTGTAAAGTCACTGAAGCTGTAATTCAACTATATAGTTGCTTTAATACTCAAAACTGTTCTCTCTCCCCACATAAGAAACAATATACTTAGGTTCAGAGTAACAGCCGTGTTAGTCTGTATCTGCAAAAAGAAGAACAGGAGTACTTGTGGCACCTTAGAGACTAACAAATTTATTAGAGCATAAGCTTTCGTGGACTACAGCCCACTTCTTCGGATGCATATAGAATGGAACATATAATGAGGAGATATATATACACACATACAGAGACACATAAAATGCTCTCTGTATGTGTGTATATATATCTCCTCATTATATGTTCCATTCTATATGCATCCGAAGAAGTGGGCTGTAGTCCACGAAAGCTTATGCTCTAATAAATTTGTTAGTCTCTAAGGTGCCACAAGTACTCCTGTTCTTCAATATACTTAGGGTTGCCAATTGTCTAATCGCACAAACCCAAACACCCCTTCTCTGTCCCTTTCCTGAGGCCACGCTCCTGCCCCACCCCTTCTCACTCCATCTCCCCTTCCTCCGTCGTTTGCTCTCCCCCCGACCCTCACTCACTTTCACCAGGCTGGGGCAGGAATGTGGAGTGGGGGCGGGAGTGGGGCTTTGGGCTGGGGCCAAGGGGTTTGCAGTGTGGGGGGGCTTCAGCCTGACCTCGGGCAGGGGGTTGGGATCCAGGAGGGGGTGTGGGGTGCAGGCTCTGGGAAGGAGTTTGGGTGCAGGAGAAGACTCAGGGCTGAGGTGTGGGAGGGGGTGCGGGCTCTAGCCAAGAGGTGCTTATCTCAGGTGACTCCCTGAATCGACCGGCATGTCCATGCGACTCCTAGGCTTAGGGGCAGCCAGGTGGCTCTATGCACTGCCCCTGCCTGCAGGCACTGCCCCCGCAGCTCCCATTGGCTGCGGTTCCAAGGGGCCACAGGGACATGCCAACTGCTTCCGGGAGCCGTGTGGAGCAAGGGCAGGTAGGGAACCTGCCTTAGCCCCGCTGCGCAGAGGACCAGACTTTTGGCCTTTTAAAATCCCGCTAATTGCTTTCAATAGCAACTAGGAGATTGAGGCCAGTTCCCGGAGACTCTTGGCCAATCTGGGAGGGTTGGCAACCATAAATATACTTAGAACACAGGGTATCACTGTAGTGTCTTAGTCCTCTGAAATAATTTTTTTTATATCAAAACTTAAGCAGCTTTTACTTAACTAGAACAACACATCCCTGAAGGAAGAAAAACAACAGAGTGGCTGAGTCTCCATAGAGGGCTGGATAAACTCCAGGAAAGGGAAGCTTATAAAAAGTACACTCCTGCTGTGAAATTCTCATTCTATGCTGAAGTCACTAAAACAGATCAACATATATGCTTCTGTATATATTTAACAAATATTTATTTAGTCTTTGCTGCTGACAGTTACACAAGTCTTACCAAATATGTTACCCCTGCTATGTTGAACACTGATACAAAGTCCCACGTTCAAGAAAGAAATAGTAACTTCATGCAGAGGGAGAGGAACTACTGACAAGTTAAACAGGAGGGGAGGTATGACTTCTGACCCTTGATTTGGACTCTCCAAGACAGCTTGCTTCAGAAGCCTTACTAGCTCTTTTATCAGAGATAACAGGATATGCTGAATTCTTAATGGGAAATTACCTCCCTAGTGTAGCTGATATTTCCACAAGGAATTTGAGTAACTCCATTTTAGTTTTGCGAATGCCAATACATATAGAATTAGTACATGATAGCTTGAAGGTATGCTGCAGTTTAAAAGTAAATGGAGTTTTTTTTGCTCAGACAATAGCCATATGTCTAATCCCTGGCTCAGAAGGGAGTTGTATATGGGTCTGAAGGGTGGGAAGGTTTTGAGGATTCACCCATCATTTTGCATAAGCATGCCTGGACTCAGAGGAAAGATTTGAGTGAATTGTTTGGAAAGCATGAATCGGCCAGATCTGAGGAAGCTAGCTCCCATCAATACATAAGGGAGTAGATATGTATTTTCCTGCCTCATTTAGTCTCTTATAAACATATGATTGCATGCAATATTGCAAAGACTGACACAAGAATATGCAAGCCAACATACTACTTTATTGGACTGCTTATGATGCATACCCAGGCATATGCCTTGCCAGATGAAGTTGGAGAACAAGCCCTCTAATGTGCTTACTAACTCTTGGTTAGGAACAAGGGAAGCTGTCATAATAAGCATAGATAGATTTTAGGAAAATTAATCCGTTCCATTAGATAATTGTTTCTACTAAAGATACAGGCACCTTGACAGGTCCTTAGATTTTTTTTTTTTTAAAGATGGTTAAAAGTTGCAGGAGTGCAGGTTCCAAAACTGATTAGGGGATGGAGACGTACTCTGCATTACAAAATGAACAAAGGATATATAAGACTACTGGTGTTTCGGATTTGTCAGAATTAATGCTAATAGAACAAACTTTGCCTCCTTTAGTCAGATGTGGATATCACCAGTATAATCACCACAGGGAGAAAATTAAGGAGATTTTACTTCCCTTTTAGGATCCATTTCATTTCAGAAAAATGTGCATGAGGATTCAAGCAGTAAACTTGGAGATTAATAATATGCCAGAAATAACTAACGATCTAATTTGACATGTAGCCAAAATAGTTCCAACAGACTGCTCTGTCAGCACTGAGTGTGGACAAGAGAACATTAACAAATTGAGGAAAGAATTAACTTTCTTTTTTTTTTTAAATTAGCACAAGTATAATGGAGATGTCACAGGTTTTTTTTTTTTAAAGTAACCAATTAAAAGGAGGAAATTAGTATATATCCACTATTGCAATTGAAAAATCCATGCTTGATATTTGCACATTGCCTTTGAAAATGGAGATAAGATTGATAGATTATCCGGGCCGGCTCTGGCTTTCTGGCCACCCCAAGCAAAAAAAAAAAACGTGGCGGCCAGAACGGCTGCAGATGTGCCCTGGCTAGCAGGGGGAGGGGGAGGGGACGGGGGAGGGAGGGGGCGGCCAGGGCTTCAGTGGGGCGCTGCCACGCGGCCCCTCCCGCCATGCCCCCTGCCGGGCTTGCTGCAGGGTGCTTCCGTCCTCCACGCCGCTGCCCCCTACAGCGGCCGGAGCGGAACAACAACAACAACAACAACAAAAGCAGCCATGCCGCCCTAGGTTTGGGCGGAATGCCACCTCCTACAAGCCTTCTACAAGCTGCCGCCCAAGCTTGCTCGGCTGGTGCCTGGAGCCAGCCCTGTAGATTATGAATGATGTGGGATTTTGTTACAAGTAGGCACAGCAAAAGCTGGGAAACCCTCATGTGAGAGATGACTTGTGAAAATCCCAGTGGCTGCTCAGGCTCCTAGAGCAAGGGCTACATTTTCAAAACTCCAGCACTGTTCTCCCTCACCTTTTGAAAAATCCCTGTGTTTTCTAGGGATTTAACTAAGTGCCTAAATGATGATAGTTATCTATTTATCTGTATTACAATAGGGCCTAGAAGTCCCAACTGAGATCAGGATTCCATTGTGCTAAATGTGGTATAACTAAATAGTGAGAGGCAGTTCCGGTGCCCCAAAGAATGTACAGTCTAAAAAGACAAATATGAGGTGAGTAAAAATAAGAATAGTATTCTTGTTTTACAGGGCAGGACTCAGGCACAGAGACAGGGCCGCCCAGAGGATTCAGGGGTCCTGGGGTCTTCGGCGGCGGGAGGCCCCCACCGCCGAATTGCTGCCGAAGACCTGGCATGGAAGAAGCTCCGGGGCCCCCGGAGCGAGTGAAGGACCCCGCTCCAGGGGCCCCAAAAAACTCTCGTGGGGGGCCCTGCGGGGCAAATTGCCCCACTTGCTTCCCCCCTCTGGGCAGCCCTGCACAGAGATTAAACAATTTGCCCACAGCCACACAAATAGTTTGTGGCACAGTTAGGATTTGAATTCAGACCACAGTCTAGTAAGTCCCCAGAAACGCACCCAAATTGCCAACTCTGAAGATTCTTCGGTATATCTTTAAATGACCGAGTGTATGAAGATAAACTTCAAACATATGACAATGAAATGTCAAACTACACTCTGACTTCTTGTATCATAGTGCTAATTCAGTACATGAACACCAAAATACAGTGACCTATATAAGCTACAGAGACTCTGAAGAATAGTTTTAAAACTTTGTATTTTAGTAATGTATATAACAAGATTACTTAAATAACATTTTTTTCAGAATTGTCTATTAATATGAGCATGACCTCTAGGCTTTATTGGAATAGAAATAACATTCTAAAACTGCATTGCAATTTACGTATATTTGTTGTGTATATTCAACATCACAAGGAAGTGGGAAGGAATAAAGGAAATTATTTTTCTGGGGGAAATTTTTTCTGAAAGTGGATTTTCACCGTACAAAATTAGCTCTTTTAAGCAGAAATCTGAGAAGATTAGCAACTCAGGACTTTCTTAGGAATATGTACCATATGTCTTGAATATGAACAAAAATAAACTGAAGTGGGCATAAGTAGGATGGTAAAGTTTGGAAGGTTTCATATTGGGCTTGTTCTTAAATCTCTTTTTTTGTTCAGACGCTTTCCTGGAAAGTCTGGCTGCTACAACATTCTTCAAAGGGGAGTTCCACATCAGGATTGCAGTGCAGGTCTCACTGTTTTGCAATGTACAAAAATGTAACTAGTCAAAGCTTGGGTTTCAATGTTTTTAATAACCGCAAAAGCATACAAAGTAAGGATTAGACATTATTGTGAATAACAAGAATATCCAGAGCTAAATATATATATTTTCAGGCCATAGTCCAAACTCTTTTTGTGGTTTCAAAGGTACCATTTCCTGGATGCAGGTTTTTCCATAACTGCCACTGCAGGATTTCTTGCACTTCCCTATGAAGCATCTGATACTGGTCACTGCTGGTGATGTGATACTGGACTAGATAGACGACTGGTCTGATCCAGTATAACAATTCCTATGTTTCTGGATCGTCCACTTCATCTCCCTATAAATGTAGGATTGTTCCCTACATTACGCGTGGTAGCATTTGGTTTGGTCCAGGCTACTTTTAGTTTACTCCAGTGTGCCTGGCTACAGCTGAGCTAATGTGTGTGTGTGGAGAGTTTTCTTCCCACTGTAACAAGAGACATGAATTCTACTGCCTTGTACACTGGGCTGAACAGGAATCGGGGAAACTCCAGATGTCTGAAAAAGTGCTTCTCTAACCCCAAAGAGAGGCACAAGGCCTGGTCAATGCTAACTGGGATTCTGCCTAACCCATTTGGGTACAAGGTACAGCCCAGTGGCCCCTGAGCAACAGGAAGTGGAAAAATTTAGCACTGTGAGGTTGTCCCAGCCTGTTGCTAGCAAGCTGCATATATACATATGTACACATGATCCAAGATTGTGTAGGTACGTCATCCATGCCAGGGATTGGGGACCCTCCAAAGGGCTTGGATAATTCCCAATAGCAGGGGCAATCTCTACCCCTTGTCAATAAACCCCTTTCTAGGTCTCAGATACCCCCAGAATACACCAAGCCAAATCTTAAGCAGTAGTATTAAATGCAGGCTCCATAAAACAGCTAGTCTGGACTTGCAACAAGAAAAATGGCATATATAAATATTGTCAGGCAACTTAACAATGGGATCTCCTGGGGAACCCACAGGATTCTTTTAACCCCCAAATAACTGACCACTCCCAATAAGGCCCATTTGTCATGTGTAAGCCCCTTCGTTTTCAGTTTAAACTGATTTTTACTGAAAAAATCCCATGTGTTACAAAAAGTATTTTTTTTTCTGATTTTCACCATATTTTTGTATCATTCAAATGTATAAAAATTTGTTTTATTAGAAAAATATAATACATTGCCTGAGATATATGTATTATGAAAATACTTTAGTCTGTGTATATGCAAAGCTGCCTGCTGAAGTAAGGCTATGTATTAGTTTAGAAGAGACACACAATAAACAAACAGGCATGCATGCAAACTCTGAAGTGTGTGCTCATCTGAACGTAATGATGACTCTCACGCCCATCACGTACATAGTTCAAGCTGTTACTAGATAATGGTTTAAAGATCTGACACACTAAAATGGGCAGAAAACAAAAATCTGTAGCAGAATATGTTTCAAAACACAAGGAAGTATTCAAAAGCTTTAAACAAACAAAAACAGGAGAAAAGGTTGAAGTTGAGGGTATGCGCTGCAAATGGTGTGGCCCAGCTATTAAATGTAAACATTTATAGGCTAATAGTTCTAAGTCTACAACTGTTTATTCAAATGAAAAGTTTTATTTGGGGATTAGAGATATATTGGTTTCTTAAAATTCAGAGGTGGCATTGTGTGTTAAAATCTGTTTTACTTCTGCAGCAAACCACATTGAATTCCGTTCATCAAAGCATTAATCTACTGAATACTCATCCCCGTCCTTCCGTCCACCAAAATAAACCCCGATATTTATCCAGAAAAATTATGAATAGTTTTCCCACCGATTTTCGCCTGTTTTTGTTGTTGTAGTAATAAACACTGATAAATTCCTGGGAAAAATTAAAATAAAAACTGAAAATGAAGGGCCCTGGTCCTGATAGGATTAAGTTAGTGAAATTGTCCTATAGGAATGTGCAACAACAGCGACATCTGGTGTTTAGAGCTCAAATGGCAAGCTCAAAACCATCCTGTTATGTTGTTTATGTATAGACTCAGCCGCAGACCATACTGAGACAATTCTCACCAGGCTGTGGCCCCTCAGCTCTTCCCAGATAAACCTACTTTATGTAGACCTCACTTCCTGTCACTACAAGGGAATACATCAAGGGCCTTAAAACATATTCCTGTGCAGGATAATGGAGCTTAGGTAGCAACCGTTACTAGTATTATCATTTTATTATTTGTGTTACTGTAGTGCCTAGGAGCTCAAGTCATGGTCCAGGACCCCACTGTACTAGGCACTGATCAAACAGACCAAAAGATGGTCATAGCCATGTGGAGGTTACCATGCCACAATGACATGGATTCCATCATGCCACTATGATTTAGTCATATTACAGTAGTATCCACAATGTTCTAGGCAGACAGCAAGACACAGTGCCTGCTCCAACGGTCAGAATGTTCAGAATGATGATTGGTATGTGTTTTGTTAGCTCCATGTTTATCTCCAACTGCCCCTTTATCCAATCATTGTTAGTGTCTGTTGCTCTTTCAATAAAAAGTGAAATGGAACCCAGCTTAATTTGGGAAAACACCACAACCATGATTCGAAAGCATATGACCATATGAAAACACCTACTCCAGAGTATGTTGGGCAGTGTCCTTTGCCTCAGTTTCTCACCTTGTCCTTTGCCTCAGACTGACAGACATGTCACTCCCCTCTTTCTCCACTGCACCCCGCCCCCCCCCACAGCTGCTGTCCTTGGTCAGCAAAAACCCAGAGTTCAGAGGTGCATTCAGGTGAGTATTTTGAAAGTTCCAGCTGAAAAGCAACTCCAAAATCAACTGCGCAAAGCGGTAAGTAATTTGACTCAAAGGTGATGTCATAGTTTATCAAGCAGTCCAGTTCTCAAAAACACACGGTTTTACAACTCTCATCAACAGGCTGTGGTGAAATGTCATCAATTCCTGTAGCAGCTTTCCTGTATTAACACTTTCCAAATGAAAGATTTGGTTTATCCTACAGGCTTCCTGAAGGATTGAATGTAGAAAAATCAGGGAAATTTTGTTCACTGGATCACTGTATATATAATAAAGGAGTTTGGCATTGCAGTTTCTTTCTTTGTCTTTGGCTATCTGAAAGTTCGTTGAACTGATCAAGAACCCTGTTCACACAGAGACAAATGGAAAGCCAGAAAAGCTGCAGTATCTTCAATAGTGCTTCGCCGACATTAATAGTAGCATAGAGGTGATGGTATGATTTCTGGCGCAGAGTGCTGTGAAAAAATCAATTGTATGTTTGTGAAACCATATAATCAATATTTTGAGGAAACAGTGTAATTGCTTTCAATGAATGAAGTTGCAAAGAATGACACACACATCTGATAAACACAATGTTTGGATGATGATTGCAGAACCTGGATACCAAAGAGGTTTTTTGCCACACATCGTGTTGCAGCCATCAGTAGCTAGACCGATGGAATTATGAATCTGCTTATTGTTCTCTTTAAGAAATGTCACTGTGTGATGCATTCAGCATCTCTGCCCAGTAAAGTGATCATGCCACCAAACGTTGACAAAATTTGCTTTTGTGTCTTACTGTAGTACCTCAGAACCACACACAACTGTTTGCTGGTTGTTTTATCAGTTATTTTGTCAATCAAAAGCAAATATGATGAATCTTTTATGTCTGTCATAAGTTTGCGCTGCATCATAGGGCCAAGAACACTTTTACAGTTTTGTGCATTTTGTTCAGTGCAAACGTATGTCCCCCTTAGACAGCTCAGCTACTATAGGTTGAAGTTGGTCTATGGAGAGAATACTTGAGTGACAAGCCATGTAAGTGGCTAGTTTAAGCTTGCCAGTTTTCAATGAATTATCAACATGTACTGACTTGATTCTGGAGTCAAACAGGGTTCTTGAATTCAAAAATGGGACAATATTCCTTATGTGCAAACAAGATAGCTATGATGTGTTTGTAATTCACATTTCCCGTATGTACACATGGCTTTTGATTCGTCCCCAGGTACACTCCTTATCCATTGTTTTAAGAGATTATCTCATTCCCAATCTTTGTTGTATTTCTTTCTGTACTTCGCTCACTTGCCACGATGCATGACTGACTAGGTGGATAATAATGACAACAATGACTTAGGCAGCTACAAATTAAATAATTCTTAAAATTTAATATAGTTGGTAACTACTTATGCACTTTACTTTCTGTATTTCTCTAAGTGTAGACAATGAAAAAAATCAGTTCTACTACTTTTAATTCATTTCACTTTCAGTGTCCTAGTGCTCTGGGGGTGTAGCTGCACAGGCAGGGCTGAAAGTGGGCCAGTATGGTGTACCGGTAAGAAGTGGCCGGCGGTACCAGCCTGTACACAGCCGACGTTAAAGCGCTGCTGTGGCAGCGCTTTAATGTCGCTGTCCCTTTTCCACCCCCGCCACCGATGGGGTGGGGGGAAGAGTAAAACGGACAGCTGTTCCAGGGCCCGGCGATTTAAAAGGACCTGGGGCTCCCGGCCACTGACCTCCCCCACCTTCTGCCCGAGGCCCTGTCCCTTCCAGGGGGCAGAGCTGGGCCCAATACCAGTAAATCTTACGTGTTACTTTCACCCCGTGCACAGGAATCTTTATCTAAGGACTATTTTCAGTCGGATATGTAGCCTTTAAAAAAGGTTTTGGAACCTTTTTAGTAGCCTATGGTTTTATAATTTTGTATAAAAAAAAATCATAGGTGCTGGAAGTAGGAGTGCTGGGGCACCATGGATAGCAGCACCATGTGGCAGTATGGATCTATAATGAACAAATTTTGGCAGCCAAATCTTGCAAATTGTTCAGATTGGCTTGGGTTTCTGTGCACTGAAGGTTTATACAAATAGTTATGATAAATACAAAGGATTAAGTTGGAAGAAGGTTTCTAGTGTGTTGCTGTAAGGATTTGATAGAGTAACCATCACCTCAGTGAAATTCACAGATGGTACTCAAGTTTGTGAGACTCTGCCACCCTCAGAAATATTAAAGAGTAAGTACAACAGGAGCTAAGATTACTTACCAACTGGAAGAGAAGGACATACAGCACAGCAGACACACAGCTGCCAAATGGCTGCTTGAGGGTGGCAGTTGCTTGTATCTGCACATATAAAGGACCAGTAGCTCCTCAAAAGGTATACTGGGGAAAAGGTCTTAGAAAAGTGCAACCCTTGGCAGTGGTGGATTAATAATTTTGCCGCCCCTAGGCCGGGAAATAATTGCCGCCCTGGCCCTGCCCCGACTCCGCCCTTTCCCGCCCCCATTCCAACCCCCTCCCCAAAATCCCCGCCCCCAGCCCTGCCTCTTCCCCCCAGCGCGTGGCATTCCCCTTCCTCCCCCTCCTTCCCTGCCCCGCGAAACAGCTGTTTCACGGTGCAAGCGCTGGGAGGGGAGAGAAACAGGATGCTGCGGCAAGCTTGCAGAGGAGGTGGAGGTGAGCTGGAGCAGGGGGGCGGGGCGCAGAGGGGAGCTTCCGCCCCTGAAAATTTGCCGCCCTAGGTCTAGGCCTTGTCGGCCTAGGCTATAATACGCCACTGACCCTTGGGAGATTTTGGTAAGATTAAGGCATTCACAGAGGAATGAGTGTTTGTCTGTAACAGCTTATATGGATCTACCTGGTAACCTGACCCAAAACCCATTGTATGCAAAAGGAAAGACTCTCACAGACAAGTGTGACAAAATGGCAGAATAAATGGGCACACTGGGATACTGCCATTCACTACAAAATTAGGGAGTTGGAAAAAAATTGGGAAAGTTTTAAGTGTAATTTAAACAATATTTGTGGTATGACAGCACATGCTTGTTTCTTCACAGCAGGGAAAAATTACAGGTGGTCATTCTGCAGCACTGATCTTGCATCCTGAAACTTCCAGCTGGGCTGGCTGCAGGGATAATTATCCCTGTCCTGAATGTAGCCCCCTTCCCAGCATGGGCAGCGGGTAATGGAGGCTGGGGGAGGCGAAGTCTTTCCAAACCTCTGCTAATGCTCCCAACCACAGCCCCAGGACTGGGCTGCAGCAGGGCTCAGAGCTCCTTTGGGCAGCCCGGGCTAAGGGGCTGGCTAGGGTTGAGGGCTGCTTTGGGGCTGTGCCAGTGGGCTGGCTGGTGAGAGTTGGGGGGAGATGGAAGGGGCGGAGTGGGGGCAGGCCCTCAGGTGGAAAGGGTGGGGCCTCGGGTGGAAGGGGTGGAACCAGGGCCGGCTCTAGGCACCAGCAAAACAAGCTGGTGCTTGGGGCGGCACATTTTTAGGGGCGGCATGGCCGGCGCCAGAATGCCCCCCCCTAAAAATGTGCCCTGGCCGCCCTAGCTCACCTCCGCTGCTGCTGCCACGGCGCGCGAAACAGCTGATTCGCGCGCCGCTACTCGCCCTCCCTCCCAGGCTCTCAAACCTGGGAGGGAGGGGGAGACTCTGAGTGGCCGTGCCGTGGCGCCGCTTCTCCCCCTCCCTCCCTCCTAGGCTTGAGAGCCTGGGGGGAGGAGGCAGGGCTGGGGATTTGGGGAAGGGGCGGAGTTGAGGCGGGGCCGGGGGTGGGGTAATTAAATAAGGGGGTGAGGGCGGCCAAAATTGTTTTTGCTTTGGGTGACAAAAATCCTAGAGCCGGCCCTGGGTGGAACAGGAGGCAAGCCTCCCCGAATGGGAGGTGCACGTGCTTCCCAGCTTGAGCAGCCCCAAAGCCTTGTCCTGACCTGCACCCCAGACATTCTTAGGGGTGCATTCTTCCTATCTAGGCACATGATGGGTGGGGGGCGAGGGAGACCCTGACATCTATCCCCGCCAGGCTCTGTGCAGATTAGGAAGTTCCCACTGCTGCTCCATGGGTGGGGGAAGGGCAGCACAACAGCTGCAGAGCAGATGGCAGCAGAACGGAGCAGGGCAGTGCGGGTGAGGGACTAAAGGGCAGCGCAGCAGCAGCATCTTCCATACATGCTGCAAACATCTCTCGGGGGAGGGATGACATCATGTGAGACAAACAGCGTGGGGCGTCTCAGCAGGGAGTGGGGCAGATCAGGAGGCTCCCTCCTGACTCCCTAGTGCGGCCAGCGGCAGCAGGGCAGCAAAATAGCCCCAAATACCTCAACCCGGAACTGCTAAAAAAACCCCAGCAACTGTCAGTTATAAATAGCCCGATTGGGTTAGAAAACCGCAACCCAATGCTCAAGTTCCATCAATATACAGACCAACACAAAGCTCCCAACTGAACATTGTTTTCTGTAAAAAAAAAAAATGTATTCAAAATTCGAAAAATATATTTTGTTGTTGTGTGGGCAAACAACGAAAATTCACCAAGTCTTCAACCACCTAATCATCAAAAATATACCAAACAGATTAGCCACACCATCAACATCAGTCGCTTAATTGACCTGCAAGGCAATATACGACTCAATTGCAAGCGAGAGACACCAGGTGTTTTTCCACATTATCGCTCAATGTCAGGTATGCTGCTAGATACCATGTTGTTCTCCAGGGGAATAATTTCTAATGGCTTTCCTTGCTTCTCTCCTAGTTATGTTTGCCATAAACTTGGTTGCGGGAAGAATCCGTTTTTCAGCAATTGTGTGCGATTTTCCAGCCTTAGCAATTTTGTAACTAATTGTTTTCCAGTCTTCAATTCACACAGTTTTTGTTT
The DNA here is from genome assembly GCF_027887155.1 of Malaclemys terrapin pileata. NCBI lineage: Eukaryota > Metazoa > Chordata > Testudines > Emydidae > Malaclemys > Malaclemys terrapin. Next base: position 27,896,068 of record NC_071509.1, read on the forward strand.
TAAAAAATTCTACACAGCGTCTTTTGTAGCTAAATGGTGGAGGAGTTTGGCTGGTTTTTTGAACACATTAGAAAGCACATTGTAACATAAACCACAGTGTGGCAACTGTATGATGCAGGGAAATCCAAATTTAATGTAAAGTTCATCATACTTCCTGTTCTTCTTTGTGCTTTGTCATATTCTGTATATTTATGTTTCACCACTTTTGTTGTCACTTTGATCTTCATTGATTTCACGTTCTGTTTCAATAGTAGATAAATTTGTATTAATGCTTCCACTTTTTAACTACTTATCCTTTTTTGTCAGATTATCTTTATTTTTATTTTAACTAATATTATTTTGTGGTGTAGTACTGAATACTCAAATACTGGTTCTCCCGCCCTTGCCAGCATGGGAATGCCCTGCCAGCATGACCTCTCATGCATGGTGCGTGTGAGGTCACAGTGTGTGAAGGAGGCAATTTGAGAACAAAATGACATACTTCATGCAGCGAAAATGCTGGAATGCTATCCCATCACATTCTGGCCCCACTCCAGTAATCTGGCTCAAAGGATGGACCCCTGCATATCCCACAGTGGACCCCAAGGCTCTGGTAACCCCATTTTGGGAACCACTGCTCTAGGGCAGTGATTCCCAACCTTTTCTCTGCTGCGACATACCTTGAGACCTTTAATTATTTTGAGGCAAATCACCATATTTTCTCCAAATGAACTCTGTTTAAGCTGTTCCCACCATTGCCATTCACAATCTCTGTGTAACTTTATTGTACAGACGGTGACAAGTATTTTCAGTCGACTCACACATTCACAAGAACAAGACGCCAAATAAAAAAATTAATTGTTTTACATGATGAACAGCAAATAATACAAAAGTTGTACCAATCAAGAAACATCAACTAACAATATTATTATGTATCAAGACTTATGGGATTAACTTTTCATCTTTGAGGCCCTTCCCCTTTTATATGGCTTTGGAAGTGAACAACATCAAATGCCAAACTCCAAGTCAGAGATCCAAGCCTAGCATTATTTAACACGGAATGGAACTCCGAAATGCTGCCCTGAACTCGATGAATAGAGTGGTGCTGCATCCTGTGATTCACAGTCTGTGATGAATGACCACAAATAATATAAAAAAATTATAAATAAATAACAAAAAACTTGTAATGAGACATCTGAGCTTGTTTTGATGCGCAGAGTAATTTAATCTTGGGAGGAAATGTTGACAGTGCCACTCTGAGCTCTTGCTCCAACTCAGATGTTCTCTTAGTTTGTTCTTGATGTAAGTCAAACTTGGAAAACTTAACTTGCCCAGGTATGTTGTTGAAAAGGGCAACAGAATGGAGATAGCATGGTCAGAGATTACAGGATATTCGCCTCCCACCTTCAACCAGAAAGAGTCCAATGATGTATTACCAAACTTTATTTTCAAAGTGCAGTCCATCCTTAATTCAGCAAGCTGACCTTGAGCCATTATTCTTAGCATTTTGCAATGCAGGGAAACTCCAAAGATCTCAGACCCAGTCGAAATCTTCATTATTAATTGAAGAAAAATATCAACTGAAATTTTCTTCCAGACTTTCCAAATGCTCAGATAGGACGTTGACCAAAATACTGGCAGCAGGATTTGCTGCATTTGCCAAGGGGAACATCTCTGTTTTTCCTTTTGCTACCTTTTCACACCTGTGGGCTAATTTAGACCTAAACTCGTGCAGTTTATGTGTTGCAGAGAAGATGCTCATTTTTACCTTGCATTTTCTAGTTCAGTTCACTGAGGTGACAGAATATATTAGCCAAGCTTTGTGCACCATGCTACATCAGCGATCAAGTCCATGTACATTGATTTCTCCGAAGTTAGGAACATTTTGATCTCTCTCAGCTCATACAAGCATAAGAGAACTTTTCCATGGGAAAGCCAGTGTACTTCACTGTGCAAAACTAAACTCCGGTGCTCTCTCCCATTTCCTTACACAGCAAGGAGAAAAGGCGTGATTTTAAGGGCAATGATTTTATAAAGTTTAAATTCTATGTGTATGAAAGTCAAAGTTAGAGAAGTAAAGGCTGAACACACACAAAATTCATTTCTGCAAATTTTATGGAAGGAAGCTAATGTAAGAAAAAAAGAAATGTGGTTGATCAGAGATACTGAAGTTCTAAGAAGCTGCAGGATTTTCTCTAAAGTCTTAAGAAGCTAAGTCTGAGATCTAAGATTGGTACATGCCCCACATTAGACTTTTTCCTATTTATTACTGAAGACATAAAGATAAATGCATACTGTGGCAAAGTTGCTGCTCCAGCACACACCCTTGTGTCGGGATATACTGCTTCAGCAACTTGCCTTAGTTTTTCTCCACTGTCCTTTGGCCTACCCCAGCTGTACGAGCAAACTGGTCTTCTGGCCAGACAACTTTACCAAGTTCAACCCCTTCAGTGGCCTCAGGGTCTTTTATCAAAAATCCAACCAAAAATATGAAACCAATCAAATCCTCAGCCCAGCCAGGCTCAGCAGGCCGACTCTTCCTCACAGCTACACCTCAACTGCTATAATGTTTCCCAGTCCCTAATCCCAGGCACCTGTGCCTCCAACAACCCTCCTGGCCCAGGGCTGGCACATTTCTCCCCTGGGGTTCAGGCTGGCTGCAGCTCATCAGGTTTCCTGTCTCCAGCCACGCTTCCAGCTCGCCCTGGGAGTTAGGGTGACCAGATGGGATGAAGAAAATATCGGGACACATGGGGGGTGGGGATCCAACCAATGGAGAAAAAAAAAAAGAATTTGAAATATTGGGACAAACATCGGTCAGGACGCGGGACAAACGCCTAAATATCGGGACAGTCCCGATTTTATCGGGACGTCTGGTCACCCTACTGGGATCAGTCTGTCTGCTCCTTTCCCCTGTCTGCTTCTCAGCCTTCTTTCAGGCTTCTTCCCAGGGAAAGGGCTCTTCCTACCTCTTGTTCTCTGGTCTCATCTCCGAATGGGCTCACCCAGCTCTTTATGGAAATCTCCAGCTCTCCTCTAGCTGGATCTGATAACTAAGTTGAGCCACATGATCTCAAGGTGATCAGAATCAGTTGTTGGGAGAGGTGGGAGTCAAAAGCTGATCAATCAGCATAAAGGGCCCAGTGAGCCTGTGACACATGCATCAAGTAAAAGTTCATTTTTGCTCTGGCAGAAGAGGTGGAGGAGCTTGACTGATAGTTGAAATCTCTGAAAGAAATAAAGGAGTCCAACTGCCCAGGAAGCATAATTCAAATAGAATAACTAACAGGGTTTCTGCTGCCATGTTTCTATTGCTCAATGCGCAAGTAATTCAATTGCATTTGTACACATTTCCTCTTTGCCTTCTCTTTTAAGTTCCTTTCTGGCTGCTCACAAGAGTCGCTATTGTGCTTTGTTCCTCTCCCTGTTCTCTGCACCACAAACCACATGTGCAAAAGTACTGGCTGGCACATACTGCAGAAAGCTCCTATTTCATGTGAAGCACAGGGAAGTGTAACTTGCTTGTGTGCAGTAGGATTTCTTTTGTGACACTGCACCCTCCTAGCCCACGGTGGAAAATTGTCAAATCGTCCCAGCGTCTGAAAATGAGTGCTGGAGAATAGAGCTGAGAGAGACGATGTATGTGGATTTGAGCTTGTGGATTTGTGCTTGATCTTTTCTCCCTCTGCATCTTAATCTCTGGGTAGTCTCATCCACTCACATAGTTTCAGGTATTATCTCTATGCTGATGACTCACAAATCCATACCTTCCGGCCTTTGTCCAGTCCTGCATTTCAGACCTTTGCTGATATGCCTTGGTGGATGACTCACCAGCAGTACAAGCTGAGCTTTTTATTTTTCCTCCTTAATCCTCTCCACTGCTGCCTTTCTCCGTGACCATTCACAACACTACTACCTTGTCACTCAGGATCACAGTCAGTCAGCCCTCACACCCTATCTAGGCGCTGACTAAATCTTCTTGCATCTTCTCTCCCAAGGATCAAATTCAGTATTTCACTCTGTCCTGATGGGTAAAACACTTGCCCTCATGCTTGTCTCCTTCCTCAATTGCTGAAACTTCCTTCTCTGCAGCCAGCTGGTTTCCTAAAAGAGTTGCATTTTGGATGAATGGGACAAAAATAAGATGAGATCTTCCTCACCACATCTCTCTTCTATTGAGTCTGTCCACTGATGCCCCCTTGTCCATGATATGTTTTAAACACCATGAATGTAACTTCTGGCTTATCTGCCCTGCTGTGACCTGGCATCCATCCAGACTCTGCATTTAATAATAAATAATAAAATAATAATTTATAAATAATTAATATCAATAGTGATAAACATTTTAGATACTTTTTAGAACCAATTTTTCAGTTTTATTCCTTTATATAAACTCACACACTACACTCATCATGCTATTTATGCAATTATGCTCGTCACACTATTTTATATGTTTCCACTGCCAATTTTGCGAAGTATTTTTGATAGTTAGGGCAACACCCACCTTGCTTCACTAATGATGCCAGACTTGTTGCCCACCTGTTTCCACCTGTTTCTTCCATTTCCACCTGTACATCTTTTTCCATGCTGTCCTTATATACATAGCATGGCTTTCCAATCTGAGTATGCCAGAACCTCTCCATCTGCTCACTCAAGTCCCTTTTAAAGACTGAGTATTTCTAGAAAGCCCATGGGCACTAATTCACACTGAATGACCTTCCCTGCTCCGCATTTCATAAAAAGATCCAAATGGAGCTTGACTTGCTCCTTTGATTCTCCCTGTGTCTGTCATTCAGACTGTAAGATCTTTTCGAAAAGTGTTAGTTTGGTTTTTTTTAATCTTGTATAGAGCCAAAACTCATTGTTGATGTTTAACAAATAACAGTGAAAAACCTTGTCCTATTTTACTATAGATTTTAAGGTTGATACAGTATTTAGGGTTTTTAAGGGGCCATGGCCATCCTGGTACACCCTCTGCTGGCTAAGGTATTGTATGGTCCCTCTGCCCACACTGGGATTACCTTCTCTGCTGGTTTCTTAATAACTAACAGACACCTTGTAGCATGTTAAATAACTCAGTTGCTGGTCTTTTTATTTATTTTATCAATCCCATTCTCCTGCACTAGGCTCTGTAGACCTTTGATGGTCTTTTCTTGGGGTGCAGTCCTCAATTTCCTCTCATCTAGACAACCGAAATTAATGTCCCCCAATTCTGTGATAATCATAGCCTTTTAGAGTTCATATAAATGCCCTCCCTGGCCCACCTTCTCCTGAAAGATTTTTATGATGTTCCCATTGCTCTTTACCTGGCCTCCTCTTGGGGCTCACTGCTGTTTAGAGTGCAAGTCTCTGTCACTCCTGGGCCTACCTTCTCCTTGGAGATTTATGCTACTTCTTACAGCTGATAACTATTTTTATTATTGTCCTTCCCAGACCTACCTTCTCCCTGTAAGGTCTTCATGCAGCTTTCTACAGCTGGACATAATTCAAGACTTCTGCCCTCCCCATCCTATCTTCTCCTGGAAGGTTTTCATGCAGCTTCTCAGGACAGAGCCTTTCTCTAGGTTCCCTTCCCAGCCCACTGTAAGCGGTCATGCTGTAACCTTCTCTTTCCTCTCTGCAAGTCTCTGCTTTTGCTCAAAGCCAGGTGGTGTTGCACGCCTCATCAGGCCCCAACTGGGCACAACTGCCTAGTCATCAGGAGGGTGGTCCCACTTTGTTTAAAAGGGCCAGTCACCCTTTGACAGGGTTGTATCAAACATGTTAGTAACTACCTTATTAGTACAAGTGGAAAAACTGTGAGGCTGTGCTTTGCAAACTATATTCAGACATCAGGAATAATCTTTAGCATAAGAGTCTTTGCCCTCACTGAATTTGCACTCATAATGCTGCTTTGATCATGCCCTTGTTCCCTCAGGCTTTCATCTGAATGTTCCATAAAAAGACCCATTATTCAAATGCCTCTAAATTCAGTGAAATCCTTCCATGTTTCCTGACCACTGTTCTCACTCAACATAAGCTTCTGGATATGAGTAATCTGGCCCTTAGTAGAGAAATAGTGGTCCCATCTGCAATTAAAGCTACAAAGTGGTTTAAATCAACTTGTAAAATCTTTCTTTTCAACTGCATGTAAATCAATTGAAATATGGTGTGATATATACACACATGGTATTCCTCGGTGACAATTGGAGTACAATATCCAGTTGTACTCTACAATCTAGGAAAGCATTAACATTGCCACCATCTGTTTTCATCCTGATTGCAACATTTGGCCTGTCACACAGTACTAAAATGCTGACAATCTAATACAAGGCATGCATTGAATGTTTGCTCCTGTTCTTATCATGCTCACAACAGACGGAGATGCAGTTCTTAGTTTACCATCACAAATTGAAATGAAAGAGTGTGATTTCGCAACACCACTTTCATGTTCCAGTGGATCTCAAGAACTGTTTTCACTGGACCAGTTCCTCACCCGTGTACATACTAAAACACTTGGTTTGATGAAAATTAAACAAATTGTACAAAATACTACCTCCACTTGCTTTGTTTATCACCAATATGAATTTTAGTAATAGGTGTGTATACAGCCATCACATGTGGATATGGAGAGGAATTCAAATGCAGTAAGTGGAAGCCACTGTATATTTAATATTTGTCATTTTTATGAATCAGAGTGCATATCATTCTATCAATGTGTAGTGCTCTGATTTCTAATATATCAGTATAATATTACTTATTGCTTGACTAGACCTGTGACTGTTTTCTTCACTGGCTACTGTCCTAGAAACCATGACTGTTTCTCAGTGTCATTCATCTCATTTTTAGGATAATACACACTGATGGATATCTAGTTATTAATTAAGTACTGCCAGTAAGATCAGTGGCATGCAAGACACACAAAGTGAAGATTGCCTGCATTGAAGAGTGTACGGTCTAAATCAGAACTTTTTTGAGAACTTTGACATATTTCACATTTACAGTTTTCTCCAGTCTTTTAACCTTTCTTAGCCGTGTCCTGACTTCATACTTCTACATGTAAGAATAATGCAAAGAACATATGACTGGTGAGAAATGTATCAGGGATAGCTCAGTGGTTTGAGCATTGGCCTACTAAACCCAGGGTTGTGAGCTCAATCCTTGAAGGGGCCATTTAGGGATCTGGGGCAAAAATTGGTCCTGCCAGTGAAGGCAGGGGACTGGACTCAGTGATCTTTCAAGATCCCTTCCAGCTCTATGAGATAGGTATATCTCCATATATCTTGGTACTGACCAATATGAAAGATCTAACAATCTGCAAAATTAAAGGTTTGTGTGTCCGTGCTTAATGCATTGACCAAGTTTGTGTTTGCGCCCCACTAGTGGCTGGACACTTAGAGTTGAACCTGAACTGCAGCCAAGCCACTGCTGATGAAAAAGCCACCACACAGGGTTGTTTTCATAGATAAGGGACATGGTGAATACTCTACCAAAGGTTTAAAAGCTTTTCCCCATCAACCTGTTCAAAGCTAAGTTGGTTTCATGTTAGCACTGACTGGTGGATACCAACTGGTTAGTCCATTCAGGAATCTGGACACCATCAGATCACCAAAGATAGCGACTTCCTTTGCCGCAGGAGCGTGATAGACCAAATTACACACAAGTGCTCTGTGATAGATGCCATGGAAAGTTCTGGGTTTTTAAGGTGTAATAAATAATCCAATGTAGATGTGATTAAAGCAAACCCTAGTGACTACTTTTTGTTAGCTATGTATTTAAAAGTGGTGTCTTTTCTCAAGTGTATGAGGACATTCTGCATCTCAGGAGAGCAGTACAAGACATTCGTGGTGGGAGTCCAAAAACCCAGACAGCCAGACACAAGGATTGTGGATCAAATTGCAATATCTTCCCTTCCTTCTGTGAGAGGCCATCTTTTAATGCTGGATGGCATAACATAAACTGACTAGTCAGCATCAGCAACTCTCTGTACCAGAACTATCTGGCCTATTGAGCTACCATGAATCACCTAAGCTTTGTCCTGTCTAATCTTTCTGAGCATGCAAAGCATTAATGCAATAGGAAAAAAGGTATAAAGGAGCCCTGTGCTCCAGTTCAGATGGTCCCTGCTCTAGAACTAATTTATTTGGTGTTGGTTTTGGTGGTGAACAGATCTACTGAGGGGAAGGGACAGATGATCTCATTTGTTGACTGTGAAATCCACTGCACACTGCCTCAGGAACCATTTCTGGGTGGGCTCTTTGCTTGTATATTGTCTTCCATGAGATGCAGAGCTACTGGAGAGGTGTAGTGCTCTATGCACCCAGTCAACACGGTGGTTGTCCCTCTGTGTAGGGTGTGGAAGTGAGCCCCTCCTTGCTTGCTTATATAGTATATCACAGTGGGGTTGTCAATTAGTACCTTTACTACTTTTCCCTTTACTGGTGGCAAGATGAATTTTAGAGCCCACTGAGTGACTTTCAGTCCCACCAGATTTATGTATAGTCTGGACTCCTGGCAGTTGCAAAGTCCTCTGCCCAGTTTGGATGCATCTGTGATCACTATTGCTGAAGGTGCAGGTAAGATGAAGGAGACTCCTCACAAGGTATTTTCTATGGAGGCCTCTCAGTTGAGGTGCCTGAGGACATGCACAGGGACACCAAATATAAGACTAAGGTCATCCACATTGGGCCTGTAATTTTAAGCAATCCCGTTTTGTAGGGGTCTCATCCTGAGCAGGAGTAGACCTCATCCACATATGTCAGGGCTATCAGACCCCTTACTCTTAGTAATTATTTTACTAATCTGTGACAACTTTGGTGTAAGGTTGGAATCACCCAGGAGATTGCTGCAAATCTGTCTTCTGGAAGAAAGGTTCAGCTCTGCATGGAGTCCAGAATTGCCCCTATGAATATCTTCTGGGAGGTACCCGAGTGGAGTTTTCCTGGTTGATCAGCAACCCCAGAGTGCTGAAGAGGGTTGCATGTTGTCCATACAGATATCTTCAGCATCTGACTGAACCTATCCTTGATTAACCAGTCATCCATGTAAGGGTAGACATGGGTATCTTGTCTTCTCAAGTGGCCTTCAGCTATGCCAAGGCACTTGGTGAACACTCTGGGTGTCACTGACTGGTCAAAAGGCAGGACCACGTACCAGCTGTGCCTGCTGCCCACAGAAAAGCTGAGGTTCTTGTGGTGTGATAATCTAAATTGCTGTGTGGAAGTTGATTCCTTTTGAAACCAGAGCACTGAGGCAATCTCAAGGAGAGAGAATGAAGATGTTTCCCAATGTCAGCATGAATCTTAAAATGAAACTGTTTAACTACCCAGGTCCCTGATGGGGCAGAGACCCTCCAGCTTCTTTGTGATGAGAGAGTGCCTGGAGTAAAAATCCCCTTTCCTTAGTGCTGACTTTGGAACCTTTGATGGCTTCAACAGTAGCAGCTCATGAGAAGAATCTTCCCAGAGGGATGGAAAAGTGGGGTTTAGAGGCACCCTGGTGTGCAGCTGGATGCCGTTGTTTTTTAATGAAATCCAGGACCCACTTGTCTAATGTTGTCTGTTACCTGGCTGATAAGAAGGAGAGCCAGGTGGTTCCCAAAGGGCAGATAAGGATCCAGGTGGAAAGCAAAAGAAAATTGATTCTGGACTCTAAATATGCCATCTAATCTGACGATGGGCCTGGTATGACTGGGACTCACCTCTGGATGAAAATATTTCATGTCCCCCTCTCTTCATGGGCTGTCTGACTATCCTTTGAGACTGTTATGTGTGAGATCGGTATCTTCTTCGGGAAAAGGTGGGGGAGACATACGACAGGGCTCAGGACGGAGGGAGCTTGCTAGCAGGAGCTGCTGTCTCAACTTGCTGATTTACTTAAAAAGCAATGTACTTAGAGTGAGGTCAGCGTACTTAAAGGGGCAATGTGCATTTCTCTCTGTCACACACAGGGTGTGTGTCTCTGTCTGCCATGCTGTCTCCCCTCCTTCCATTTGTGCTCCTTCTAGAGTGTGAGGCTACATTAACAACAATGTGTTAACGCTTGAGGGCTCAGCCAAGTGCTTGTTCATCATTTAGCAGTAAGGCATTCCCTGGGAAATATCCTACCCTCTTCCACCCTCTGACTTCACCATCTCAACCTAGGGGGAGTTTATGTAGTGTTAAAGGAATGTGCAGGTAGGCTCTTGTGCCCTGTAAAGTCAATAAGAGCATCACTAAAAATCTGGGACCTGCAGCTGGGACCACTGTTTGTACACGGTGATGGCAGCTGCTTGACAAGGTACCAATTTGGCACGGTATTGGGAAAAACCCTATGCTTATGCAGTCTCAACACCATAAAGTTTGGTACTCATTCTTTCAGGATCGGGGCAGTGACATCAGCACCTGCAGGGGGTTTTGGTCCACAGCAGGTGCAGGCAATAGGTTGCTGGAAATCAAGGTGTTACAGGACTTACATCAGCACCAAGGAAAAAATGGCAGGGAACAGCAAAATGTAACTAGCCCGATGTGCTTGTTTGTTTCAGAAACTAGACAGAACACATGCAATATGTGGATTTGCAGGCTGTTTGTAGTGCATAGGGCCCACAAGAGGCCAGGCAGGACAGCAGTTGGATCCCACCTGGACTTCAGGGCCGAAGCTGTTTGCATCCAGTGGAATTAACTTAAGGGACAGAATCCGCAGGGTTGTTAGCTTGATTAGGATGTTAGCGTCCATGGCTGGAAGTGACATTAGTATGGTTGGTAATGCTCGTAAGGTGGGTTTGGCCGGGAGCTGCAGACCCAGGCATGGACAAGGCTGGAAAGCAAGTGAATAGAGAAGTCACAGAGATATTCCTGGACAAGGGGGTTCAGTGATACAACTTAGAGACATCTGTTAAAATCGCCCAGAAGTTTTCAGGGATGATGGCATATATTTGTCAGACGGAGCTGCTGACATACGGCTACAGAATATGAGGCAATGGATTGGGCAGGAATTGTGATATTAGGCAGCGTGGTTTTGTGGGGGACCAACCCAGCTAGTCGCTGGCACCCCCTGTGGGCAGTTTCCAGTACGGTTAAGAGAATAAAATGAACTGTTCTCAGAGATAAAAGATCTGTGAATTTGGTGATGAGCCTTAGGCTCAAGTAATGGGGTGAGACCTTGTGACCTTCCCGGGCCGAGGTCAAACTGAGGTCCCCACTTTTCTTCACCCTCAGTGAGGGTTGGGGTGCTAGGATTCAGAGACAGCTGAGTCCTGGCAGGTAAGCTGAGGAGAGCCACCCAACACTATGGGTTATATGGTAAGGAGCCCTGTAACCCCGGCACTAGTTATGGGCTTTCCCCTCACACTGTAACCAATTAAATGCCTGGTATAGGAGAATATAGGTGAGGCATGGATAGTGTCCCTCCCCTCTGTTAAAGTTTAATAAAAGTTGTGGCCTGCTGCTTAACTTCATGCACGTGTCTGTCCTCATTTTGCCACAGTGTCCACATCAATAATTTCAGTGCTTGGAGCATAGTGCCATTCTTGGAACATATCACAAGAATATTGCCTGCAGTTTAGTATTATAACTAGATTTGCAGATTAATCATAGCAAGTTTTATTATCAAAGATCACAGAGCAGTCACAGCAAATTTAGTAAAAGTCACGGGTTTAGAGGGAACTGGTATGTACAGTCATGGGTATGAAAATTCAACTATATCTCTTTAAATACAATATACATAAATCCCTTCTCATTCGTCTGTCGACAAATGCAGAAAAAGGGCAAATGCATCTTTATTATTCATTATTATTATTATAGTCTTAACAATGACAATGTGAACTGAACAATAATGGTGTGAAACGAAGTGACACATTTTCAAATACAGAATCAGAGAAAATGACAGGCCTCTGGTGTAGAACAATTATTATTATTAAGTTTACAATTGCACAAAATGTTGTAGCAAGAAAGGTTTGATGCCTTGATGGAGCACCAGTCATCCCAAGGTACATTTTTGGATTCAGAAAATGATCTTTTGCATCAACACTATTTACTGGCACTGTCAAGCATCAGACAACAATTACAACAAATGGTGGGAATCTTGTTTTCAGGTTTCTCCAACATTGGTAAACTTTCTTGCATTGCATTTCATAAATTGTTTTGACACAAGCACGGTATTCACACTGTGCTACATTGTTATCTTCAAAAAGTGGAATAGCCTAGTACAGTGGTCTCCAAACCTTTTTGATCGCGCACCCCTATCAGTAAAAATTTTTTGAGCACGCACCCCCTGCTGCGCCGAAGCAAAAAAAAAGCACTCCTCCTGCTGTGCACCCCCAAAGAGCCTCTTGTGCATCCACTTTGGAGACCACTGGCTTAGTACACTTCTTTCTCAGATATGATGACATATTTTGCTGGATTTGGGTTAAATACCCACTTGATTTGGGTCAAATTGAAAAATGCTACTGCAAGTTGACAAATCTGGAAGCAGAGTTGCACTGCGTGTATGTTTCATTTTTTTCAGTGTGGTTCAGGCGTGCTTCTCTGCTCATCGCATACTCACATTCGTCAACACTGTTATTTGCCCACATTATGAGATCATACATGTCAGTGGTCACACTATGTTAAAGTATCACAGATTCATCATATTTTGTCAAGGCATGCATGATAGGAGGTGCATATTTCTTTAAGATGTTCAGCTGTTCAAGGACTTCTGGAGATTGACACAAATCATAAGATCTCTCCAGTGTCAATGCTAATCCTGTTACAAGACTTCAGCTGTTCTTTAATTTTGTTTACATGATTTTCATATACTCTTGGCAAATAGAGTTTCCATAAATGTCTTGAACTTGGTAGGATTCCAGCATTTTCAAGATTATATTCTAAATACTCTTTTGGGGTAATGCAGTAGAAAGAGAGAGCCTGAAGCATGGGGCCTGGTAAAAGGCCTAAAGGCTGAACTAAAGTCAGCAAACATCAGGCCATGAGCAAAAGTCAGGTTCTGCTATAAAACAAAAGCCTGCTTACAAGTTAACTGTCTGGTACATGAACTTGGCAAGAATATAGCTGGCGTTGCTAAAACACAGACATTCCTAAGAAGTACTAGGTATTCATGTAAACACATTACAGAGGAGCAGTACCAGAACATCCCAACACAAGTTGTGATATAAACACACTCCCCAAAGATGGTACAGTTACCCTTAGAGCAAGACTCTGGAATTCCAGAGTAGGTTTTCTGTTGCTTACTTCTGGGTTTCCAGATTGTTATCTATTAATCTATTCCTGCAAGGTGAAAGGAGGGGGTCTGCCTTAGAGAAATTGCCAGTATTTACCAAGGATCTTCCTTCATGAAACTCCTCAGAACAGACTAGAACTGTTCACCCCTGGGAGAACATGGATATAGCCTTCCGCTCAAAGGATTGACACACAGGCAGTACTTTTCCAAAACAAAGTGTTTTCTTTATTTAGTGTAACCGATCGTTTCTAATACAATTAATCTAAACTTAAATTAAAACATAAACATAAATCCCTTGGCATAGGTATACAAGTCAAAGTACCCAATACCGTAATGTCATACAGTTGGAATGGCATAAGTGATAGGACACTGCACATGGTGATCAGAACACTGACAGCAATCTTAAAAAATGGTTATTAACCTTTTGTAACTGTTGTTCTTTGAGATGTGTTGCTGAAGTCCATTCCATGTTAGCTGTGTACATGCCATGTGCACTGTTGCCAGAGATTTTCCCCTTCATGGTATCTGTAGGGCCGACTCTAGTGCCCTCTGGAGTCGCACACATATATATCAGTTCCTTCTTGCCGGTAACGCCAATAGAGGGGTAGGAGGATGGGTCATGGAATGGACATGAGCAACACATCTCGAAGAACAATAGTTATGAAAAGTTAGTAATCCTTTTTTCTTCTTTGAGTGCTTGCTCATGTCCATTCCATGCTAGGTGACTCACAAGCAGTACTCTCGGAGGAGGACTCGGAGTTCATGGACATGCTGACTATAATACTGCTCTTCCGAAACTGGTGTCATCTTGGGCCTGTTGATGATGCTGTAGTGGGATGTGAAGGTATGCACTGACGATCAGGTTGCAGCCCTGCAGATATCCTGAATCGGTACCTGCTCAAGGAATACTGCTGATGAAGCCTGGGCTCCTGTGGAATGAGCGGTCATGATGGCTGGGAGGTGGAACATTCACCTGCTTGTAGCAAGCTCAGATACAGGTGGTTATCCAGAATGAGATTCTTTGGGGTGGCACAGGAAGCCCTCTCAATCTTTCTGCTACTGCTATAAAGAGTTGCGTGGACTTGTGAAAGGGCTTAGTTCTTTCACTATAAAAGGCGAGGGCCCACCCAACATCCAACATATGAAGCTGATGTTCCTCCGAGGTCTTGTGGGGTTCTGGGAAGAAGACAGGTAGAAAAATGACCTGCTCGTTATGGAATTGCGACACCACCACCAACAGAACCTTTGTGCAGCAGTCAAAGGGCTGAAGTATCCAATACTGATAATGTTTGTGGCTGATCACAAACTGTAGAAAGCATTTGAGAGCTGATAAATTGCTACATGAAAGTATGCATTATGGAGGTTGAGGGCCACAAACCAGTTCTCTGGATCTAGAGATGGTATTATTGCTGCTTAGATTACCATCCTGAACCTCTGTGTCTGAATAAATGTGTTCAGTGTTTTGAGGTCCAAGATTGGTCTTCATCCCTGTAATGGTGTGGCCACTTGCCTCTCGTGAGCATCTCCTCCTGGCTGGGTGAATGCCTGCACTCTCTGCTTTGCAGTAGGTCTTCAGTGATTCAGCCCTTCAGCTGAGTCGCTCATAGTCTGTATGTGAAACAAACAAAACAACCCCTTCTGAGGTAACACAGTCCAACAAACCGTCGGCCCTCCCCAAGGTCCTCAGTCTCGTCTCTGGGCTTGTTTAAGCACTAGTCCTTTTCTCAAGTTCCAAATGAAACTTGTCTCCTTCTTCTCGGGTTCCAAACAAAACTTGTCACCTCCTTGGCCTTTGGCCACTCTGCCTGTGACTGGTGGGGGGACCCACTACTCCGGGTCCCAACCCAGGAACTCTACAACTAGCAGCCACATGCTGCTTCCTTCACTAATGGCTATTTGTTGCATTCCCTGGGATGCTTCCCACTCTGTCCCATCAGCTTCTTGGGTCTTTGGCCTGTTCCCTGTTTAATCAGGGCCTGTCCAGGCCTCCTTGTCTAGAGAGTCTGTAACAATCTCCGCCCTGTTCTCTCAGGGTTCATTCTCTCAGACCTCTTCACCGAGAGAGGTTATAACAGTCTCCGGCCCTTTTTGTCATGGCTCTCTCTCCCAGGCCTCTGTGCCTGGAGATCTTCACGGTCTTATCCCTACTTGAGCAGAGTTTCTTCCCAGCCTCTTTGCCAATGGAGTCTCTCAGCCTTCCTGGTCCCAGCCAGCAACTACTCTGTCCAGCTGCTGAAGCTTCGTCAACCAGCCAGGAACACCATACATCTTTCTCTGATTTCAGCCAGCATCTGAGCTGTCCAGGCCCTGCAACTCCTTTTAAAAGAGCCTGCAGGGCTCTGATTGGCTGCCTACCCTGCAGCCTTTCTAGGCAGTTTGGAGGACCCAGCTCTACTGTCCTTTTTTCTGGGGCAGGGTATAGTAGGACAGTTGGGCCTTCCAGAGGGCCTCAAAGGGCCTGGTACATCCCATCACAATCCCCCCTTTCTTCTTGGATACTAGAAAGTATCTGGAGTGGAGCCCTTGCCCTATGTAAGAAGGAACTGCTTCCACAGCACTCAGTTGCAGGAGAGATTCTCCTTCTTGATCTAAGAGATCTTCGTGAAATGGGTCCCTGAAGAGAGATGGGTGATGGAGAGGGATGGAACTGAAATGAATGGTGTAATCTGATGTGATGACTTCTAGCACCCATCCATCTGTAGCAATTATTCCCATGAGTGTTTGAGGAAAGACAGTCCCCAGGTGCTGGGAAGTAGAAAGGTGAAAGAGCATAAGATTCAAGTGGCAGAGTGATTTGTAGCTCTCATCTGACATATTAAAATGGCCACTTAGTGGAGGTTGATGCCTGGGTAGTCACAGATGTAGAAGTTGATGGTCTCTTCCTTTGGAATCTAGGTCTTTTCTTATGTGGTTCTTCAGCCCTGTGATATGTTAGGAACTGGGCTGGGTGGGAACTGTGGGATGTTTGTGATCTGCTGTAACTTCTTTTAGTTGCAGGAGTACAGATTCCGAAAGATTGAAAAGTCACTCTGGAAGCCTTTCAGGAGTGGAGGGATTCATCCATGGTGGTGGTGAAGAGCTTGTGGCCCTCAAGCAGAAGATAGTCCAGAATGCAGTGGAGGATCTATGAATTCCAGAGGACTGTTACTAGGACTTGTGATCCTCACTGTGGCTGCTGCAATAAATCAGGAGGCCAGGTCTGCTGCGTCCCAGAAGCCTGTAATGAGGCCTTAGCAACTAGTTGTTTTTTAGTGATGAGTTCCTGGACCATCTGATCCCTTTGTTCCTGAGGCAAATATTCAATAAAATGAGTGCACTTGTAGTTTGTGGAGGCTGCTGGAATCAGAATTGCTGAATCAGAGCTGCTTAACCCAGGCTTGTATGCTGGCAGGGAGTGTCCAGACAAGAGAACTACTGCAGCAGAGCCTTTTGAAGCATTTAGGATTACAGGGCATGTAGTAACACAACTCCTCACTGGTCTGGATTGCAGCCCAGAACCTGACAACCTCTACAGGGAAGTTCTAGCACATGAAGATATGGAGGATACAAGCCTCCAAAAGCTACACCAAAGAGAAAAGAGACTGTCCATAAACTTTGAAAAATGTGTTATTTGTCACGAAAATCTAAAGAATGCAAAACTGTCAAAAGCCACCAATGCTGGACAGAATTTGGTAATGCTGGCAGCAGAAGGCAGGAGAGATGAATTCTACTGGCAGCTACTGGATGAGTTTTCTAGTTTTGATGATGTGCAACCAATATGCTATCACAGGGGTTGCTTTCATAAATACACAACAAAGTCTAATTTGGCACATGTCAGATCTGTATTGAACTCAGGAAAGAAAACAGATGCTGAATCAGAAAGCATCATGTTCACCTGCTTCTATAGCCACCTATAGTGATTGGTCCTGTTGCATTGTTTGCTTGAGAAAAACACACAAAGGCAAGAGACTTCATAAATTAGAAACATTTGAGAGAGCAACCAATCTAAGGGAGAAGTCACTTCACAGAGGAGATGATGACATGTTGCGCATATTATCTGTAAAAGACTTAATTTCTAAGAACGCAGTTTGTCACTCAAAGTATCTTTTTTCCTATTTGAATAAAACAAATCTTAAAACAAAACCATCTAGTTATACTACAACAATACAGACACATTATGATATTGCATTTTATCAGCTGATTGAAGAGTTAGACTGTGATCTTATGTACAACAAGAAGCATTTTATCCTGTCCAAGATAAAAAGCCCTACTTCCCTCAGATATAGAAACTGCAAGCTATTCCAGTAGCAAATTGCAGGCAAGATTAGAAAAACACTATGGTTCTGCAACTTCATTCCATGCACAGCGTGGACAAGGCAAGTCTACCATTATTCTATGCAGCACATTAGCTGATGCTATCCAAGCTGCTAGTAATCTGAAGCAGGATTAAGTCATGCACATGTTATGTGGATGTTCTTCAGGCAACTGACCCTGGTGAACATCTTTCAAATAAACAAATGGTCTTTTATAATGCCGCTTCAATACTTCAGTCTGAAATAGCCAAAAAAGAAAGCCTCAGAATATGACCCCAAGCCAGGTAATTGTAGTTTACAGAGGTCAGCTACTTTTGTGCCCCAGTTGGTGCTGGAGTTTGTCCTTTGGTTGAAAGAGGCATATAATTCAACCAGCAATGAGTTATCATCCTTCAGAAGACATTCCTAGAAGGTGCCTCTCAGCTGCAGAGTGCATAGTATTTAAAAATTCCAAAATTTTCACACCAGTGCACATGAACCTTGCTGCACAGCTACACCATGAATTTGGGTCCCACAGTTTAATTGGCATACAACACCTTCATTGATTCTGCATCAATTATGATGAACTGAGGCGGTTCAGCACTACTGCTGCAAAAAGTGAATTAGATGACTCCAGGGAGGTGTGTTCATTCCGAATGGAATTATACCACTTTGTGCTGGTGGAAATCTCATCCACGAAGGAGAGGATAATGTAGACATCAACACAGAGACCACTGATGGAAAGAAAACCTTTCTGGCTAGAGTGGTTGTCAAGGCTGGATCCCCACTTCGAACTTTAGGGTACAAATGTTGGGGCCTGCATGAAAACTTCTAAGCTTAACTACCAGCTTAGCTCTGGTTCTGCTGCCACCATTTCAAGGCTAATTTCCTTCCTGGGAAGCCTTGAAAAACCTTCACCAAATCCTTGGTGAATACAGATCCAAACCCCTTGGATCTTAAAACAAGGAGAAATTAACCATTCCCCTCCTTCCTCCCACCAACTCCTGGTGAATACAGATCCAACCCCCTTGGATCTAAAACAAGGAGAAATTAACCATTCCCCTCCTTCCTCCCACCAACTCCTGGTGAATCAAGATCCAAACCCCTTGGATCTTAAACAAGGAAAAATCAATCAGGTTCTTAAAAAGAAGGTTTTTAATTAAAGAAAAAGGTAAAAATCATCTCTGTAAAATCAGTATGGAAATTAACCTTACAGGGTAATCAAACTTAAAGAGCTTAGAGGACTCCCCTCTAGTTTCAGGTTCAAAGTACAGCAAACAAGGATAAACACTCTAGTAAAAGGTACATTTACAAGTTGAGAAAACAAAGGAAAACTAACACGCCTTGCCTGGCTATTTACTTACAAGTTGGAAATAGGAGAGACTTGTTTAGAAAGATGTGGAGAACCTGGATTTGATGTCTGGTCCCTCTCAGTCCTGAGAACGAACACACTCCCAAACAAAGAACACAAACAAAAGCCTTCCCCCCCCAAGATTTGAAAGTATCTTGTCCCCTTATTGGTCCTTTAGGTCAGATGCCAGCCAGGTTACCTGAGCTTCTTAACCCTTTACAGGGAAAAGGATTTTGGAGTCTCTGACCAGGAGGGATTTTATAGTACTGTACACAAGACAGCTATTACCCTTCCCTTTATAGTTATGACAGTGGTTGTGACATTGCACTCCATATGCTTTATGAAAATATGCTTATGAATGTGAATATGATATAACTGGAATATGCTTTATGAAAAAGGTCTCCTGTAAGGTATCATTACAAAGCTTATAATCTACTGAGTGTGTTCATTCTATTTGTTTGCATGTATTATTTCTATGCCTGTAGTTAGGAGAATAAGATATAAACTTGTATTAGTGATGTAAACATATTACGGGGAAGCCATTAAGGGTGCTTCAGAGTCCGTGAACTGTAAATGGCTCTGTTTACTTGCAAACCTTCTTGTGCACATGTGGGCCAGCGCAGGAAGAATGGAGGCTGGGGTCTCACAGGACATGTGATCATGTCACCTGATACTGGAATCCATCTTAAATCTGGTACTTTTCCATTTAGAAGAAGGGGTGGGGACCCAGAGAGACAAAAGATTCCCGCCTTGTGCCAAAGCTGTAAAAGGGGGTGGAGCAGAATAAAGGGGCAGCCAGTCATGAGAAAACCTCTAGTTACCACCTAAGATGTTTGCTGGAACTAACAAGAACTGTACCGGGGAAAGGACTGGGCCCAGACTAGGAAGAAGTCTAGTCTGTGAAAGAAGCTTATTGGAACATCTCTGAGGGTGAGATATTACCTGTAATCAGTTTCTTAATGTATTAGGCATAGACTTGTGTGTTTTTGCTTTATTTTGCTTGGTAACTTACTTTGTTCTGTCTGTTATTACTTGAAACCACTTAAATCCTACTTTTTATACTTAATAAAATCACTTTTGTTTATTAATGAACCCAGAGCAAGTGATTAATGCCTGGGGAGCAGACAGCTGTGCATATCTCTCTATCAGTGTTATAGAGGGTGGACAATTTATGAGTTTACCC